>NC_092415.1:190113404-190427311 GCF_040894005.1 Engystomops pustulosus | reverse complement strand
ACAGCTACTCACTGTGCTGTATATAGGATGACAGCTCCTCACTGTGCTGTATATAGGGTGCAGCTCCTCACTGTGCTGTATATAGGGTACAACTACTCACTGTGCTGTATATAGGGTGCAGCTCCTCACTGTGCTGTATATAGGGTACAGCTCCTCACTGTGCTGTATATAGGGTACAGATCCTCACTGTGCTGTATATAGGGTGCAGCTCCTCACTGTGTTGTATATAGGGTACAGCTACTCACTGTGCTGTATATAGGGTACAGCTACTCACTGTGCTGTATATAGGGATACAGCTACTCACTGTGCTGTATATAGGGTACAGCTTCTCACTGTGCTGTATATAGGGTACAGCTTCTCACTGTGCTGTATATAGGGTACAGCTACTCCCTGTGCTGTATATAGGGTACAGATACTAACTGTGCTGTATATAGGCTACACCTACTCACTGTGCTGTATATAGGGTACAGCTCCTCACTGTGCTGTATATAGGGTACAGCTACTCACTGTGCTGTATATAGGGTACAGCTACTCACTGTGCTGTATATAGGGTACAGTTCCTGACCTGAAGGTCATATATCGTTGGTGGATCATGGATGATATCATTGAGGATTACTTTGCAGTTTTATAACATTTTTCTAAAAATCCTCTTTTTCCTTATGCTGGGACTGGTCTCTCTGTATCAGGCGGTAAATGTATCATTACTATTCTATTCCGCATGCAATCAGCCAAAAATGGAACTTCCCTATCTGGGTCACCACCATGAATAGAGAAGGAAGAAAAGATTGGCGGCCGCCCGGGGCACTTCTCATCCCTGCACCGAACGTGTTATAGAAATACATTGACCTCGCAGGTTACAAATACATTGTTTCCCCCGACTTCTTAGGGACAATTCCGATGCCTTTGTAATCCATTAGGTAAAAACCTTGTAGCGCGCTGCCTCAGCATTAGCATTCGTTTTCAGGTAAGTCCACTGTGGGCTCAGCAGAGGAATATTCCATAGTTACACATAATAATGTATCAAATTATTCAAATCTTGTCTTTATTTCATATCAATGTTTGTTTGATTTTTCTTGATTTTTTTCTTTGTGTATGTTGTTATTAGTAGCAGGACTGTGAAAAAAGTATTGAAATTCCAGGTTTGTATCTGGACAAAGAGCGCTGCCCTTACACAGCCCTTTCTCTCTTATTGCTAAATGATACAGCAGTCACTATGATTGACGCATAGTTGAAACTAAACTTTCTGCTGCCTGAGGCAGTCTTTAAAATTGCACCCCCCTTCACCAAATCCAGTAGTTATATTTTTTACACTTCAAATTTATGCTAAGAACCTATAACTCTGCCCTTCACCTTGCTAAACAGGTCTATTTTTACTAATCTAATATCCCCTCTCTCTCTTATAACCCCAAAAGGCTCTTTGATACTCTTCACTCCTTACTAACACCAAAGGTGCAGCCACCGGTCACAGACATTGGGGCTAAAGATCTGACCACCTACTTTAAAGATAAAATTGATTGTATTTGCCATGAAATAAATGCTCAATCCTCTCACTCCACTAATCCCCTTCCCTCCGGTGCCGGACCCTGTTTGCTCTCTTCCTTTGAGCCGGTCACAGAGGAAGAAGTGTTGCGGCTCCTTTCCTCTGCTCTCCCCACTACCTGCATCAGTGACCCCATCCCCTCACATCTCCTACAGTCTCTCTCCCCAGCAGTCACTCTTCTGGTGTTGTCCCCTCTTCTTTCAAGAATGCTGTTGTTAACCCTTTACTAAAGAAACCTTCCCTGGACCCATCCAGTGCAACAACTACTGACCAGTTTCTAACCTCCCTTTCATCTCCAAACTCCTGGAAAGTCTGGTCTATTCCCGACTAACCCGTTATCTCTCAGCTAACTCCCTCCTTTCCACTAAAACTGCTCTTTCCAAAGTCTCCAATGATCTCCTCACTGCAAAATCCAAAGGTGACTATTCTCTCCTCATTCTCTTGGATCTATCGGCAGCGTTCGATACTGTGGATCACCAGCTCCTCCTCAGGGGCTTCACTCCATTGGCCTAAAGGACACTGCACTTTCTTGGTTTTCTTCCTATCTCTCTGACCGCACTTTCAGTGTCTCCTTTTCTGGATCTTTCTCTTCTCATCTTCCTCTCAGTGTCGGGGTTCCTCAGGGATCAGTCCTAGGTCCTCTCCTCTTCTCTCTCTATACTGCCCCCATTGGACAAACCATCAGCAGATTTGGTTTCCAGTATCATCTCTATGCTGATGACACCCAGCTGTATACTTCTGCACATAACATCACCCCTGCCTTAATCCAGAGAATGTCTCTCTGCTGTCTCTGACATCATGTCCTCTCTCCTGAATTATGTTTTAATAAAAAAAAAATTGTGTATATAACATGTAAATCACAGCTGACAGATTTTCTAAATTTCCCAGTCAGACGGCCGGCTGCGTATACTGTTTCTGGTGGCTTAATGTGCCTTATAGCTTAATGTGCCTTAATGAAAAATGCGAGAATTTAACCAATTGTTATGCCACGAGTTAATGAGTAAAAGCTGTGACCTTTATCTACCCTACAAAGAGAACGCTCTGCAGTATATGTTCTCCTTATATACCTTCTTCCAGGGAAGGTGTGGTTAAATTTCAGCACAAAAACAATGACAAAGCGTTCTCCCATAGACTTATATTGAGTTCCCATAATATTCTATGGCATCAAGATTCTAAAGTGTAAACAACTTTCCAGACTGCACCTGTCATTCTAAAGGTCAGACTGTCTGATTTCTGGTAAACAAGTCTCTTTTTCTTCTGCAAAACAATCTCTACTATAGCTGTAGAATTACTGGCTTTTCTTTAGGTAAAGATACACAGGCACAAATGTTTCTCAAAGTTAATTAACCCTTTCTACAAGTCTACACAGATACAGTACTAATAAACAGAATGTATAAAACATAACACTATAGATTAATGCAAATTAACCCTTGATGTAAAATAGAGTAAGATGTGCTGAGTGAGCATAGGGGAAGTATTCAAATGTCCACAAATTTCTGAAGTTCAATGCTCCTCTGATTCAAGGCACTAGAGACCTGATGCACAGGGCCACATTTTATAGCCGTGGGCTAGCCGTTGTTTCAGCGACTAGCGCATGACCCCATAGCTCTGGCGCAAATTATGAAGCAGGTCCCATTCCTGCCCATGTTTGAGGCCAGAGTAGTCTTCAGAGGGTCTTTGAAGTTTACCTGCGGATGACAAACAGGCTTCAAATAACGGTCAATGGGACCATTGTACCGGGTCATGCAGTGGGCCAATGCAGGGCATCCTGCCCCGCGCCTGCACCCATTAAAGGGCACCTACCACCACGATTCTCTTTTTAGAGCTAATCCTCACGTCCCCGCTAACTTTTGGTACACTTTATGGAACTAATATGTAAATTTAGTTATGCGGCTACTGGGGCGTGGAGTAGCCGGACACAAGGCTACACAGCCCCAGTAGCCACCCCCCAGTAGCCACATTACTCCTCCTACCATATTGCGTGCGGCGCGCAGCTCCTCGTAGCTGCGCGCCCTCGTAGCTGCGCGCCCTCATCCATCATGATAGCGTTCTGCGCATGCGCAGAACACAGGCCGGCGGCTCAGCAGCCCCAGCTCCGAGGTCGGAGCTACTGCGCATGTGCAGTAGCCGGCTTGTCGGACGAGGGCGGGCAGCTACGAGGAGCTGCGCGCCGCACGCAACAGGGTAGGAGGAGTAATGTGGCTACTGGGGCGTGGAGTAGCCGCGCTGTGTAGCCTCGTGTCCGGCTACTCCACGCCGCAGTAGCCGCATAATGAAATTTACATATTAGTTCCATAAAGTGTACCAAAAGTTAGCGGGGACGTGAGGATTAGCTCTAAAAAGGGCTATCCTCACGTCACTTACATCCACCTACCACCCGATCTACCTTTATAGGTAGAATCGTGGTGGTAGGTTCCCTTTAAGACGCAGGCTATGGGACAATTCTAAACCAGGTCATACCTGACCAAGTAGTGGGCTGCCGACACCGTGCACCACAGCTGCCCCGCAGGTCGGAGCCTCCTGAAAGATCCAGTGTGTGCCGGGTGAACCATCATATCTTCTCACACTTAGCACCAGTGTATAATAAATGTGCCCCAAGATCTTTATTGTTTTTATACCCCCTTCATATGCAGGGGTGCACCAAGCATGAGGCGAGTTGAGTCTCTTGCCTCAGGCAAAACCACCTGCAGCAAAATGGGGACACAGTGACCTGCTACAAAACAGGACCTGACACCCAAAAATATGATGCCAGCATGGGTGTGAGACACTACATGGAGAGCCCCTTAAAACAATACCCTGATATATTGGGGCAGATTTACTTACCCGGTCCGTTCGCGATCCAGCGGCGTGTTCTCTGCGCTGGATTCGGGTCTGGCCGGGATTCATCAAGGTAGTTCCGCCGCCGTCCACCAGGTGGCGATGCTGCGCTGAAAAGCATCTGAACGCGCTGGAGTTTACCGGCTCAGGCTGAGTGAATGTAAGCGCTTCCCGAGCGACACATTTCTTTTTTTAAATGCGGCGTTTTTTCCGAATCCGTTGGGTTTTCGTTCGGCCACGCCCCCCATTTCCGCCGCGTGCATGCCGGCGCCGATGCGCCTCAATCCGATTGCGTGCGCCAAAATCCCGGGGCAATTCAGGTACAATCGGCGCAAATCGGAAATATTCGGGTAACACGGCGGGAAAATGCGAATCGGGCCCTTAGTAAATGACCCCCATTATGTCTGGATGGGGCAGAAGGGACACCATTCTAGAACTTTTGGTTCCCCCCAGCCCCCATTTGCTGGTAAACATTTTTTTTAACCCCTTTAAAGTTGGAGATTCTGTGATATCTTCATATATTTTTACATATTGACCACAGATGGATGACAGGCGGCCATGAGCAGATGTGACTTGTCCAGGGTCCAGATGAGCGGCTCCGAGGGGCAATGATTTGTCATCAGGACATTGACACCGGATTTGTGAGCGATCGGGAGGCTGAAGCTCGATTTGATTAATTTGCTTTCTTCATTTCTGGGAAATGTAGCTAAAAGATAAATGAAGAAAGCTGGAATTGATGGCGTGTGATACAGTGTATCCGTCATGAGCTCGGACCGGCCGCCTGCTTTGTTTCACTACGGGATAATGAAATATGAAATGAAGGAAGAAACACAGAAGTTTATGTTCTGGATGGAAAATGAATGTAAAAGTGAATAGATTTATTGCAGTCACATCGGATTCGGATCTCAGATCCAGCGCGTTATTAGATATTGTCTAGACGGTTATTACACAGTGAACACATTTCATTTCATTAAAGGGGATGTCTAGTTTTACAAACCTATTTTCTAATTAACTTTTAGGGAATTTAACTAAAAGCACATTTCCCAAAGGCTAGAGATTCTTGGACCCCCATAAAAAATCTATGGCAGGGTCTACCTGATTAACATGAAGTATACAGAGAGAGACCTGCATAGGAAAATAGAGTAATATCACAACCCATGTAATATGGGACAATACACACAGTGATGTCACAGTACAGGGATAATACACAGTGATGTCACAGTGCAGGGATAATACACACAGTGATGTCACAGTTCAGCAATCATACACGCAGTGATGTCACAGTACAGGGATAATACACACAGTGATGTCACAGTACAGGGATAATACACACAGTGATGTCACAGTACAGGGATAATACACACAGTGATGTCACAGTACAGAGATAATACACACAGTGATGTCACAGTTCAGCAATCATACACGCAGTGATGTCACAGTACAGGGATAGTACACACAGTGATGTCACAGTACAGGGATAGTACACACAGTGATGTCACAGTACAAGGACAATACACACAGTGATGTCACATTACAGGGACAATACACACAGTGATGTCACAGTACAGGGACAATACACACAGTGATGTCACAGTACAGGGACAATACACACAGTGATGTCACAGTACAGGGATAATACACACAGTGATGTCACAGTACACGGATAATACACACAGTGATGTAACAGTACAGGGATAATACACACAGTGATGTCACAGTACAGGGATAGTACACACAGTGATGTCACAGTGCAGGGATAATATACACAATGATGTCACAGTTCAGCAATCATACACACAGTGATGTCACAGTACAGGGACAATACACACAGTGATGTCACAGTACAGGGACAATACACACAGTGATGTCACAGTACAGGGACAATACACACAGTGATGTCACAGTACAGGGATAATACACACAGTGATGTCACAGTACACGGATAATACACACAGTGATGTAACAGTACAGGGATAATACACACAGTGATGTCACAGTACAGGGATACTACACACAGTGATGTCACAGTACAGGGATAATACACACAGTGATGTCACAGTACAGGGATACTACACACAGTGATGTCACAGTACAGGGATAATACACACAGTGATGTCACAGTACGGGGAAAATACACACAGTGATGTCACAGTACGGGGAAAATACACACAGTGATGTCACAGTACGGGGAAAATACACACAGTGATGTCACAGTACAGGGATAATACACACAGTGATGTCACAGTACAGGGATAATACACACAGTGATGTCACAGCAAAGGGATAATACACACAGTGTTATCACAGTACAGGGATAATACACACAGTGATGTCACAGTACAGGGATACTACACACAGTGATGTCACAGTACATGGGTAATACACACAGTGATGTCACAGCAAAGGGATAATACACACAGTGATGTCACAGTACAGGGATAATACACAGTGATAACACAGTGCAGGGATAATATACACAATGATGTCACAGTTCAGCAATCATACACACAGTGATGTCACAGTACAGGGATAGTACACACAGTGATGTCACAGTACAGGGACAATACACACAGTGATGTCACAGTACAGGGACAATACACACAGTGATGTCACAGTACAGGGATAATACACACAGTGATGTCACAGTACAGGGATAAAACACACAGTGATGCCACAGTACAGGGATCATACACACAGTGATGTCACAGTACAGGGATAATACACACAGTGATGTCACAGTACGGGGAAAATACACACAGTGATGTCACAGTACAGGGATAATACACACAGTGATGTCACAGTACATGGATAATACACACAGTGATGTCACAGTACAGGGACAATACACACAGTGATGTCACAGTACAGGGACAATACACACAGTGATGTCACAGTACAGGGATAATACACACAGTGATGTCACAGTACAGGGATAATACACACAGTGATGCCACAGTACAGGGATCATACACACAGTGATGTCACAGTACAGGGATAATACACACAGTGATGTCACAGTACGGGGAAAATACACACAGTGATGTCACAGTACAGGGATAATACACACAGTGATGTCACAGTACATGGATAATACACACAGTGATGTCACAGTACAGGGATAATACACACAGTGATGTCACAGTACAGGGATAATACACACAGTGATGTCACAGTACAGGGACACTACACACAGTGATGTCACAGTACATGGGTAATACACACAGTGATGTCACAGCAAAGGGATAATACACACAGTGATGTCACAGTACAGGGATAATACACACAGTGATGTCACAGTACAGGGATACTACACACAGTGATGTCACAGTACAGGGATAATACACACAGTGATGTCACAGTACAGGGATAATACACACAGTGATGTCACAGTACAGGGATAATACACACAGTGATGTCACAGCACAGAGATAATACACACAGTGATGTCACAGCGCAGTGGTAGAGGCTTTCACCGATACAGATTTATGTATAGATGCTTGTGATACAGGCAGAGGGTCAAACTGTCAATCACACTTAAAGGGGCGGCCTTGGGGTGGTGACTTCAGAGTAGAGCCTGGACCCCTGCAGATATCTATAGACAGATCAGGCCCGCTTTCACTTGTAGTCCTATTAGTAGCACATACACAGCACTGTTATTGGGTCATGTGGCATTTTTGGACCTGACAGACTCCCTATAGTCGTGGACAAGCACATTGAAGTCTTATATAATGTGGCCCTAGAGCTGCGCTATTCTCTTCTCTTCATTTTCTTTTTTTTTTTAATGTTCTGTTTTGTTCCTTTCAGTCAATCTAATAATAATGTCCCTTTCCACAACCCCGGGGCGATTCATCTGGTATTGTAAATGCTCAGTGCACTATATGTCCACTTAATGGACTCACAGATAAGAATCCATTTGTTTGCAAATACGCCAAAAGCAAACATATCCATATTTTAATTACAATTAATATAGAGAATGTTTATCTGCGGTTTATTGAAAATCACAGAAACTCCATTAAGGAGGCTTTTGGCTCCGAGGGATAAATGAACTTACAAAGCTTCGGATAATGGCCCCGGCTTTTCAGATATCGCAGTCATTGTTTCACGGAGCAGGGACGCACATATTAGTATTGGATAGACATGGAGGCAGCGGAAGGGAAGCAAACATAACTTTTATGTCTGGTAATTAGAATGAAGACAGAAGCAAGACAGAGAGTTAGAGGCTTCATTACCTGGTAAATGTAAAAGTACGGCCATGTAGTGCTCTGTACAAGCGTGCCGGACAACCTTACATCATCAGGCTTCTATCTTGACCCTAAACTGTCATAAATATACACAAGCGAGTCATTAGTTTCAGAAACCAAAGAGAAATTTAGATATTTGATGCCCCAGTAGGCAATGGGTGAAGGTGCCTATCTTTTAGGCTGTGTCTGGCACATGGCTGCCATCTCGAAAGCCGCCATATTGGATCAAAGGCAAGTTTTTCCAATGAGAAGATGGTTATGCAACATCATAGAAAACGAGAATTGTTTATGAAATAACATGGCGTCCTGGGACTTTTGACCTGTATACGTAGACTGAGTGTCACAACACTAAGGACGCTATGGTACACCCAGGGTCTGACTCAATAATGGGCCCTTAAAGGGATTTTCCCACAAATTCAAGTTAGGCCCTATTCACAGGACAGGGCCTAACGTGCTTATCAGTGGGGTCTCAGTGTTGAGACCCCCACAGATCGCGATAACGAGGCGTCCGATAGGGTCCCACGTACCTCAGTCGGATCCCTTGTGGCTCCATGAGAGTAATGGAGCGGATGACCGCACATGACCGTTCCGCTCTATTCAATTCAATGGAGCCAATGGAAATTGTGCTCGGCGCTCTCCGTCAGCTCCATAGAGATATGGATATGGTCTATAAAGAATGATCATGTGCAGCCGTCTGCTCCATTACTCTCATGGAGCCACGAGGGATCCGACTGAGGTACAAGGGATCCCATCGAACCTCTCGTTTGCTGGATCTGTGGGGGTCTCATCACTGAAACCCCAACCAATCAGCATGTTAGGCCCTATACTTTTGATAGGGCCTAACTTGAATTCGTGGGAAAACCCCTTTAACAGATTTTAGTTATTTGATCTTCCCTAATCGTCCATTTCAGATTAGTGGTCTGCAAGCCTTTCACCCTGGCTGATCAGCAAATGTCCAGTCATGGAATTGCAAAAAAGAAACAAAAAACAAAGTGCCAATTTTTAAACCCAATCAATCTGAAAAGGGTCTTGAACCAATAACTAAATTCAGGAAAACCAGATAAAATTTATATTGATTTTGTAGCAAAATACTCATGTATGATATTATTATATTGCATAGATGGCTTGAGCCCTTGGTTTTCCCCATAGTGATGCCAGCAGTAGTCGATCACAATATGGTTTGTTTGGGTTGGTATGGTTTTCTGTAGGGCACATGACTACCTAAATGACTTACCAAGTCCTATACTGTCCAGTATGGAAAATGAAGAGAGGAGCCTCCAGTCCTGAAATCCTCATCCATGGTTGGGCTTCCATGACCAAAAGTCGTTAAACTGCAGAACTAAAAACCAACACAGTGACCCTGCTCCTTCCCTAAGAAGCTTGGTTCTGGTACTGTTTACAGTCAGTAAATGGGGTGATCTCATAATTTTCATACAGACAAGGTGATGGTTCTTCTGGTGGAATCAGGTTCCAAAATTAAATGTAGTGATGAGATTTTTTTGGACCCCAGTAGTTGTGTTAGGAGTGTGAAGCTTGACACATTGGTGCCTACCCTTGCATCTACAGAGGAGGCCTCAATCTGGTCTTGGGTCCACCTGTCCAAACCATTGTAGGAAATATTCCCAGGATTATTTCTTTGCGGAGCAGATGTCTTCTTTCTCGGTAGAATTACCAACTAGTTCATTTTCAAAATTGTTTAGTAGCTAAGAGAAAAGATTAAAAATAAAACACTTCCTCTGTGACTGCCATTGAGGCTCTTCTTCCTCCACGGGGACTTGGCTTACAGATCTAATTTTCTCATTGTAGGTAGCAGGTGGTGGCGTGGCTGGAAAATATGAATCAACAGGAAGACTTAAGATTTTATAGAGTAAAAACATAAATAATGAGATCATTGAAGTCAGAAGAGTAATTAGATCCGGGGGGTTTTGTGGCCACATTATATGCCCCTGGGATCTCAGCTGCCCTGGGTTACATTGGGGCCTGTGCCATTTGCTTTGCTTTGAGACGAGAAGATTGGGTGTAATGCTGGTGGCCTTCAACTGGAAGGCATGACTCCTAGCTCCTCCTAGTCCTACCCCTTAGGCTAGCCGGTCTAGTCACGACTGCCCATGTGCCTCTGTTGATCCCTGGATTCTAGTGCACGACTCATGTAAAAATCTGCAGGGCCATTGTGCACATAGTAAAATTGTCTCTATTCAATCCCTGTCGATGCTTGATGCTTCCCCGGCATGATGGTTAAGGGTTCCTCGTCTGCTATTTACTTTCATGAGGGTTATTGATCTGCTGTTGCCTTCCCTTTTTTTTTCCAACTCCAGATTGTTGGAAGACTCCATTCCTGATTTTCATTCCAATTTTGCTTAACTTTTCTGTGGATTCTGGCTTGGCCTGACCTTTGTCTAGTACTTCTACTCCACTAGGACTCTGCTTACCCTGACCTCCATTTGTTCCTGACCATTCTCTGTTTGACCCCTGTTGCTTTGTACTGTGATCCCTCAATCCACCAGGGTTAGCTGTCACCTAAAACAGGACTATTCCAAGTGGAGGTGACCTGGTGAGCTGGCCACAGCAAAGTGGAGCTCCTTTACTTAAAGGGTAAAAAAGCAATAAGCTACTTGAATGATACCTTTGTGAGTCAGTCACAATGAAACCAACCAGTTAGTTACCACAACTGTTCCTGGTTACATTAGAAATGATGCAAAGGACTACTGCAGTAGTATTTGTAGTATATATTGTATCAGCAATCAGACCCCCTGGGGTTCAAGTTCCCAAGGGGGCCTAAAAAGAGTAAAAAGCTGTGATGGCAGCTCCTGAGGAGGAGGAGGGGGGGCCGGGGCCCTGTGATGGCAGATCTGGTGGCCCTGTGTCTCACATGACAGTTGTTACTCTTTATTGTCTTATTTTATTTGTATGTTCCCCAGAATCTGTAAAACGCTACATAATTTTATGGCGCTATATAAATAAAGCTTATTATTATTACGGACTGGTAATCGTGTAATGGCAACTGTGGGGGGAGAGGGGGGCCGGTAATTGCAGCTCGGGGAAGAGAGGGGCCGCAGTAAAGGCAGCTGTGGGAGGAAGGGGGCCTGTGACTATAATGGCAGTTGTGGGGGTGAGGGGTGCCCTGTGACTGTACTCGGGGGGCCCTATGACTATACTGGGGGGGGGGGGCTGTGACTGTACTGGGGTGAGTGGGGGGCCCTGTGACTGTACTGGGGTGGGTGGGGGGCCCTGTGACTGTACTGGGGTGGGTGGGGGGCCCTGTGTCTGTATGGGGGGTGAGGAGGGGATGAGGACCTGTACTGGCCACAATAAGGATACTGGCTACAGAGGGGTCATCATTGTAAAATTGCCTACTTTGGGATACTGATATACTGTTTATGAAGTGAGGAGCCTCAAATCTACAGAAAAGGGGCCTGGCGGCTTAGAAGCTGCCATGGAGGGCTAGGTCATAGAAGAAGATGAAAGTAAGATTTAGAGTTTTACCCCTAAACTCACAATTCTGCAGCATCTCCCATGTGCTGTGACTGCTATGAGAAAATAAGACTTTTACTTAACCCCTAAAGGACTTTGCTCTTTTTGGCTTTTGTGTTCCTGTTTTTTGCTCCCCACCTTCAAAAATCTAAAAATTCTTTAGTTTCCCATGTACAGAGCTGTGTGACGGCTTGTGTTCTGGGTAATAAATTGAACTTCATAGTGATGATATTTAATATTCCATGCAGTGTACTGGGAAATGGGAGAAAAATTCCAATTGCAGTGAAAAACGCATTTGCGGCTTTTTCTTTTGGGCTTGGGTTTTATGGCTCTCTTTGTGTTTCCCAAATGACATGTATACTTTATTCTTTGGGTAGGTACGATCATGGGGATAACAAATTTGTATAGGTTTTATTATGTTTTCATACATTTTCAAAAATTAAAACCTCCTGTACGAAACAAAAATTCTTCATTTTGCCATCTTCTGGTGCTAATAACTTTTTCGGTGTATGTGTGTGGTGTCAGCCCTCTCTGTCCTCACTCTCCATACTGTTAGGGTGGACGTCAGAAAGAGGTTAAAGAGCTACAGACACTGTACACAGCAATACATGGACTGACATACTCATACAGACATGCCGGGAGTGATGTCAGATCTGTATTGTCCGGTGACTATTGCTGCACAGAGCTTTATCCACCCATATAGTTTTTCCCTGTATTGCCCCGGGATTTTGGCATGCACGGGATGGAAAGCGGGGGGCGTGGCCAAACGATAACCCGACGGATTCTGAAAAAATGCTGCATTTAAAAAAAAAATTGGTCGCACGGGCCATACTCACATGCACCACGATGAAGACAATGAACTCCGGGGCACCTCGGCGGACTTGAGCGCAGCAGCGACACCTGGTGGACATCGGGCACAGGACCTTTATGAATCGCCGGAAGACCCGAACGCTCGTCGGAGAAGCCGCCGCTGGAACGCGAATAGACCGGGTAAGTAAATGTTCCCCATAGTATATGACCGCTATATATTCACGGTTTGCTGCAATGGACATCCTTTTTTAGCACCCTTTAGATGTTGTTCTTAGGTTTGTGTCTCATTTTAACAAGTTAGTGGATTTACAACCACCTGTATGTCATCTGTGTTGTTCTAACTAAGCTTTTCTACTGTTTGTATGGAGCATATTCTGGTGCTGTAATTCTGATGTATATAGTGAGCTTGGCTGAATGCTGCAGTTATGTATTGGGCTTGGTTCTGGTCCTGTATCTAATGTTAGAAGATTCTAATAAATCCTCCAGAACATGTTTTACACTTCAATTAGGAGTAGTCAGGTATTCTCTCATTACATGAAGGGTGGGCCTCCCCCCCCCCAAAAAAAATTTCTCTGGTGGGCCCAAGGTACTCCAGTCCGACACTGTACCCAGAGCACATTCCCAGGTTGCCCCCTCCCAAACATATTAAAAAGGTCACGAACATACAAAGAAGAGGTTGGGTTCGAACTCCTAAATCCCTGAACTACACCTTTATTTTGCCATGTTGTGGCTCGGAAGCCGTTACACATGACCCTACAGGATACATCGAAACGTCTTCTGGTTACACTCTACAGACAGTATTTCAGAATCAATAATAGCTGTGAATCCGGCTTCCTGTAGACAGGGTCGCGCTCAATAATTTAAGTTCTCTCTTTCGGAGGTGGTTGCAATATGTAAAACAAGGTGATAATTACATTACCCCGGGACAAAGGTGACAGAGAGTTCAATAAAGAGCTGAGCATAGACACAGACAGGTCACACATTGGTCCATTGGTCAATTGTAGTGAAATTATTTTTTAAAGCGTTAATTTTAATTTTTAATTTTTGTTTTCAGTTGTTGCATGACCAGGTGAGGGCGGAGTCTGGAAAACTGGCCACAAATAAGAAAGTGACCTGCTTAACCCCAACTAGATTAAAGGGATTGTCCACTTCAGCAAATAATTGATATTGTTTGTGTAAAGAAAAGTGATACAATTTTCCAATATACTTTCTGTATCAGTTCCCCTCCATTTTCTAAATCTCTGCTTGCTGTCATTCTACAGTTTATATAAAAGTATGTATTAAAAGTTTAAGTCACCCTCCCTTTCCCTGAACACATATAAAAATAAATAAATAGATACAAACATGTCCGATCTATGAAAATATAAAAATATTTAATTTGTGAGTACAGAGACTGATTTGGCAATCTAATCAACCTACCAGTATGTTTTGGAGTGTGGGAGGAAACCGGAGGACCCAGAGGAAACCCACACAACACAGAGAGAACATATAAATTTTAAAAGATGATTTAGAAGGAAGCCATGGTTACCAAAGATGACCACAGTTCCGGTACCTGGATCTATAAGTAAGTGCCCCTGGTTTATCATGCTGGATTTTGCTAACAGGTTCCCTTTAATGGGAAACACCATTCTTCTAAATTCAGTGATTATTCTCAGTTTTCCATTAACGCATTAACTACTATTAATATTAATAATCTCTCATTTTTACCACGTTTTCCAGTGCAGAAGAAGTTGTTTGTAGAAGTTTTAAATAAAGGATCCTGGTTACTGTGATCTCCAGGGCCCCATAAAGATTTTGTCTTGCACTATTAATATTTCATATGGCTCCTGCTCTGGGAGTGAGGGTGCGGTTATCCATCCTTTCACCGCACTACAACAAAGCCGGTGTCTATAAAGGCCCCATTTGTTATAATTGGGCACATAACTCTTTCTGTGACCACATAAACACTCTCTAAATTATGATGGATCAAGTGTGGATCTTATGTCATAGGAAATTTTAGATTTCTTCCTGTTTCCCTAATGTCTAACCTCATGCACACAGTAGTATGAGGCTCAGTTATGTATGGAGTCCTAATGAGCGCACATGTAGGTGTATGTGGCCTCGGATATAGGAGAGTATTTCTCACTTATTACTCTATGGAAAGTTCAGTCTGTCTTCCGTAAAGAGTAGGGGACCCGAAGCCGGACTTCAAACCTTTAAAACTTTACTATTTTAGGTGAATTAGGATCTCAAAATTATTTATTTTAAAATAAATAATTAAAAAATAAATAATTAATAAATAATTAGGATTAGAATTAGGATTTCCAAAATTATTTATTTTTGCCAAATGCCAGAATAATGAGATAGAAATGTGTTAAAGGCATTTTTATGACTTTCTGCAAAGTTAAAAAAATTCAACATACACTAAGATTACACTTGGCACAGCCCATATGATGAAGCGTCTATTGGGCTCATTGGCAACATTTGAGTTAATTAGAGACACACCTGTGGATGTATTTGAAGGCACATCTGAAATAAACTGCTTCTTTGTGTAACATCATGGGAAAGTCAAAAATATCAACCAAGACATCAGGAAGAGAATTGTGGAATTACACAAGTATGGTTCCTCCTTGGGTGCAATTTCCAGAAACCTAAAAGTGCATAGTTCATCTCTACAAACAATTATACACAAGTACAAACATGATGGGAATATCCAGCCATCATATGGCACAGGAAGAAGACAGGTTCTGTGTCCAGCAATGTGAGCAATGTGCATCAAGCCAAGTACAAAAGTAGAACTTGTGAAGGTGCTGGCTGAAGAGGGTGTGAGGTGAGTACTGTATCTACATGGCCTGAAAGGCCAGAAATAAGCCATTACTCCAAAAGAAACATTAAAAGCGGCAGATTAGTTTTTGCAAAGGAACAAACACCTTCCTTTTTGGAGATATGTCCTCATGGCCACTCCAAAACACCTGCTGTACAGATGACCCCCAGTGAAATGGACCTCTCTGGCCACTGTGACCTCTGGCGAAGCTCTCTGGATGCTGGTAATTTATTGAATTTTTACCCCTGACTGCATTGATCAGCTGTACGGTAACTGCAAGCTTTAATATACAAATTCAACTTGTACATAACCCAGGGACTGCCTGTATACATATACTTTATCTGATTTAGAACATTTAATCAACATATTACGAGGGGCACACAGGGTTTTAGTATACAATCCAAAATATTGGGAAATTTTTTAAAAAGGAATATTAAATTCTGACTGCAGCGCGTTACGTGGTTGGTTAATTTTGGACTTTTACCAAACAAAATACGTTGCCAACCAAAGCATGCCATTTGTGTTGCAGAAATCAATGTAAATTTTAACCATTTTATTGCAATATGTAAAACCCTCAGAATAACCGGCTCGTCCCCGGAGTGTTACTTCCCTGCTTCCATGTCATTGGGTCCATCAAGCGCCGCTGTGCACATGCACAGACTCATATCTATGCAGAGTGCATGTGCATAGCGGCGCCAAAAGGAGCCGATGACACAAAATCAGGGAGGGAGCACCCGGGTGTTATTGATAATATATACACTCACCGGCCACTTTATTAGGTACACCTGTCCAACTGCTCGTTAACACTTCATTTCTAATCAGTCAATCACATGGCGGCAACTCAGTGCATTTAGGCATGTAGACATGGTCAAGACAATCTCCTGCAGTTCAAACCGAGCATCAGTATGGGGAAGAAAGGTGATTTGAGTGCCTTTGAACGTGGCATGGTTGTTGGTGCCAGAAGGGCTGGTCTGAGTATTTCAGAAACTGCTGATCTACTGGGATTTTCACGCACAACCATCTCTAGGGTTTACAGAGAATGGTCCGAAAAAGAAAAAACATCCAGTGAGCGGCAGTTCTGTGGGCGGAAATGCCTTGTTGATGCCAGAGGTCAGAGGAGAATGGGCAGACTGGTTCCAGCTGATAGAAAGGCAACAGTGACTCTAATTGCCACCCGTTACAACCAAGGTAGGCAGAAGAGCATCTCTGAACGCACAGTACGACGAACTTTGAGGCAGATGGGCTACAGCAGCAGAAGACCACACCGGGTGCCACTCCTTTCAGCTAAGAACAGGAAACTGAGGCTACAATTTGCACAAGCTCATCGAAATTGGACAGTAGAAGATTGGAAAAACGTTGCCTGGTCTGATGAGTCTCGATTTCTGCTGCCACATTCGGATGGTAGGGTCAGAATTTGGCGTCAACAACATGAAAGCATGGATCCATCCTGCCTTGTATCAACGGTTCAGGCTGCTGGTGGTGGTGTCATGGTGTGGGGAATATTTTCTTGGCACTCTTTGGGCCCCTTGGCACAACGCCACAGCCTACCTGAGTATTGTTGCTGACCATGTCCATTCCTTTATGACCACAATGTACCCAACATCTGATGGCTACTTTCAGCAGGATAATGCGCCATGTCATAAAGCTGGAATCATCTCAGACTGGTTTCTTGAACATGACAATGAGGTCACTGTACTCAAATGGCCTCCACAGTCACCAGATCTCAATCCAATAGAGCATCTTTGGGATGTGGTGGAACGGGAGATTCGCATCATGGATGTGCAGCCGACAAATCTGCGGCAACTGTGTGATGCCATCATGTCAATATGGACCAAAATCTCTGAGGAGCTTCCAGCACCTTGTTGAATCTATGGCACGAGAATTGAGGCAGTTCTGAAGGAAATAGGGGGTCCAACCCGTTACTAGCATGGTGTACCTAATAAAGTGGCCGGTGAGTGTATGTGTGTGTAATGATATATTGTAGCGTAGCCGGTCCACTTTATACCACTCTTCCAGGTACCATGAGATGTTGTCTCATCCACACATCAAACAGCCTTCGGAAGGTGTCATAACTATCCAACGTAAACTAAATTAAAAGGTGTTACAAAAGTTCTAGGTGATTGTAATAATTTAAAACACCCTCACATGTTAGATCAATGCATGTAGAAATTAAAGGGGTTGTCCGAGACACCTCCGGGTGTCCCGCGCTGCTATCACTCCGGTCCGTGCGCCATGTAAACAAACATGGCTGCGGGAGCAGCCCTGGACGCAGCTTCCGGCCAGACCCGACAAACATCCGTCCCGCATATACAATGCTTTGAATAGGGTCGGGTGGGAGTGCCTGACCACGGCCGCCCGGAAGCTGAATTTAGGGCTGCTCCCGTGGTGATTTGTCTACATGGCACACGGACTGGAGCGACAGCAGCGCGGGACAACTGGAGGGCGCCGGGAGGTAAGTACAGCTTCATTTTTTAAGCAGCCCCCTCCCGGCCACCTTTTTGTTAACAAGTCTCAGACAACCCCTTTAAAATAAAACATATGACTCCACTGGGGACGAGCAGGGAGACAGGGATAGCAGAGGCTACTGGGGCGTGGAGTAGTCTTTGCTTCCGCTCCCCGGAGAGGCTACTCCCCGCCCCAGTAGCCTCTGCCAGAAATGAGCACATTAGTTAAAGTGTAGTTTAGTGTATAAAGTATTTCAGGATTAGCTACTAGATATTCGATAGTGTACATTAGGGTTGAGAATGTCAGATATACTTTAATAGGTAGATTTCTGATGGTAAGTTTCCTTTAAAGCTTATATTAGTGTTATTATAGCATTTTAAGCAATTTATTAAAAATGTGGATTAAAAAGAAGACCGGAGCCCAGATACTTCTCACTTTCACTATGGGTTCTCTGGAAATTCTGATACATTCTCTCCAAACAAACAGAAGGCTGATCAATAAGTTAATGTTCCATACTGGATTCCTGATGTGCTGGGGGATGGGCAGAGGCTTTCAGATAAAACAGAGTGCTGGCTTTCAGAGCATTACTTATGCAACTAATGCCACAAGGCAATGCTTACTATGACTGGTCCGGGCTCACTGTATTATATGTGCGCATTGGGAACACATGTAAAAGACATTGCAGGATGATATTGTCTGTTTTTTTGGAATTTTCCTAGGAACATGCTTTACCCTTTTCTATTTCAAATCTTATGGTTTGAATACCGCACTTGAGTCGGTAATGATGGAGGTGCAATTTTTGGTGTAGATTATGGCTGGAATTCTATGGTACCAACAAGTAATATCACCATAGGGTATGATGGTCATATGTAGTAGGAGTATTCCAGTAGAACCACTCGGGGTTGTTGCATTTATATAGACCCTAAAATGAACTCATAGTCATACTAGTCATTCCATCATGGCTTCCATTGACGTGCCTCCAGGGCCTGACATGGAATAGGGGTTTACAGCAAAGCAGTAGAATGGTCCTGATGTGGAGGCCTAGCTGGGTGGTTAAGGTGGTCCTCTCCTGGCAGATGGAAATCCTCCCACAACTGTTGGGGCTTACAAGAACGCTGTAAGAAGAGGGGCCACGCGACTATGAGATGTCCCTAGGGCAACTCTTGGCTGGTAACAGACTCGGGCTGCTGGAATAGGGGAGACCCATAATAGTGCTGTGGCAAATCCACGGACAAACGATAAGACAATAGATTCCAACACAGCAGCAACGCCGTTATTGCAGGATGTTTCCGTTCACAGGAAGCCAGGGGCGTCGCTAGGTCAAAAGATCCGGGGCTCGTGCCCTGGATCTTTTGGCTGGAGCCCTGGATCTCCCCTGCGCATCCTCCTCTCTCTCATCACGATCTCCACAGATCGTGATGAGAAGGAGTGCAGTCACTGTTTTCCCCTTTAGAGACCGAGTGCCCAAACTACAACCAAACCCACTTATTTAAATGCAAAGTGCCAACAGGGCAATTTTAGCAGGAACATGTTTCTACCTGTTTTGTCACAGCTTTTAATTGTATCAGCGTCCTGAGGACACCAATACAGTTGAAAGAAAGAGGAGGGATTCAGATTATCATTGTAGCATCCTTCCAGGGTCCCCTGAAAAGGAATAACTGTGGAGCAGGAGCTCCAATAATAACACAGCCTTGTCTGCACCTCCTTACTCCTCCTGTAGTCCCAGGCAGCCAATTATGCGTAGCTTCAGAATAGCACAGATCACAGCAAGTCCTGAGTGGCCAGGGACTGCAGGAGGAGGTTTTGAGTTCTGCCTGGAAACTCTGTGCTGGGGTGATGGCCTGGGTGCCCACAGAGATTGCTCCGAGTGCCACCTCTGGCACCCGTGCCATAGGTTCGCCACCACTGCTCTATAGGAATAATACTCTGAAGGACCTGTGATGATGTCATGGGTGGTCACATGACCTGCCGGGGAAACACACAGTGAACACATAGACCTGCATCATTGAGGTAAGTGGGGCTGTGTGGGGGACATTCCCTACAGGGGGGGCTGTGTGGGGGACATTAGCTACTGTGGGGGCTGTGTGGGAGACATTACTTACTGGGGGGGTCTGTGTGGGGGACATTACTTACTGTGGGTCCTGTGTGGGAGACATTACTTACTGGGGGGGGGGGGGGGCTGTGTGGGGGACATTAGCTACTGGGGGTGGCTGTGTGGGAGACATTACTTACTGGGGGGGGCTGTGTGGGGGACATTACTTACTGGGGGAGGCTGTGTGGGGGGACATTAGCTACTGGGGGGGCTGTGTGTGGGACATTAGCTACTGGGGGGGCTGTGTGGGGGACATTAGCTACTGGGGGGCTGTGTGGGGGACATTAGCTACTGGGGGGGCTGTGTGGGGGCACATTAGTTTCTGGGGGGGCTGTGTGGGGGCACATTACCTACTGAGGGTAGCTGTGTGGGGGGCATTAGCTACTGAGGGTAGCTGTGTGGGGGGCATTAGCTACTGAGGGTAGCTGTGTGGGGGTACATTAGCTACTGAGGGTAGCTGTGTGGGGGTACATTAGCTACTGAGGGTAGCTGTGTGGGGGCACATTAGCTACTGAGGGTAGCTGTGTGGGGGCACATTAGCTACTGAGGGTAGCTGTGTGGGGGTACATTAGCTACTGAGGGTAGCTGTGTGGGGGTACATTAGCTACTGGGGGTGGCTGTGTGGGAGACATTACTTACTGGGGGGGACTGTGTGGGGGACATTACTTACTGGGGGGGGCTGTGTGGGGGACATTAGCTACTGGGGGGGGCTGTGTGGGGGACATTACCTACTGGAGGGGCTGTGTGGGGGACATTAGCTACTGGGGGGGCTGTGTGGGGGCACATTAGTTACTGGGGGGCTGTGTGGGGGCACATTAGCTACTGAGGGTGGTTGTGCGGGGGCACATTAGCTACTGGGGGGGCTGTGTGGGGGGCATTAGCTACTGAGGGTAGCTGTGTGGGGGTACATTAGCTACTGAGGGTAGCTGTGTGGGGGTACATTAGCTACTGAGGGTAGCTGTGTGGGGGACATTAGCTACTGTGGGGGCTGTGTGGGAGACATTACTTACTGGGGGGGGGGCTGTGTGGGGGACATTACTTACTGTGGGTCCTGTGTGGGAGACATTACTTACTGGGGGTGGCTGTGTGGGGGACATTAGCTACTGGGGGGGCTGTGTGGGGGACATTAGCTACTGGGGGGGCTGTGTGGGGGACATTAGCTACTGGGGGGGCTGTGTGGGGGACATTAGCTACTGGGGGGGCTGTGTGGGGGCACATTAGCTACTGAGGGTAGCTGTGTGGGGGCACATTAGCTACTGAGGGTAGCTGTGTGGGGGACATTAGCTACTGAGGGTGGCTGTGTGGGGGCACATTAGCTACTGAGGGTAGCTGTGTGGGGGACATTAGCTACTGTGGGGGCTGTGTGGGGGGCATTAGCTACTGGGGGTAGCTGTGTGGGGGACATTAGCTACTGGGGGGGCTGTGTGGGAGCACAGCTACTGAGGGTGGCTGTGTGGGGGCACATAAGCTACTGAGGGTGGCTGTGTGGGGGACATTAGCTACTGGGGGGCTGTGTGGGGGCAGATTAGCTACTGGGGGTAGCTGTGTGGGGGACATTAGCTACTGGGGGGGCTGTGTGGGG
The DNA here is from genome assembly GCF_040894005.1 of Engystomops pustulosus. NCBI lineage: Eukaryota > Metazoa > Chordata > Amphibia > Anura > Leptodactylidae > Engystomops > Engystomops pustulosus. The sequence continues at coordinate 190,405,510 of NC_092415.1, read as the reverse complement.
GACATTAGCTACTGGGGGTAGCTGTGTGGGGGACATTAGCTACTGGGGGTAGCTGTGTGGGGGACATTAGCTACTGGGGGTAGCTGTGTGGGGGACATTAGCTACTGGGGGTCGCTTCCCCAGCTCTCACTTACCTCTTCTGGCTCCGGCCTGCACTCTGGCTCCCAGCATGTAGGCCGCATGCTTCTTCCCTGCAGTCGCGTGCTCCTGCCACTAGAGGGGGTGCGTGCGAAATTCTCCCAGCCTTAAAGGGCCAGCATCCTCCTTATTGGCGCTGGCATTCCCGGCTCGACTATATAGCCTGGCGACTCCCAGTATCCCCTGCCGGATCTTCAGATCATTCTTCTGAGGAGAAAGCCTTCCTGAGCGTTTCCAGACGCCTCTGAGTTTCCGTGTTTCGTGGTGTTTCCGTGTTCCTGTGTTTCGTGGTGTTCCCTTGTTTCCTGGTGTCCTGTGGCGGTCCTGGTGTCCTGTGGCGGTCCTGGTGTCCTGTGGCGGTTCCGGCCAGCCATCCTGAGGTCCTGCCTGCCGTCCCGAGGTCCTGTCTGCCGTCCCGAGGTCCTGCCTGCCTTCCCGAGGTCCTGCCTGCCTTCCCGTGGTCCTGGCTGCCTTCCCGTGGTCCTGGCTGCCTTCCCGTGGTCCTGCCTGCCTTCCCGTGGTCCTGCCTGCCTTCCCGTGGTCCTGTCTGCCTTCCCGTGGTCCTGCCTGCCTTCCCGTGGTCCCCGTGTCCCTACCTTGGCTACCGCCGCTGGCCTAGTCGCACCCGAGGAGCGACCTGGTGACTCTCCGCCGCAGCAAGACCATCCCGCTTTGCGGCGGGCTCTGGCGAAGACCAGGAGTTCATTTAGACTTAGCTACCGGGTTGCGGCTAAGGTTGTTATCTCCCGCGGTGGTCCAGGGAGTCCGCTTACTTAGTACTAAGGGACTAAACCCCATAGACTGTGACATTATATTTGGATTCTCCCTTCTGGAAGGTTCTGGGTGGCTAGCCAATTAGTAGTAATATGCTGGGTGCCTCAGGAGTGGGTTGATAAGGCTCATTCCATCAGCACCATAGGGTTTACCTATAATAAATTAGTAAGGACCCCACTGTGGGTCACTAAAATTTGACCACTATATTGGAACACAAATTACTATATTTGTACTCCTACTAGCTGAGGATCACAACTTCACAAGAAAGAAGGCCCTTCCCCTTTCCCCTCTCCTAATACTACATGTCTGTTGCCATGATCTCATCCTAGGACTCCTGCAAATCTGATTCCTGCGCAGTGCTTTTTGGCTGTGACGCATGTGTACCCTGGTCAGTATCCGCCTTCTGACCAAAAGAAACCACTACACTAAATTTTTTCTCGTCTGGGTGGAGGGAGTGACTTCAAGGTGCCTGCTCAGTGATTCTCTTCAATTATCTGTTTGATACAGACTGTAGTACGCATGCGCCACTCCTGATGAGCATGCGCCGCACCAGAAAATAGCAACATTTCTAGCTTAATTCTTAGCCAGATACTTTGTGGTTTTATAGAATGCAGTACACACTACAAACGTCTAACACGAGGGGCATCTTCTCTCGTGGATGGGAGATCGCTAATACAAAAAGAGAAATCTTACAGTTTTATGGTTCTCTGCGGAAAGTTAAACATTGCACCTTATTTTAGGAAATCTGTCATGTAATATCCTTTATCCTGCAAGTCCGGGATTAAAGTCAGCAACGCGCCTAATCCAGGCATTTATGGGAGGACTCATTTCCGTTGAACATTCTGCACTTTCCCCTGTATATGGAGTCTAGCAGAGGCTTGTGGGTAATGTGTCGGGTGCTATAAAGCATCTTTGTCTCTTCCAATTCATTTTGCACTGGCAATTTGGCCCATACTGTGTAGATCAATACATTGATAGATTTCCATCATTTACAACTCATTACATGGCTGTAGAGCCTGGGGAGGTCTACCTGGAGCACCACAGACACCTACCTGCCTCTAATCATAACATCGTATATTATTCTATTGTAATAAAAGGTGTAAAATAGTCAAAACTCTATCAATTATTCCATTAGCAGGCAATGTATGGACTAAATTTCTCATATCTATCTATTTATCTATCTATCTATATTCTGTCTATCTATCTCATATCTATCTATCTATCTATCTATCTCATATCTATCTCATATCTATCTATCTATCTCATATCTATCTATCTAATATATATTTATCTATCTATCTATCTATCTATCTATCTATCTATCATCATATCTAAAAAATAAAAAATGTACAGCAGCACAATCCAAAAAACAAATGCAAGGTAGGGTGCTATCCTTTACTCTCACCAAAAAGAGTCCATAGATATCAAAAGAAAAACGGCAGCACTCCAATTCAAGTGAAACAAATGGAATAATGGAATGGAATGAAATGGAATTCAAGTGAAACAGAGGGTGGGGGTCATTTACTAAGGGCACGATTCGCGTTTTCCCGGTGTGTTATCTGAATATTTCCGATTTGCACCGATTTTTCCTGAATTTCCCCGGGATTTTGGTGCACGCGATCGGATTGTGGCGCATCGGCGCTGGCATGCACGCAACGGAAATCGGGGGTCGTGGCCGATTCGGAAAAACCGCCGCATTTAAAAAAAAAAAGTGTTGCTGGACATGCGCTTACCTTCACCCAGCAATGGATCGTGGACTCCAGCGGACCTCGGTGGACTTCAGCGCAGCAGTGACACCTGGTGGACGTCGGAGGAACTGCCTTAGTGAATCGCTGGAACACCCGTATTCACTGCGCTGCTGGATCGTGAATGGACCGGGTAAGTAAATCTGCCCCCATTTGTTTCACTTGAATTGGAGTGCTGCCGTTTTTCTTTTGATATTATCTATCTATCTCATATCCATCCATCTATCTATCTATCTATCTATCTATCTATTAAAGATCAAAAAATGGTGGCACTCCAAGTTCAGTGAAAAAGGAATTCTCAAAAGCACTTTAGGATTTACCAAACCTGGAGGTTGAGGACCCGATTTTTCCTTAACTGGTGATCTATCTATCTATCTATCTATCTATTTATCTATCCGTCTATCTATCTCTTTGATATCTATCTATCTATCTATCTATCTAGAAATAGAAAGTCCAAGCAGCACACAACAAACTAAATCTATCTATCTATCTGTCTATCTCTTTGATATCTATCTATCTCTATATTTATCCATCTATTTCGGGAATCTATATATCTATATTTAGTATAAATTTCCACATATCCATTTTAAGTCCATTACAGCTCACCCATCAGAGAAGCCATTATCCCGGCCTCCAATATTGACCCCTGATCCAATAAAGCTTATTTTTCATCTATTGACACAGTAAAACAGGACTGATCTTTGTTATCTAACATTCTGCCTCAGTTATAGCGAGCATTGTTTTATGCACAGATTAAAGCCTTTACAGCGCTGCTATAACAATACAATAGAAAACCCTCATCTAATTTTAATGTGATGATTGCTATTAAAATCTACAGACGAATCATTAAGTGACTACGTTACAGAACATACGTGACGTCTAGCATGTAACTGAAAGTTTTAAATAAGATCTATTGTCAGAATTATTTAAAACAATGGGGCACATTTACTTACCCATCTCTGGCGCGTTCCCCTATGTGCATTGTCCGACGATAATGCACTGTGCTGTGATTCACTAAGCTCGTGCGCCTCATATCCTGCATTCCCCGCTCAGGTCCCCGGAGTTCACCTTCTTCTTCCTGGTGCATGTAAGAGCATTGTCTTGTGACACAATTTGAATGTTAAATCCCGCGCTCAGTCCGAATCAGTGGCATCGTCTGACGGCCCGTCCCCCAATTTCTGTCATATGAATGCCAGCGCAGCTGCACCATCCGATCGCGTGCGTCACAATCCCCAGTTAAATACCTGTCGCAGCGGCGCAAATCCCGAAAATTTAGAAAATCCAACAAAAGTGCGATCCGTGGACCCTAAGAAAGTAACCCCCAATATTTTCTGTTGTCAAATGGCCCCAGAGACCTCAGAAACTTCCTGTTCTGCGGAGATCACTTTTCAACTTGTGCTATGGACACTAGTGATAGCATCATCAATCATCTTGTCATCACAATAGGTAGGATAAGAAACATATCCCCTATACTTCCTTTCTACAGATAACACAGGATCATCATTCCCTATAAATGGTGAAGAAAGATACTACTATTACAGTCTCCCCAAACTCCTCAGGACGGACATTTACATGTCTATAGTGTTTAAATGAATTTATACCCCCCTTCACACAACTCCACATCCACTGGGCATGGAGGTGGTGTAGGCCATACGCCAGGAACTGCACCTATGTCAGATTTTGTACATCAGGATTCTGGTGTACAAGTTCCGAAAAATCCCCCCTATGTGTGAGAGCAATAGTGGAGGGCCAGACCATACTTTGAACAATAGTGGACTCATGCAGGTATTCGCCAAGTGATGCACTAATTCCCAAATCCATAGAGCAGGTGTAGCCAAGTACTACTTCAGAAACATACTATCCGACTGGTCTGTGCCCATGTCCGAGGACACAGGAGCCAACATTCAGGAGCAGAATGATGCAAACAGGCCAGAAAATACTGAGGAGCACAACAAGCAACGGGACAGGCAAGACAGGTGACACAGTGGTGAACCTGGAACACCATCATAAAACTGACCCTGGCCTACTTCTAGACGCTTCTTCTAATATTTCCTAGTTCCTCCTCTAGTATGCTCCTGGACACTATTTCTAGTATCTTCTGGTTCAAATCTGAGACCAAACCCTGATCACTGCTCCTGTTGTCACCTGAATCCATCCAAGGTCTGTGATCAGAAACTGAAAAATAACGGATAACCGAAGAAATGACTCCGTAGTCCAGCTCAGCTTCCTTTAATTTCTTACTTATGGTTTACGGTGGTTGTGCACAGCACAAGAACACAACATATGTATTAAAGAGGTATTAAAATACACTTCCCGTTACAAGAAACTAACTAATTTATGGCATTTGACATTCTGTGCCATCCCAAACTATCCTGTTACATTCATGTGCCTAGACATGGATAGTAATGAGTTGGAGACAGTGATGGTGGCAAGATTTGAGGCTTGGAGAGATAGACCAGCCTTGTGCTTATACATAGCAGAAGAAGGACACAAAAGGGACAAAACAGTGAGCCCTAATTCTGATCCCACCAATCTCACCCTACCTACTTACTTGAACCACCCTAAACCGTTGCCAGTAACAGGTTGATGATCCCTCCCTGAACCAAAGTGCAAAACTTTGTGACCAAGATGAAACAGATAAGAATAGTCGCCAAAACCAGGTCACAACGAGAAGGGCAAACCCAGTACAAACTCACAGAGTAGTACAGTAGTCTGAACAAGTGCCAATGCAGAGAGCAGGTGAGTATTGTGAGAAGCTGTCCATTACAATATATTAACGAACAACGAGTCAATGCTGCAGGAACGAGACGGATGCTTTGCTAATCAATCCAAACAGCATAACCAGTTTATGCTGCCAGGGGCTGGATTGAGCAGGTGATGCCGAGGACAGACCCGGGGACCTTCATTAGGTCCAGCAAAGAATAAGGCACCATTGGATAACATTGTGAGGTGCCGACAGGACGACGGAGGGAGCCCATTCCCTTACCAGCTATGTAGATCACATGGTCACAGCATTGACCATGGGATCTAACTGGTTAAACAGTCCGGATCGGATGTTATGCAGACAGTTGAGCTATTGCTTTCTGATGTAGAACTGTAGGCTGGGAAGATGGAGAAACTGGTTCGGCCTAGCCTAAGGCCTCCGAGTGACCGACATCAGAACCTGTATGGGTGGTCACTAAGGGGTTAAATGCAGTTCACACTACACATGTACAAGATACAATCAGCGCCCCCTCAGCCGCATGCTACGGACAGTGGATGACGCCGACACGGATGTTACAATACTATCTGATATCTCTCGGACATCTGTTCTAAAACAACGCAGATGGTTACTTTGTATCTTCTTTGGTTGTAAGAGTATTCTGGAGCGAGTTCTATGGCCGACCTATGAATAACATACAATGCTCTATATACAGGTATTACTTTCCTACAGCGAGGCCGAGTCTGTATCTTATGCTGCAGATTTGTGAATGTCAACAGATTAGCAGTAATGCATTAGCAGCGATCGATGTGGTTTGAGGGGACTTTTGTCTCTGCGATGGCATTTTCTGTTTCTTTAGAAAGCTATAAAATATTTATATTGGACTCGACATCCTGATCAAATGCTGCTTTGAAGTGGATAAAAAAGTCTACTGAAACAGAACATCATTTACTTCCACGGAGAGGCAGCGGTTTTGATGGGATTTTAATAATATCCTATAAAATGTTACTGCTGTCATTGTGAGATACAATATCCCGACAGCCATATTGATAACTGTCATCCGGGAAGTTCCGGGACTTTGCGGTGGTGTCAGCTCATCCAATTCTAGGACCTGGAGCGATATTTCTAAGGTCCACTCTCTAAGTATAATGGACATGTCGGATTCTGCTTTATTTGAATATTCAATCACTATTCAGGATCCACTGAAATTTTTTTTAATACAACCAAATAAATAGTTGACAACCATTTGGCTCCAAAATAATTTTCCAAATAAGATTTGCTAAATTTGTTGGTCCATTAATTATTATAAGATCTGTGGAACTCTGATAAGCCCCGTTGTAGATATATTATTTCCATGTATTTTTATCAATTAATTTACTACCACATGGATGGTATAAAAACTTAAAGGAAACCAGAGACACAGAGAAACTAGATCCAAGCACAGTGACTGTGTTTATCTTCATATATTTGTTATCCATGGCCTCCTTCCTCCTAAAATCAATTAAAAAATATGCTAATGAGCCACAGGGGCTATGAGCTGTGTCCCTCACTTCACAGGATGTTATACTGTCTCGCCCTTCCCCCTGCTCCCTCAGCAGTGTGTGATCTGTGTAATCTCACACAGTGGGAGGGGGAAGTGCTCCTGCACAGTGTAACAGCCTATGAAACTACAGCATGAGAGGGCTAAGGGACCCTTATGGCTCATCAGCATAATTTGAAAAGCTGATTTTAGAAGGAAGGAGACCATGGATAACAAATATAAGAAGATTACCACAGTCACGGTGCCTGGATCTATGAGTAAGTGTCCGTGGTTTATCATGATGGATTTTGATGGTAGATTTCCTTTAAGTCATCACTGAACCATCGTTCTCCTGGAACCATCTCTTACAAACTATAAGAGAAATTTAAAGTGGTGCTTGTAATTTAATTTTGGTGTAAAATATGGTAAAGGCTGAAGTTTTTTGGCACAGCTACGTAGTTTTGCTTAAAGTGTTTGTACAATGTTAGGCTACATTCACACGACCATCTTGGGGACATATATACAGCCACAAGCATGCATATATACGTCCCCATAGATGGCAAAAGGCACCCAGAGGCGAGCTGGACGAGCACACCTCCATGTGAATGCATCTTTATACTGTTATCTCCTTCAATCAAACTTGGTACAACCCCTTTAAATGATTCAAAATATACACCAAATAGCTGTCAAATAAAGTAGAACGGTGGCCCACAGTTAGCACAAAGGCTATTTACAAGGTGGGATAAACAGACTAGACGGTTTAAAGGGATGTCCCACTTTCCTGGAGGCTGGTTTGAATAAAAATTAGGAACCATATTTCCACAGCTCTGTCTCCCAGCTGCTGTGCTGCTATGGTACATTTTCGGGCCTGTATCTGGCCCAAAGGCTTTGATTTAATCTCACAGCAGCAAAGGAAGTTTCAGCATACAGAGGGAGGGGAAAGTCCTTTTCCAAAGTGTAAGAGCCTGTGCAGCCACAACATGAAGGTAACACCCCTAGAGCCCTTATGCTCATTAGCATAATTATAAAAGTTGATTTTAGAAGCGAGGAAGCCATTTAGTTACCACAGTCACTGTGCCTGATCTATGGGTAAGTGTCCCTGGTTTATCATCCTTTACTTTGATGGTAGATTTCATATAAATTTTGACTACATTTTGGAGCACAATGGGGAACATTTATCACAGCTTATACACCTCAAAACAGGCGATCAAGCTGTGATTTTTGCTCAATTTGCTGGGAATTTTTACTTCTAGCCCCAGGTGGAGGTACAGGGAGCATTGCTTTTCTACACCAGCTCACACTTGGTGTCGAGGAGTTCAGGCCACCCGGCCAAAGCCTCCTAATAGATTGGCACCAGCCTATAATCAATGAGGCTGATTTACTAAGGGTCCGTGGACCGCATTTCCGTCAGGTTTCCCGACTGTTTCCATTTTGCGCCACATTTAACAGGGGTTTTTGGCGCATGCAATCGGAATTTCATGCGACACAAATCGGGGGTGTGGCCGTCGGACAACCCGACTGATTCGGACTAAGCGTGGGATTTAAAATTCAAATTGTGTCGCAAGCCCAAGCACTTACATGCACCGGGAAGAAGAAGGTGAACTCCGGCGGATCTGAGCGTGGAAGCGACACATGCAGGAAATTGGACGCACAATCTTGTTGAATTGTGGCAAAGTTCATCCGGACAACACACCTCGGGGATTGCGCAGGCACCTGGTAAGTAAATGTGCCCCAATGTTGCATATTAAGCCTTTCCACTTAACCCCTTCCCCTGTGCCTTAAAACACTTTGCTCTACCAGAAATAGCCACTACCGTGTGTGTGGTGCGGTCTACGCCCCTTGTTGAAGTTCGGAGGACCCATAAATCAGCAGATCTGCAGGATAATGACAGTTGAGCCCTCACTGGATATTTATGGCCTCTCATAAGGAAGGGCCATCGATATTAAAGTCCCGTAAAATCCCTTTAAATTTTCATCTCTATCCTTTTATCACATAACCGAAAGAAAGAAGTTAAAGACAAATTTTCCTAACATGAACTTAGGGATACAAATTTTCAATAAAAATGTATCAAGAACGGTCACACTCCAATTCTCCAGTCCCATTCTGACCGCGTGCGCATAATTTGAGGTTTATCGTTTACGAGTCACTTTCAATCTGTCACGTTTCTAGGTCGGGTTGACTGCCGTTTATTCCTGCGCGCAGATGTGCGGAGGATTTTGTCCGTCTATTAACTATGTCAGCAAAGATCATTTGCCCCCCAGTAAAAAGGCTGCCAGACTGATTTATATTTCGGCAATTTTTTTTGCTTTATGGCTCTATTTATAGGCGGTGATATATTTAGCTGCGTTTTTTTTTTTTTTTTACTTACGTTCCCTGCAATTGACCTGAACCGCTCAGCCTCTCCCCACATATGAAGCTGCATGACAAATGTCGGCTAAATGAAATATCGTTTTATCTCATCGTACATTGTGTAGAATGATATCCCGATTATCACTTGATTTGGAAGACGTATGCACTTTCTAAATAGACACTTGTAATATACTCATGAGAGTCGCTAATTACACATAAATTAGATTGGTCCTGAAATATTAATATAAATTCGCATGGCACGCTGCGAGGGAGATACATAAAATGCTAATTTTAAAACTTACAATTTGTTCTCCTTTGTCATCGGGGGTACATGTTAATAAGGGGAAGGCGGCATATTATGGAAAGTTACTTTGTACTACGTATAATGTATGAAAATAGGTTACGGAATCTCATTGCTCTCTGTATTGTTAGAGCAAAATGAATATAATACTATTACAAGGTATCAGTAAGAGATGAGGGGATGTAGGAAAATAGGGTACAAAAAGATAAAGGGAACCTTTCAGCAGAAATTGACCTAATAAACCATTATCTGTATGTTTTCAAGCAGCTGAACAACTTCCAGATGATGTTTCTTTCATAGTCTATGGTGGTGGAATCATTGAGAAAACCTACTTTGAAATGAGATGTAAATTGGTTGTTTAAAGTCAAGGAGGAGGAGATTTTAACACTGAAGTCAAGCTCTCTCTTCCTCAGAACAGCCCCCTTCATTGTAATTGATGGTTCTGCACCAAAAAAAAACATCACTAACCAGGTCTCCTGAAGTCCGATGTATGATATCAATCAAAGTGGAGGAGGTGTTCAGAGCTCCCACCTTGACTTCAGTGTTAAACTCTTCTCCTCCTTGACTTTATACAACCAATTTACATCTCACTTGAAAGTTGATGTCAGGATGATGCCACCACACTGGACCATGAAAGAAACAATAACTACAAGGTGCTATGCTGGTTGACAATATTCTGGTAAATTGCTGCTGACAGGTTCCCTTTAAAGAAGACCTGTCACCAGAATTTTACCCCTCACACCTGTAATACCTGCTAGTAAAGGGTTAAAATTCCTCTCCTTTTCACATATAATGATCTGCCACTGAGGCTCTGTGACTTAATTTCAACCATTTTTAATGTTCAAGAGTCAATTTCTGAATAGAAGAGTCATGTTTTCTCCAGACTGCCAGTTAGCCATGCCTCCTTTTTTGATTGACAACTCCGTGTTCAAATCTTAGCCTGAGCAGACAGGAAGTCCTGTTTGCTTCCTGTCCTTACCAGAATGCTGTCCCTCTCACTGCATGGTGAATTTATCAGTAAGCAATGTGTGATCTTGTCACCATTTCATACACCCCATAATGGATGGATCCAAGTGATGATGGGTGGAGTCAAGTGGAAATGGGCTTAGTCAACATATACAAACAGCAGTGAAAGTTTGGGGAATGATTTTACTGGTGGGAGGAGGCAGATTTAAGCTGGGACACCTAAACGGCACTTTTCAACAAAGACCCAGTAGGGGGTGAGTAATGTTTATTGAACCTGTTCTTGATGACAGGTTCCCTTTAAGGGGTTGGGCAGGAATAACTTTTGATTGTTGCCCGGAACCCAACACTTATCCACAGCACCCATCAGCAGTGATTATGATGGGCCATGGCCTACCCCTTACTCCTTACAAGGGTCAGGAAAGAGAGGTCCTAAGTGCAAAGCAACTACACTGCGAATTGGAATATCAGAAATAGTGTTCCCATTCATCTATATAGACAAGGACATCGCAGCACATACACCGGAGATCAAAATTAGAAAACAACACACAATTTCCTAAAAATTAAGGTCACTGGGGCACATTTACTTACCCGGCCCATTCGCGATCCAGCGGCGCGTTCTCTGCACAGGATTCGGGTCCGGCTGGGATTTAAGATGGTAGTTCCTCCGCCGTCCACCAGGTGGCGCTGCAGCGCCGAAAATAATCTTAACGCCCCGGAATGCACCATCCCATAGAAGGTGAAGGTGAGCGCTCCCCAAGCGACACATTTTCGGTTTTTAAATGCGGCGGTTTTTCCGAATACGTCGGGTTTTCGTTCGGCCACGCCCCCCCCATTTCTGTCGCGCGCATGCCGGCCCCGATGCGCCACAATCCGATCGCGTGCGCCAAAAACCCGGGGCAATTCATGTACAAGCGGCGCAAATCGGAAATATTCGGGTAACACGTCGGGAAAACGCGAATCGGGCCCTTAGTAAATGACCCCCACTGTGTCTCCTATGTGAATGTATCCTAATATGAGTAATATATCAGTATATATATATATTTTTAAGCCTATTTCACAAACTTTATTTATTCTAAAGCACAGAATAAAAATGTAAATTAGATTATTGTAAAAAACACTGATCAAAATTAGAGAACACTTTCAGATCCTGCAAGTTATTGGTGTTATTCTGGCACCTGGTGCCAAGTTCCTTATAGATCTAATAAACTCTCAATAACTGGCAGCCGTACTTTCCAGTTTTCACTGACTGAGGGGACAGGATTATGTGGAGAATCTACATTGGTAATTGGTTCAACACTGCAGCTGGAATTGCTGGCCATAGAACATGGTAAGGATCTGTCTCGTCATACAGTGTAACAGTGTTTAAGAGCATTTGGATTGGAAGCCAATTCTGCACTGACCAATCCTCTCATTAGCAGAAATGATAAAAAGGCTTTACTTAGCTTTCCTGAGGAGCATATTGTGTAGACAGGGAAGTGTTCCACAGTTCATTTTAGTGATGAAAGCAAGTTTAATTTATTTGGGTTGATGTGAAATGTTATGTTCGGCAGCAATCTGGGGAAAGACTGAACCCAATGGGGCACATTTACTAAGGGTCCGAACACAGCATTTTCCTCTGGTTTCCCGACTTTTTACCGTTTTGCCCTGAATTGCCCTGGGTTTGTGGCGCATCGGCGCCGGCTTTCATGCGACACAAATCGGGAGGCGTGGCCGTCGGTCAACCAGACTGATTCGGACAAACCGTGGAATTTAAAAACCAAATTGTGTCGCAAGATCAGCACTCACATGCACCGGGAAGAAGAAGGTGAACTCTGGTGGACCTCAGTAAGGGAAGCGATGGATGCAGGAGCTATGTGAATCACGGAAGATCCAAATCCTCGTCGGACAATGCACAGTGGGGATCGCGACGGGATGGGTTAGTAAATGTGCCCCAATGTGTGTAAAGAAGTCAGTGATAGGTGGTGGAGGAAGTGTCATGGATTGGGAAATGGTTTCTGCAGCAGGAGTTGGACATTGCATACAGCTATATGACTGAGAGAATGTAAGTGCGGATCAGAACCTTCTTTGACATGCATGATTCCTTCCTTGAACTTTTCACTCAATCAGCCAGCAATTTACATGCAGGACAATGTCCCTGTCACACAGCAAAATGGGTAAAGCAGATCCTTGATACAGAAAACACTGAAACAATGAAATGCTCAGCCCAGAGTTTTGATCTAAACCCAATAGAAAACCTCTGGAAAATCTTTGACAAAAAGCCTACAATAGTCACAGAACTGTGGTAGAGACTGGAAGAAGTAGGAGGTGAGGGGGGTGAGTAATGTTTATTGAACCTGTTCTTGATGACAGGTTCCCTTTAAAGGGGTTGGCAAAGGAATAACTTTTGATTGTTGCCCGGAACCCAACACTTATCCACAGCACCCATCAGCAGTGATTATGTTTAGCCAAAAAGCCTACAATACTCACAGAACTGTGGTAGAGACTGGAAGAAGAGTGACCCAACTTACATATACATATATATAATGAACACAGTTACAAAAACATTATATAGATGAAACATTACACTTGGCATGGACACATCTGTAAATTTTATGCACACATCCAAATACTTTGCTTATATATAAAAATATTGCACACACATACCGTATATTCATACTCATTACACACATATGTATGGTCCTTACCTACATACATTGATACACATTACAAACATATGTTTGCACCTTACATGAACATACATTGATACTAGAGATGAGCGAGCACTAAAATGCTCGAGTGCTCGTTACTCGAGTCAAATTTTTCCTGATGCTCGAGTGCTCGTTTCGAATAACGAGCCCCATTGAAGTCAATGGGAGACTCGAGCATTTTTCAAGGGGACCAAGGGTCTGCAATAAAATGTGTCATTTTATTGAGAAATAAGGAAGTCAGTCCTGTTTCTTCGTTTTTTTTATTCAATGGAATATTCGTGGAATTTCAAAAAGGAGAATGACCCGTGTTAAACATCTGCAATGTGTTCTTCACACATATTGTTCTTCACATACTATTGTGAAGAACACCTTTCTGTACTCATGTCTTCTGATAAGTTACCAGATGTATGGAAACATCTGCAATGTGTTCTTCACTGTGTTCACTGTGTTCTTCACTTAAATGATCCTCTGTTCACTGTGTTCTTCACTGTCACTTTCCTTAAGTGAAAGTTGGTTCTCGAGCAGGGGAAATGCTCGCTCATCTCTAATTGATACCCATAACACACGTGTACTGAATATTCATACACATTACACACATATATATAGATTCTGCATACACATACAACAATACACTTTACACCCATATGCACGCACCTTACATACACATACATCAATATACATTAAACACACATACTGTATATTCATACATATTCCACCCATATTTATGCACCTTACATATACATACATCAATACACATTACACACATGTATATTCATACACATATATATATACCTTGCATATACCTACACTTATACACATTATACACACATGCATCTTATATACACACACATTTAAATTACACACATAGTTATAGACACAATACACACGTATGTAGGCAAATACATTGATGCACATATCACACACGTACTGTATGTTAATACACATTACACAACACTCTATATGCACTTAGCAAACAAATAAATTGATACAGATTATCCACATTGCACACATATGTAATAAATTAAGCACAGTGTGAGTGTATGTGTGTGTGTGTGTATGTATGTATATATGTCCACTAAGGAATATGCACCGTCACGTTTACAATGACCAAACTTTGCACAGCCGCTCTCTGTGACTCAGGGAACGCCATAGACTCGGTTTTGAGCCAAATTTCACCCTGTGCTTTCCAAAATCCACTTATTACCCACCATATACAGGAGCCATTGTCTGCTGCTTCTGCTGCTGTGGCAGTTAGAAGCTGAGCCGTGATTGGTTGCTGTTCTGCCATAGGTCATTAATATGAGCTCTGAGCTGTGACTGGTTACTACAGGCAATAGTAGGAGACAGATCATGTGTGAGGTAAGATGGATAGGGATACAGAGATAGGGCGAGATTTATCAGAAATGTCTGAGGTTAAACCATTCCCATTGCCCATGGAAACCAATCAGAGATCAGCTTTAATTGTATAAACAGCTGTGGGAAAATGAAAGCTGAGCTCTGATTGCCTGCCATGGGCAACTGGAGCAGTTCTGCTCTCAGACACTTCTGATAAATCTCCCCCTAGACAAAGTGACAGTCAGAGACAAAGACAGTCAGATACAGTCAGAGACAAATACAGAGACGGTCAGAGACAGACAGTCAGAGACAGAGACAGACAGAGAAAATCGGGTTCAGAGACACATAGAGACAGTCGGAGATGAAGACTCTCCCAACTGTTAGACCCTCCAAGAACAAAAGTGATGATGCATCTTGCCTTTAGGCCTTCACTTTGTATGATTTCTAGATCTCTGCTTGCTGTCATTGTATAAGAAGCTTTACTGTTTATCTCTAGTGGATAGAAACCATGTCACACGGGAGCATGGCTCCTTCTGTCCCTGGCCATGTGATGTCACACAGGTGCACAGCTCCTTCTATCCCTGGCCATGTGATGTCACACGGGTGCACGGCTCCTTCTATCCCTGGCCATGTGATGTCACACGGGCGCACGGCACGGCACATGCCTCATCACATGACCAGGGATATGAGGAGCCATGCACCTGTGTGATATCACATTGGAAGTAAACAATGAAGGTTCCTATAGAAGTATAGAAAGTGAATGACCCTTTTGAATCTTTCAATGGAATGGCTATGGCTATGTATGTGGGAAGCCTTAGACTTTCAGGCAGTGTATGGCGAGACCATTGCTGGTGCAGACCTTGATCTCTATGTTGTAAAGAACCAAGATAATGAAATTACATAAACTCCTATACACATAAATTAATATTAACACTATTCACCAATTTTGGTAGGTTCAGATAATTGTCTTATATACCTGGGACTTCAGGGGTTTTTAAAGGGAATCCTCCAGCTCCAAAGCAAAAACAACACCCCCTGCTACACTTCCAACACCAAGGAACACTTAATCACATGCACTGTGACTGTGACTGGTGGGAATCTTTTTATATGTGTTATCCATGGCCTCTGTCTGAAATCAACCTTTAACATTATGCTAATGAATCTGTAGGGCTTACCAGAGCCCCTCCATTTTGTAGCTTCAAAGGCTGGTACAGTAAGCAAGAACACTTCCCCCCTCACACTGTATAACATTTCATCAGGCAGAGGAAGGGGGAGTGCTGAGGAAGCAATGGGAGAGGAATACAGTGTAACAGCCTGTGAATCTACATCACAGACATGCTCTAGTAAGCCCTTCAGTCTTATTAGCATGAAATTAAAAGTTGATTTTAGAAGGAAGGGGACCATGGATAATACATATAGGAATATTACCACAGTCACGGTGCCTGGATCTATGAGTAATGTCCCTGGTTTATCATGATGGATTTTCATGGTACATTTTTTTCTTTTAAAGAACACTAAGCATGTAATTACAAATACATGTATCTTCTGATATTCCTGTGTTGCCAAGGCTTTATCATTTCTCTTTTAATTAACTTACAATGCAGATTAATTATTACTATTCATTCAACGCTCTAAATTATATACAAATGTACATTGTGGTATAAGAAGAAAGGAAACACAACAAGTAAATCTGTAAATACTGAATGCCTATGGCCAGATACAAAAGGGAAGATTAACCTTACACGACAGGATACAGCCTAACCCTATCAGCGAGTATACATAAGACAGACTCTCCATATGACCTTAATACAATAAGAGCAGACCAACAGCAGCTATACATAGTGCTCCATGACATGTCCATGTACAGATCCTAGGGCATAGGAGACTCTTCCCATATGAGAATATCTACATGTTCCAACCCATCCACAGGAACCCCATATCACAGGGGAGAGTCTGCCCACAGTATATGAAAATAGTGAAAAAGTAGGAGTGTAATACAAAAGGGAAGATCCTGTCCATATAAGTGAAATACAAAAGGGGAGATCCTGCCCATATAAGTGTAATACAACAGGGGAGATCCTGCCCATATAAGTGTAATACAACAGAGGAGATCCTGCCCATATAAGTGTAATACAACAGGGGAGATCCTGTCCATATAAGTGTAATACAAAAGGGGAGATCCTGCCCATATAAGTGTAATACAACAGGGAAATCCTGCCCATATAAGTGTAATACAACAGGGGAGATCCTGCCCATATAAGTGTAATACAACAGAGGAGATCCTGCCCATATAAGTGTAATACAACAGGGGAGATCCTGCCCATATAAGTGTAATACAACAGGGAGATCCTGCCCATATAAGTGTAATACAACAGGGGAGATCCTGCCCATATAAGTGTAATACAACAGGGGAGATCCTGCCCATATAAGTGTAATACACCAGGGGAGATCCTGCCCATATAAGTGTAATACAAAAGGGGAGATCCTGCCCATATAAGTGTAATACAACAGGGAGATCCTGCCATATAAGTGTAATACAACAGGGAAGATCCTGCCCATATATGTGTAATACAACAGGGGAGATCCTGTCCATATAAGTGTAATACAACAGGGGAGATCCTGTCCATATAAGTGTAATACAACAGGGGAGATCCTGCCCATATACGTGTAATACAACAGGGGAGATCCTGCCCATATAAGTGTAATACAACAGGGAGATCCTGCCATATAAGTGTAATACAACAGGGGAGATCCTGCCCATATAAGTGTAATACAACAGGGAGATCCTGCCCATATAAGTGTAATACAACAGGGGAGATCCTGCCCATATATGTGTAATACAACAGGGGAGATCCTGTCCATATAAGTGTAATACAACAGGGGAGATCCTGCCCATATACGTGTAATACAACAGGGGAGATCCTGCCCATATAAGTGTAATACAACAGGGAGATCCTGCCCATATAAGTGTAATACAACAGGGAGATCCTGCCCATATATGTGTAATACAACAGAGAGATCCTGCCCATATAAGTGTAATACAACAGGGAGATCCTGCCCATATAAGTGTAATACAACGGGAGATCCTGCCCATATAAGTGTAATACAACAGAGAGATCCTGCCCATATAAGTGTAATACAACAGAGGAGATCCTGCCCATATATGTGTAATACAACAGGGGAGATCCTGCCCATATAAGTGTAATACAACAGAGGAGATCCTGCCCATATAAGTGTAATACAACAGGGAGATCCTGCCCATATAAGTGTAATACAACAGGGGAGATCCTGTCCATATAAGTGTAATACAACAGGGGAGATCCTGCCCATATAAGTGTAATACAACAGGGGAGATCCTGTCCATATAAGTGTAATACAACAGGGGAGATCCTGCCCATATACGTGTAATACAACAGGGGAGATCCTGCCCATATAAGTGTAATACAACAGGGGAGATCCTGCCCATATAAGTGTAATACAACAGGGAGATCCTGCCCATATAAGTGTAATACACCAGGGGAGATCCTGCCCATATAAGTGTAATACAACAGGGAGATCCTGCCCATATAAGTGTAATACAACAGGGGAGATCCTGCCCATATAAGTGTAATACAACAGGGGAGATCCTGTCCATATAAGTGTAATACAACAGGGGAGATCCTGTCCATATAAGTGTAATACAACAGGGGAGATCCTGCCCATATACGTGTAATACAACAGGGGAGATCCTGCCCATATAAGTGTAATACAACAGGGAGATCCTGCCATATAAGTGTAATACAACAGGGGAGATCCTGTCCATATAAGTGTAATACAACAGGGGAGATCCTGTCCATATAAGTGTAATACAACAGGGGAGATCCTGCCCATATAAGTGTAATACAACAGGGATATCCTGCCCATATAAGTGTAATACAACAGGGAGATCCTGCCCAAATAAGTGTAATAAGACAGGGGAGATCCTGCCCATATAAGTGTAATACAACAGGAGAGATCCTGCCCATATAAGTGTAATACAACAGGGAGATCCTGCCCATATAAGTGTAATACAACAGGGGAGATCCTGCCCATATAAGTGTAATACAACAGGGAAGATCCTGCCCATATAAGTGTAATACAACAGGGAGATCCTGCCCATATAAGTGTAATACAACAGGGAGATCCTGCCCATATAAGTGTAATACAACAGGGGAGATCCTGCCCATATAAGTGTAATACAACAGAGAGATGCTGCCCATATAAGTGTAATACAACAGGGAGATCCTGCCCATATAAGTGTAATACACCAGGGGAGATCCTGCCCATATAAATGTAATACACCAGGGGAGATCCTGCCCATATAAGTGTAATACACCAGGGGAGATCCTGCCCATATAAGTGTAATACAAAAGGGGAGAACCTGCCCATATAAGTGTAATACAACAGGGAGATCCTGCCCATATAAGTGTAATACACCAGGGGAGATCCTGCCCATATAAGTGTAATACAACAGGGAGATCCTGCCCATATAAGTGTAATACAACAGGGAGATCCTGCCCATATATGTGTAATACAACAGGGGAGATCCTGCCCATATAAGTGTAATACAACAGGGGAGATCCTGCCCATATAAGTGTAATACAACAGGGAAATCCTGCCCATATAAGTGTAATACAATAGGGAGAACCTGCCCATATAAGTGTAATACAACAGGGAGATCCTGCCCATATATGTGTAATACAACAGGGGAGATCCTGTCCATATAAGTGTAATACAACAGAGAGATCCTGCCCATATAAGTGTAATACAACAGAGGAGATCCTGCCCATATAAGTGTAATACAACAGGGAGATCCTGCCCATATAAGTGTAATACAACAGGGGAGATCCTGTCCATATAAGTGTAATACAACAGGGGAGATCCTGCCCATATACGTGTAATACAACAGGGGAGATCCTGCCCATATACGTGTAATACAACAGGGAGATCCTGCCATATAAGTGTAATACAACAGGGGAGATCCTGCCCATATAAGTGTAATACAACAGGGAGATCCTGCCCATATAAGTGTAATACAACAGGGGAGATCCTGCCCATATAAGTGTAATACAACAGAGAAGATCCTGTCCATATAAGTGTAATACAACAGGGGAGATCCTGCCCATATACGTGTAATACAACAGGGGAGATCCTGCCCATATAAGTGTAATACAACAGGGAGATCCTGCCCATATATGTGTAATACAACAGAGAGATCCTGCCCATATAAGTGTAATACAACAGGGAGATCCTGCCCATATAAGTGTAATACAACGGGAGATCCTGCCCATATAAGTGTAATACAACAGAGAGATCCTGCCCATATAAGTGTAATACAACAGAGGAGATCCTGCCCATATATGTGTAATACAACAGGGGAGATCCTGCCCATATAAGTGTAATACAACAGAGGAGATCCTGCCCATATAAGTGTAATACAACAGGGAGATCCTGCCCATATAAGTGTAATACAACAGGGGAGATCCTGTCCATATAAGTGTAATACAACAGGGGAGATCCTGCCCATATAAGTGTAATACAACAGGGAGATCCTGCCCATATAAGTGTAATACAACAGGGGAGATCCTGCCCATATACGTGTAATACAACAGGGGAGATCCTGCCCATATAAGTGTAATACAACAGGGGAGATCCTGCCCATATAAGTGTAATACAACAGGGGAGATCCTGCCCATATAAGTGTAATACAACAGGGGAGATCCTGCCCATATAAGTGTAATACAACAGGGGAGATCCTGCCCATATAAGTGTAATACAACAGGGGAGATCCTGTCCATATAAGTGTAATACAACAGGGGAGATCCTGCCCATATACGTGTAATACAACAGGGGAGATCCTGCCCATATAAGTGTAATACAACAGGGAGATCCTGCCATATAAGTGTAATACAACAGGGGAGATCCTGTCCATATAAGTGTAATACAACAGGGGAGATCCTGTCCATATAAGTGTAATACAACAGGGGAGATCCTGCCCATATAAGTGTAATACAACAGGGATATCCTGCCCATATAAGTGTAATACAACAGGGAGATCCTGCCCAAATAAGTGTAATAAGACAGGGGAGATCCTGCCCATATAAGTGTAATACAACAGGAGAGATCCTGCCCATATAAGTGTAATACAACAGGGAGATCCTGCCCATATAAGTGTAATACAACAGGGGAGATCCTGCCCATATAAGTGTAATACAACAGGGAAGATCCTGCCCATATAAGTGTAATACAACAGGGAGATCCTGCCCATATACGTGTAATACAACAGGGAGATCCTGCCCATATAAGTGTAATACAACAGGGAGATCCTGCCCATATAAGTGTAATACAACAGGGAGATCCTGCCCATATAAGTGTAATACAACAGGGGAGATCCTGCCCATATAAGTGTAATACAACAGGGAGATCCTGCCCATATAAGTGTAATACAACAGGGGAGATCCTGTCCATATAAGTGTAATACAACAAGTAGATCCTGCCCATATAAGTGTAATACAACAGGGAGATCCTGCCCATATAAGTGTAATACAACAGGGGAGATCCTGCCCATATAAGTGTAATACAACAGGAGAGATCCTGCCCATATAAGTGTAATACAACAGGGGAGATCCTGCCCATATAAGCGTAATACAACAGGGGAGATCCTGCCCATATAAGTGTAATACAACAGGGGAGATCCTGCCCATATAAGTGTAATACAACAGAGGAGATCCTGCCCATATAAGTGTAATACAACAGGGAGATCCTGCCCATATAAGTGTAATACAACAGGGGAGATCCTGTCCATATAAGTGTAATACAACAGGGGAGATCCTGCCCATATAAGTGTAATACAACAGGGAAGATCCTGCCCATATAAGTGTAATACAACAGGGAGATCCTGCCCATATACGTGTAATACAACAGGGAGATCCTGCCCATATAAGTGTAATACAACAGGGAGATCCTGCCCATATAAGTGTAATACAACAGGGAGATCCTGCCCATATAAGTGTAATACAACAGGGGAGATCCTGCCCATATAAGTGTAATACAACAGAGAGATGCTGCCCATATAAGTGTAATACAACAGGGAGATCCTGCCCATATAAGTGTAATACACCAGGGGAGATCCTGCCCATATAAATGTAATACACCAGGGGAGATCCTGCCCATATAAGTGTAATACACCAGGGGAGATCCTGCCCATATAAGTGTAATACAAAAGGGGAGAACCTGCCCATATAAGTGTAATACAACAGGGAGATCCTGCCCATATAAGTGTAATACACCAGGGGAGATCCTGCCCATATAAGTGTAATACAACAGGGAGATCCTGCCCATATAAGTGTAATACAACAGGGAGATCCTGCCCATATATGTGTAATACAACAGGGGAGATCCTGCCCATATAAGTGTAATACAACAGGGGAGATCCTGCCCATATAAGTGTAATACAACAGGGAAATCCTGCCCATATAAGTGTAATACAATAGGGAGAACCTGCCCATATAAGTGTAATACAACAGGGAGATCCTGCCCATATATGTGTAATACAACAGGGGAGATCCTGTCCATATAAGTGTAATACAACAGAGAGATCCTGCCCATATAAGTGTAATACAACAGAGGAGATCCTGCCCATATAAGTGTAATACAACAGGGAGATCCTGCCCATATAAGTGTAATACAACAGGGGAGATCCTGTCCATATAAGTGTAATACAACAGGGGAGATCCTGCCCATATACGTGTAATACAACAGGGGAGATCCTGCCCATATAAGTGTAATACAACAGGGAGATCCTGCCATATAAGTGTAATACAACAGGGGAGATCCTGCCCATATAAGTGTAATACAACAGGGAGATCCTGCCCATATAAGTGTAATACAACAGGGGAGATCCTGCCCATATAAGTGTAATACAACAGGGGAGATCCTGTCCATATAAGTGTAATACAACAGGGGAGATCCTGCCCATATACGTGTAATACAACAGGGGAGATCCTGCCCATATAAGTGTAATACAACAGGGAGATCCTGCCCATATATGTGTAATACAACAGAGAGATCCTGCCCATATAAGTGTAATACAACAGGGAGATCCTGCCCATATAAGTGTAATACAACGGGAGATCCTGCCCATATAAGTGTAATACAACAGAGAGATCCTGCCCATATAAGTGTAATACAACAGAGGAGATCCTGCCCATATATGTGTAATACAACAGGGGAGATCCTGCCCATATAAGTGTAATACAACAGAGGAGATCCTGCCCATATAAGTGTAATACAACAGGGAGATCCTGCCCATATAAGTGTAATACAACAGGGGAGATCCTGTCCATATAAGTGTAATACAACAGGGGAGATCCTGCCCATATAAGTGTAATACAACAGGGAGATCCTGCCCATATAAGTGTAATACAACAGGGGAGATCCTGCCCATATACGTGTAATACAACAGGGGAGATCCTGCCCATATAAGTGTAATACAACAGGGGAGATCCTGCCCATATAAGTGTAATACAACAGGGGAGATCCTGCCCATATAAGTGTAATACAACAGGGGAGATCCTGCCCATATAAGTGTAATACAACAGGGGAGATCCTGCCCATATAAGTGTAATACAACAGGGGAGATCCTGTCCATATAAGTGTAATACAACAGGGGAGATCCTGCCCATATACGTGTAATACAACAGGGGAGATCCTGCCCATATAAGTGTAATACAACAGGGAGATCCTGCCATATAAGTGTAATACAACAGGGGAGATCCTGTCCATATAAGTGTAATACAACAGGGGAGATCCTGTCCATATAAGTGTAATACAACAGGGGAGATCCTGCCCATATAAGTGTAATACAACAGGGATATCCTGCCCATATAAGTGTAATACAACAGGGAGATCCTGCCCAAATAAGTGTAATACAACAGGGGAGATCCTGCCCATATAAGTGTAATACAACAGGAGAGATCCTGCCCATATAAGTGTAATACAACAGGGAGATCCTGCCCATATAAGTGTAATACAACAGGGGAGATCCTGCCCATATAAGTGTAATACAACAGGGAAGATCCTGCCCATATAAGTGTAATACAACAGGGAGATCCTGCCCATATACGTGTAATACAACAGGGAGATCCTGCCCATATAAGTGTAATACAACAGGGAGATCCTGCCCATATAAGTGTAATACAACAGGGAGATCCTGCCCATATAAGTGTAATACAACAGGGGAGATCCTGCCCATATAAGTGTAATACAACAGGGAGATCCTGCCCATATAAGTGTAATACAACAGGGGAGATCCTGTCCATATAAGTGTAATACAACAAGTAGATCCTGCCCATATAAGTGTAATACAACAGGGAGATCCTGCCCATATAAGTGTAATACAACAGGGGAGATCCTGCCCATATAAGTGTAATACAACAGGAGAGATCCTGCCCATATAAGTGTAATACAACAGGGGAGATCCTGCCCATATAAGCGTAATACAACAGGGGAGATCCTGCCCATATAAGTGTAATACAACAGGGGAGATCCTGCCCATATAAGTGTAATACAACAGAGGAGATCCTGCCCATATAAGTGTAATACAACAGGGAGATCCTGCCCATATAAGTGTAATACAACAGGGGAGATCCTGTCCATATAAGTGTAATACAACAGGGGAGATCCTGCCCATATAAGTGTAATACAACAGGGAGATCCTGCCCATATAAGTGTAATACAACAGAGGAGATCCTGCCCATATAAGTGTAATACAACAGGAGAGATCCTGCCCATATAAGTGTAATACAACAGGGAGATCCTGCCCATATAAGTGTAATACAACAGGGGAGATCCTGCCCATATAAGTGTAATACAACAGGGGAGATCCTGCCCATATAAGTGTAATACAACAGGGGAGATCCTGCCCATATACGTGTAATACAACAGGGGAGATCCTGCCCATATAAGTTTAATACAACAGGGGAGATCCTGTCCATATAAGTGTAATACAACAGGGAAGATCCTGCCCATATATGTGTAATACAACAGGGGAGATCCTGCCCATATATGTGTAATACAACAGGGAAGATCCTGCCCATATATGTGTAATACAACAGAGAGATCCTGCCCATATATGTGTAATACAACAGGGAGATCCTGCCCATATATGTGTAATACAACAGGGGAGATCCTGCCCATATAAGTGTAATACAACAGGGAGATCCTGCCCATATAAGTGTAATACAACAGGGAGATCCTGCCCATATATGTGTAATACAACAGGGAGATCCTGCCCATATAAGTGTAATACAACAGGGGAGATCCTGTCCATATAAGTGTAATACACCAGGGGAGATCCTGCCCATATAAGTGTAATACACCAGGGGAGATCCTGCCCATATAAGTGTAATACAAAAGGGGAGAACCTGCCCATATAAGTGTAATACAACAGGGAGATCCTGCCCATATAAGTGTAATACACCAGGGGAGATCCTGCCCATATAAGTGTAATACAACAGGGAGATCCTGCCCATATAAGTGTAATACAACAGGGAGATCCTGCCCATATATGTGTAATACAACAGGGGAGATCCTGCCCATATAAGTGTAATACAACAGGGGAGATCCTGCCCATATAAGTGTAATACAACAGGGAAATCCTGCCCATATAAGTGTAATACAATAGGGAGAACCTGCCCATATAAGTGTAATACAACAGGGAGATCCTGCCCATATATGTGTAATACAACAGGGGAGATCCTGTCCATATAAGTGTAATACAACAGAGAGATCCTGCCCATATAAGTGTAATACAACAGGGAGATCCTGCCCATATAAGTGTAATACAACAGAGGAGATCCTGCCCATATAAGTGTAATACAACAGGGAGATCCTGCCCATATATGTGTAATACAACAGGGAGATCCTGCCCATATAAGTGTAATACAACAGGGGAGATCCTGCCCATATAAGTGTAATACAACAGGGGAGATCCTGCCCATATAAGTGTAATACAACAGGGAGATCCTGCCCATATAAGTGTAATACAACAGGGGAGATCCTGCCCATATAAGTGTAATACAACAGGGGAGATCCTGCCCATATAAGTGTAATACAACAGGGGAGATCCTGCCCATATAAATGTAATACAACAGGGGAGATCCTGCCCATATAAGTGTAATACAACAGAGGAGATCCTGCCCATATAAGTGTAATACAACAGGGAGATCCTGCCCATATATGTGTAACACAACAGGGGAGAACCTGCCCATATATGTGTAATACAACAGGGGAGATCCTGCCCATATAAGTGTAATACAACAGGGGAGATCCTGCCCATATAAGTGTAATACAACAGGGGAGATCCTGCCCATATAAGTGTAATACAACAGGGGAGATCCTGTCCATATACGTGTAATACAACAGGGGAGAACCTGCCCATATGAACTAAATATGTCAGCGGAGAACCCATAGATGCTTGTACATATTAGCATAATAAAATAACAAATATACTTCCCATATAATTCAAGCACCAACTCAAAGCACCCAAAGAGAGAACTCTTACATACACACATAGTAAACCATAAGACAACCTGCCCATATGTAACACTACAGGCACAAGCCTTCCTATAGGAGCCTCAAACATCAGCAGAGACCCTGCCCATAGGAGTTTACAGCCTGTGTGATAAATCCCTGATATTAGGAGGATAGACACCCAACCTTTATAATGGAAGAGAATTCTATATAACAATATCCTGCATTCATCTGAAATGGACCCAGGACCGCATCCCTGACATCCAAACCCCGGTATGAAATAAGCAAGAATGAAAATACTGGGAAGAGAAGAAATGAGAATGGAGAAGCTGGAGCCGTGTTTCCAGGAGGAGGAGGCTGAGCGAGTGTTTTCCTAGTCACTAAGCAGCAGCTCAGGTTCAGCACTGGACAGCTCCTTCCACCTTTCTTCCTGCATTACAAATGGCTGTTCCATGATTGACACAGCGGCTGCCCATACACAGCCCAAGAAAGACAAAGTATACCTATAGGAGTAGGCTGGGAAGGAGGGGGGGGGGGGCGGTGGATATGTGTTTGGTTGTGCCAAAGTGTAGTTAAATCCTTTCACGAGCGGAGGAAGGCGGAGTGTATTCCTTAAGCTCATCCAAGTAGTCAATTAGCAAACAAATGCGAGCCCATTGCATTGTCCTTCCCTGTGCACGGCGGCTGTGGCAGCGCTACCCTTGAGATGAAGATATTAGAGGGTGAAGTCCCTTGGAATTTGTCTTCTTCTTCCTCTCTGAAGACCACAGTCGAGGATGAGGATACAGACGTAAGCAGTCTAACTATAGCTTCTGTGCTAGATGGGATGTAACCTGCTCACATCAAGGCAGTTGTCTGCGTAATTCCTACTGGAGACCTGCTGGGGAAGACAAGATAGACGGGATATTCATCTCTGGCTGATTTATTTTTTCTCTTTTACATTTTGTTTTTTTTTCTTCCCTCCCCTCATCTGACCACAGGTGATACGGATGTGACCATGCTACGGGATGTGACATTGTGAGACCTGATGGTCACAACCGATTAAGTTCCTTTTTGGATTTGCGGATCACTCATGATCATGGCTTATATTCTGATTCTTTCAGCCTTGCTTGTCCAGGTCTGTTTGCTGACGGGTTCTAGCCTGGACCTAGAAGGGCGTATGGCTCATCAGGAAGAGCACAAGATAACCAGGGATAAGCAACCCATCTACAACCAGCCTAGAAGCCTGGACCACCCTTCCCTGTGGATCAGGACCACAGAGAGTAGTGTCCTAGCACAAAATCTGGCTGAGGACTTGCCGAAACATGTGGCTTCTTTCCTATATACAGGGGATACTAATGGACTCAGGCGTGCCAACTGTTCCAAGCGTTACGAGTTGACAAGTCTATCGGGGGTCTCGCCCACCACTACTCATCAGTCTTTGCATAGTTCTGTGGATTTACTTGTCCATTCCTCCAACTTTTTGAACATGATGTTACAAAGCAATAAATCTAGAGACCACACCTCACAGAGGGACTTGGAGTGGTACAGCGCTCTCCTACGGAGTATTTTAGAAGAAGAACCAAGAATTTACCGCTCTGCCATCACTTTTAACATAGACCCAATGTCCCATATCCCTCAGGTGTTTCTGCAGGCATCTCGAGAGGAAGACAGGATCCATCTCCAAGATCTATCTTCTTCAGCCCATCATTTGGCCAATGCCACCCAGGAAACTGACTGGTTCCATGCCTTCAAGCAGAAGTGGAGGCCTCACCAGCACAAGAGGTTCTTACATGGTGCTAAAACTTTAGATGACAGCTGGAAGAAGGGCTCCAGCTACCTTACTGACAAGAGAGACATCAAGTGGTCATCACCTTATCTGGAATGCCAACATGGGAAGTACAAACCCAACTGGCTCCTTTCCCTCTCTGCTGCATTTTATGGGCTTAAGCCAAATCTTGTTCGGGAATTCAGGTAGGAAGACATTTTCTAAGGAAGTAGAGCTCTTGTCTTCTAGTTCTGCTATGCCATATCCACAGGAGACGTGCGGGGGGCTGTGTAATGGGCAATTTTCTCATTAGTGCGAGCTTGCACCAGGATTCTACCTTGATAATAGGCGCTTAATAAGGATACGAGTGAATCACTTCTGCAGTTGTTTGTACGTATCTGATAGAGGAGTTCTCTGAATCATGGATTTGCATAATAACAACTGCAGACTAATTAAGTTTGGTAATTACACAGGACATTGTAGAAACCGAAAATTGAATCTATTGTTCAGACAGATATCCCCCTGGTAGGAATGGTAGCTGGTATATTAGTACTGTGTAATTAGAGACTGTACACTGGTAGTCATCAGTTTACCAGTTGCAAAGAACATTACACACACACACGCACACACCACACATACACACGCACACACCAACCAGCAACATCCGGCTAAATATAGCACACAGAAATCATAGAAATACTCTGCACCCTTTGTGTGCTGGAGCGGAGTAGAGACAGAGTCAGAGGCGCTGTGTAAACTCGTTATGACTCTCCATGATTTATTCATCACATGTTGAAGTACATACACAACCATAATATATTTATGTGCTCTGTTTCCCCAAATGCAGACATGGACTTGTGCCAGGCTATGTGATCATGGCACTCAGCTGGTGCCCAGCAATAAGCAATAATGTGAATGAATAATAACAAATTCATAATGATAATAATAATAATAATAATAATAATAATAATAATAATAATAATAATAATAACAATATTTATTATATTTATTATTATATTTATTGATTTGTATTCTTATTTTATGTATTAATATTATTATATACAACATTGGTATTATTATTTATTTATTTTAGTATTATTATTTTATTATTATTTTTAGCCTTATTTTATCATTCATTTTCTTAATTTTTTTGCATTTTTATTATTTAATTTATGATTATTTTTAGCATTATCCTCTTTTTTAACATGGTTATTTTATAACTTATTTTCTTAATTTTCTTTTGAGGTTGTATTAATAGTTCTTGGATCTTACAGATTTGTCTGGATAAACTTTACGCACATACTAGAGGCAATAAGCCAATATACAGTGGATTAGTGGACATAACTACAGATGATAGCATTATGGTAGTGGAGGAGGGGGCTAAAATAATGCTAGTTAAAGGATTTGTCCCTGTGTAAAGAAATAACACACATAAGCCTGCAATTAAGAGCCTAGGCTGGAGAATAGAGTGTATATATATTTCCAGAGAGTATATATATATATATATATATATATATATATATATATATATATATATATATATATCATACTGTATATGTACATATGTTTACAATTTTCTTTATTATGGTTTATAGTTTGTTTCACATTTTACTAATGATAAAATAATAATAATATATTTATAATCATAATATATCTACCCTTAATAGTGATGTCATCAGTAACATGTGCTTATTGCTTGTTTCCACTCTAGACAATCCCCCCCATAAGTTACAGTAGGTTACGGCTACACAGCAACTTGTGGCTACATAACATAAGATCACAATGTTACGCTGCTACATTGTAACCAATTATAATGATTATAGTTAAATTGGGGCTTATTTATTATTGGATTTATGGCAGTTTTATTTTTAGCTTACTCATGTGCAGGGCCCTGGGCTGTATGGATATTATAACCCCTACAAATCTGGAATCACTTGCTACAGGGTACTAGAACTAGAATTTTGTGGGGATAGAAGGATGTGTCCCTTCTGCTACTTTCAATCTGCAGTTTCAGTACCTTTGGAGGACCTTCAAAGGTCCTGAAATGGCTCTTGTGTACATGTGTATTGAGAGCAAGAACAGATACAGTATTGCAGTAGAACAGTTACAGGATTTTATGGGTAAAGGTCCTTCTGAGCATAAGATTGAGTGGTCTTGGACCCCTGTGTACCGCCCAAACCACCTATATTATAATCCACTACTGCCTATGGGCGCCCTATTTATTATGCTTTCACGCAATTAGCTTTTTTTTCCAACTCTCACTCTAGGTTTTATTTTTGTTGCTCAATTTGGGCGCATTTAATGAATCACGAAACTTTTTCTGCTTTTCTTGTGTCTCAGACACCATTTTGGCACAGTTTTTTGTCCAAACTAAAATCAACCAAAAGCACGTCTACCATGTTCCATGTCACCATGATGAATGTGGAGTCATTTCAGACACTTTTTGCTTGTGGGCCAATTTATTAAGCCCTTCAACACAATTAAAAATTACACTCTAATTAACCACACAGTTTGAACGCCAAAAAGACGTTCCTTGCGACACATATAATGAATGCCCCCCCCCCATTGTAACCCATCGGTTTCCATGACCATGGAGCAACATTCAACCAAAAGTCTGAAATTGTTGCATTTCAGCACAACTACATGTACTATCATTAGTAGCGCCACATTTTAATATTAGGCAGTGCACATGTAGCAGAAGAAAATCTTCCTACCGTTTTACTATTTTGTGTAATCACTTACTTAATGGGGGTCATTTACTAAGGGCCCGAATCGAGTTTTTACGTCAGGTTGCGCCGAATTGCCCCGGATTTTTGGCGCACGCGATCGGATCGTGGTGCATCGGCGCCGGCATGCACACAACAGAAAATGGGGGCTGTGGCCGTCGGAAAACCCGTCAGATTCGTAAAAAACCCCCCATATTTTAAAAAAAAAATGTGTTGCTTGACACGCACTTACCTGCACCCGGCCTGGCTTGGTGAACTTCAGCGAACTCCGACGGACTTAAGCGCAGCAGCGACACCTGGTGGACATTGGGCGCACTACCTTAGTGAATCACCGGAAGACACGAATCCTCGACGGAGAACACACCGCTGGATCGCGAATGGACCGGGTAAGTAAATCTGCCCCAATGTCTCTGGAAATGTATCTTTTTAGACTAGATTTGGCCAAACTAGATTTGTCTGTGTTGAAAAACAGTAACCAACTATTCTTATCATTTCATAAAGAAATGAGCCATTGGAAGTGGAACCAACAAAACGTTGATCATCAAATGTTATACTGAGAAGGACCTTCATCCACAAAATCCTCTTTCATCTGTTCCTGTTTTCAATATATATGTATATAAGAGCCATTTCAGGACCTTTGAAGGTCCTCCATAGGTCCTGAAACCGCAGATTGGAAAACAGCAGAAGAGACACATCCTCTATTCCCCAATAAGTTGATTCTAGTACCAGATGTAGGAAGTGATTCTAGATTGGAGGGGCTATAATATTCAAACAGCCCAGGGCCCAGGGTCTTAATACGACCCTGCACACGGGGATGCTTAAAAAATAAAAAGTAAATTCAATAATAATAACCCCCTATGTGAATATTCAATATCATTGGTTACAATGTACAATGTACATTGTGATCTTACTGTATATTATGTAGCCACAAGTTGCTTTAGAGATGAACAGCTCCGTAGTTCCAGGAAGTCGGCGATCAGGTTCGGTCACACAGCCCAGACATAATCGGTAAATGGATGCCCCTTGCTACTAGTCATGGCCATGATTTTCACACATGTTTTCATTAGGGTTAGCGTTAGGGTCAGGGCTAGAGTTAACATTGTAGTTAGCCCCTTAACTAACTCAACCCCTCAATTGAAAAAACAAATGTCAAAAATGAACAAAACAAGATCGGCCTTAGATCGGCTTAAGGGGGGTCTCTTATCTTTAGTCCGGTACTTTCCGCCTGTCTAATTTTTTATTTTTCTTTCATTTGGGTTTTGGGCTTGTTTCATTTATCTTAGAAAGTGATACATTAGCTTTTGAGTTTGTTGTATTTTTTGCAACTTTTTAAAAATGTTGCAAAACCTTGATCTGCCCATAGCAGTCGTCCACTGCTTACGTCGGCTCTGGACTGGAATTTATTAGCACTAAAAATTGCAACTTTTTACCGTGATGGATCATAAATTTGTAACTTTTTTCATATGTCTTCATTTTGAAATCATATTAGGCCCTCTGATGTAATGTGTATGGGATCCTGTTGAATTTCCCTTTACAGAAGTTTGAAGAAGAATAAAGCCATGACTTTCAATCCTCAATTCATTTTTGCCAATGGAGAAAGCTAGTAATTTTCTCCTAAGAACACACTTAAAAGGGTTTTCCCACGAAACAAGTAAGGCCTTATCAATGTCCATTGTACCCCAGTCGGACACCTTGTTGCTCCACGAGATGAGTGGAGCAGCCGGCCGCACTCTCGGGATCTCATCTCGAGGAGCAATGAGGGGTCCAATTGGGTACATTGGACCCCTTGTTCTAGTGATCTGTGGGGGTCCCATCACTGAGACCCCCACCAATCAGCAAGTTAGGCCCTATCCTGTCTAACTTGTTTTGTGGGAAACCCCCTTTATCTGTGCCCAGAGTACATATGTATTGTGGGGATGGTATGAATGGATGAAGTTCTGCCCTAAGCTACTAACGGAGTATTAGAGCCTTTACTGTGGTTCCAGTTACTGTTAAGTGTCTGTAAATGGGGGTCTCACAAGTTCCGGGATATTGTTCTCACATTCTGTTTTGAAGATATTTCTGCCATGATGTGTATATTATTGTAAAAAGCTAATTCTCAATGCTAAAAATTATTTTTATTAATTGATTGTTAGATCATTAGATTCCTAAAGAAAGTTTTCTTGATCGGGTTTCCTTGAAATCCTCAATACAAAGACTGCACTCTTCTGTACCTTTGGGAAGTTAGGGCGACCACTCAAAATACAGTTACCTAAAAACTAATTGGGGTAATTTATAAATACTAGAGGATTCTTAGGAGCCCTTTGTGTGGCCTCATTTATTATGGCTTGTATCTCTGTTAGCTGTGATTTAGTCGCAATTCCCAGCACAGAGGCCGAGAATTGCAACTTTTCCTCCCTCTACGCCAGCACACTTTCTATAGCTTGTGCCAGTGCAGGCGCCAGCTAATTTCCCCGGTGGCACAGACCATAGCTGTGCTGCACTGCCAGTCGCCCTCCCTCATATGTTTTCCAGGATGGGATAAGGAAAACTATGACTCTTTTAGCTTCCTTGTAAGGCAGCTCCCTTAACATCAAGCATGACTTTAAAGAAGCCTAATGACATGATGAGGGATTAAAACCAAACCAGTATATTTATTCCAGAAGGAACAGACTCCAAACTGTAGACAGCGCTGTTTTGTTGTGGTTGCATCTCTTCAGTACAGTTTTGGAGGCGTGTAGTTTGTTTGTAGCTAAAAGAGTTTTACATCCCATCCCATCCAGCCAAACCAGTTTCCTGCACTGTTCTGAAGAGATGCAACCACAGTGAAACAGCGCTGTCTACAGTTGGGAGTCTGTTCCTTCTGGAATAGATATACTGGTTTATCTTTAATCCTGAATAATGTCATTAGGCTCCTTAAAAGTCATTCTTGATGTCAAGGGGCTACCTTACATGGTAGCGAAAAGAGGTGTGGTTTCCTTATCCCAACCTGGAAAACTTATTTGCATATTTTCCCTGAATCCCCAAGTGGAGTGTCAATGCCTAAAAGTATACACACACCTACAAGGCAGCCTTAATTGGCACAGACTAAATAAGGAGAACGATAGGGGATAAATATCTTTCATGACAAAACCCCTCTATGGCCCCTTTCACACTTGCATTTTTCACACACGTGTTCTGCGCATGCTTTTGGTGCGCAGAACTTGCATTGCACTCTGACCCATTGTAATCAATGGGCATTTTCAGACTTGTTTTTTTTTTCACGGGCGCAAACACGCACGTTTTTTTTTAAGCAAGTTTAAATCTCAGCATGCTCTACTTGGAGATGCATCAAAAATGCATTGCACTCTCAGACACACGCAGGTCGATTGCAAGTGCAATGCGTTGCCAATTGCTATAGAAAAGATAGAGCTCAGTCCTGAGTCTTTTTCACGCTGAGACACTGAACAAAGTCTGACTTAAAACTGATTGAACTCACTGACCAAACCCTGATCAGACTCTGACGTGATCTGTAAACCAAATGTGAAAGGGGCCTTAGGGCGCGGTCCCACGGTGCGTTTGCAAACGCAGACGCAGACCAAACCACGCCCACCGGGGCGGTCCGCGGTCCGATCGCATCGGCGTTTTCCATAGAAACATAGAGAAACGCCGATGCGATTGGACCGCGGACCGCTCCGGTGGGCGTGGTTTGGTCTGCGTCTGCGTTTGCAAACGCACCGTGGGACCGCGCCCTAAGGGTGATGCCACACATGGCGTTTTGGTCTGTTTTTCCCAATTAACTTAATAAATAAACAGGTTGTAAGCAGACAAACGAATGGTAAACTGCCAAAAACGGACTGAAAACGAATGTTTAAAAACGTACCAAAAACACCATGTGTGACATCACCCTAAGATTTGTACATGTGGCTTGTGGCTTGCCATGATTTTATGGTTTAATGTGAATGCAGTAAATTGAAACTACAACTTCCTTATATACAGGCATATATCTTATAATTGTAGCTCCAGACAAAATGTTTTTTGCCCCAGTGACCACCTTACAGCTGGTCAGTGCAGCCTGAGGGCGCGTTCACACGTTCCGCTAGCGCCGTGTTCATAACGCGACGCTAGCGCACAGGAGGAGGAGTTTGGGGCAATCGCGCACAGGGGGAGGAGATCGGGTTATTAATCGCATGCGTTTCCAGGGAAACGCATATGCGATCGGCCCGAGCCCCGCCCACTGTGCGCTAGCGTCGCGTTATGAACGCGACGATAGCGGAACGTGTGAACGTGCCCTGAGACTATAGTAAGTCATCCAGAGACTTCCCTAAAGGTCATAGGGGGCAGAGGGGTCCGTCTTTAACTAGGGGTCATCTGGAAGTCGGGTGTCCTTAAGTACGGGACCGTCTGTACTTTGTGTTCTAATTCCTCATACTTTTAATATCTCTGCTTGCTGTCTTTATTTGGAGAAATGTTATAAATAGTTTCGGAATCTGTAGAAACCTATATAACTTCTATCCAGTTAGGCCGGTTCCACACTTGCGAGTGTGATGCGATGAACTCGCATCACACTCGCAACGCATGCTGCCGGGAACGCACGGCCCGAACGCTGCACACTGGGAGTGAACTCAGCATGTTAGTTCACTCCCGGTGTGCAGCGTTCGGGCTGTGCGTTCCCGGCAGCATGCGTTGCGAGTGTGATGCAAGTTCATCACACTTGCAAGTGTGGAACGGGCCTTATGATCCAGGTGAGCTAGATACATAGGTAGCGCTAATAACTCTCCTTTGATACAATGTATTAAACTTAAAGGGGTTGTCGCATTTCAGCCTATAAATTTTGTATTTTTGTGTTTTGAAAAGTTACACAGTTTTCTAATATAGTTTCTGTATCAATTCCTCACTGTTTTCTAGATCTCTGCTTGCTGTCCTCCTATAGAAGCTTCTATGTTACTTCCAGTGGACTGAATTCTGACCATTGTCACACAGGTGCGCGGCTCGTTATATCACACGGCTCTGATTACTCTTTATGATATTAACGAGCCGCGCACCTGTGTGACCATGGTCAGAATTCTATCCACTGGAAGTAAACATAGAAGGGCTCATTTACTTACCCGGTCCTGTCACGATCCCGCGGTGCGTTGTCCGAAGTGGATTCGGGTTCTGCCGTGATTCACTAAGGTCGTGCACCCGATTGGTTTTTTAAATTGCACGTTTTTTACGAATCCGTCGGGTTGTCCGACGGCCCCGATTTCTGCACGTGAAAGCCGCACCGATTGCGCCAAAATCTGATTGCGTGCGCCAAAATCTGACGAGAGTGCGGCCGCGGAGCCCTTAGTAAATGAGCCCCAATATCTTCTATAGAAGGACTGCAAGCAGAGATCTAGAAAACATTGAGGAATTGATACAGAAAGTAGATTGGAAAAATGTATCATTTTTCATCATACAAACAGTAACATTAATTTTCTGTAATGGGAATGTCCCTTTAAAGGGGTATTTTTGAAATGAAAAAAAAATTGACCCCAGTTTCTCAGGATAAGTAATAAATATAAGATCCATCCGGTTCTACATCCAAAGTACTTTGTTAATTTTGCAGGAAGTGCTAGAAAGATGAAAAAGTGCAATTCTTGCTCATAGGCCTTGTCTGCTGCAATACCTGACGCAGCCTAGTAATAAAGGTGGCGCTGTTGCTGGAAAAAAAATGTACATTTCTTGGGTAGACTTTGTTTCTATTTTTGAACAATTCATTTAACTTTGATAATTAAGTACCAGCACCAAAATATTTCCTGTATAAAACTATTTAATAGAGGGCCATGTATCACTCATTGCTTATATATAATAATTAGTAGTTATATCTGTGTTATAATTAGTAGCATGTAGGGAAAAAAGCTGAAGTCTATATGTGGCTCAAAATTATTATTTTTTTCCCTAGGAAAGTAATTCAATTTACTGACATTAATAAGATTGAATTCTTAGAATTTCCTGCAGGAGTCGTCTACATTATCTTTGTATAAAAAGATTGTTATAATCCACCTTATGGGGAACCTGGCATGAAACATGAGTTATATCGGCTGGCCGCATGTCATACAGCAGGAAGGGCTTAGCATCGTTATAGAGCAGGAAGAGCTGCGCAGATTGTACATAGTGTCCTATCTGCAGGCAGCATGTTATAGAGCAGGAGGAGCTGAGCAGATTGTACATAGTATCCTATCTGTAGGCAGCATGTTATAGAGCAGGAGGAGCTGAGCAGATTTTACATAGTGTCCTATCTGCAGGCAGCATGTTATAGAGCAGGAGGAGCTGAGCAGATTGTACATAGTGTCCTATCTGCAGGCAGCATGTTATAGAGCAGGAGGAGCTGAGCAGATTGTATATAGTGTCCTATCTGCAGGCAACATGTTATAGAGCAGGAGGAGCTAAGCAGATTGTAAATAGTGTCCTAACTGCAGGCTGCATGTTATAGAGCAGGAGGAGCTGAGCAGATTGTACATAGTGTCCTAACTGCAGGCTGCATGTTATAGAGCAGGAGGAGATTTGCACATTCTATATAGTGTCCTATCTGCAGGCAGAATGTTATAGAGCAGGAGGAGATTTGCACATTCTATATAGTGTCCTATCTGCAGGCAGCATGTTATAGAGCAAGAAGAGCTGTACAGATTGTACACAGTATCCTCTCCACAGGCAGCATGTTATAGAGCGGAAGGAGTGAAGCAAACTGTATATAGTGTCCTATCTACAGAAATAACTTTATAGAGCAATAGAGATGAGGAGCTGAAGATAACACTGCATTTTCCTAATGCCAGTTTACCTTTAATGCCAGAAGACTAACATGGATTTACTAAAGGAGATTTCCCATGTAAAACGGAGGGAGTCTTGTTTTGTTCTGGCTGTAGTATATTTTAATGGAGCGAAATAAACATTCATAAAGTGTTATTAAAGATTCTAAAAACAGTACTGCTACCACATTGAAAGGAAAACTACCATCAAAAATCCATCATGATTAACCAGGAACACTTACTCATAGATCCATGAATTGTTATGCATGCCCTCCATCATTTTAATATAAACTATAGCTTCACAGGCTGTTACGATGAGCAGAACATGTCTCTCCCTTCTCCTTCCTGCAGCAACAGGAAGTGCAGGAGGAGGGGAGACCTGCTCTGTGCATTGTAACAGCCTGTGAAGCTACAGCACGGAGGAGCTCTAGTAACATGCCCCAGACTCATTATCATTATTTTAAAAGTTGATTTTAGAAGGGAGAAGGCCATGGATAACAAATATAAGAAGATTACCACAGTCCCGGTGCCTGGATCTATGAGTAATGTCCCTGGTTTATCATGATGGATTTTGATGCTAGATTTCCTTTAGATAGCTCCCCAGTGGTCTTCAGGTTGTGTCTGGTATTGCAGCTCAGATGAGTATCAATGAGTGGAGCTCCGCTGCAATACAACAGTCAATCTATGGATAAGTTTGGGAATATTTTGGAAGGAACCATCAATGCTTTAATTAAAAGTTAGTCAATATAGAACAATACTGTGCAATATCCCCTGTACATAAGTCCTTAATGTCCCAATAAACGCTCATTATCAGGACTTCCCCTCTGAGCTGGAGCTGAGCTCCTGTGAATTTGTCAGCAGAATGCAGGCGCCATTTATAGCAGCCTGTATTTTGCCTAGGGAGCTGCACACACAGACTATCATAAAACACAGGCTGACAGGAAAGCCATAGGGAACGGCGAAATTTCCTTACAGCCCCAATACCGGAACGTGAACGTGTGTAATGGGTGTGATGTCAATTACAGGACTATATTAGGGAATCGCTCTTGTGCCGCTCTGTCATTTATAAGTCTGGGGTCCCTATAGGATGCCGGCACCGGATCAGACATCCCATGTTTTTCCGGAGCCATATTCCCGGATATTTTTAGATCTCCACATGAATTTTTCCAACCCTATGTCATATCTGAGATATCAGATATGTTATATAATCCGTTTATCCATCGATTCCGCCCATGACAGGACATGATTATCGGAAAAATCCAACCCCGTGAGGTTTTGACCTCAAAGTATCCTTGAAGGTCATTGGAAATAAGATGCCTGGTATTATATGGAGGGGAACGTTAAGCTCCTGTAATTTTTTCCCCCTCACCTTTGCAGTACGTCTCCATAACAGAAGATGAATCATTGAAATCATATCGTTAACCGTTTCCTGGCCGCGCCGTAAAAGAGCCTGAAATTCCCAAATGTCTCATATATATTGCGGTCGCTTCAAGCGCGGAGAGAGAGAGACTAAATTTTTCAAGATGGCGGATTTTCTGCACGAGTTGATTTATGAGCTCTCGGCGTCTCCACGTTTAGAAGACCTTTACTTTATTGTGAGTTTCCATGGAGCCGTAGATTTTTTTTTTCTTATTCCATCCAAGAAAGTAATGCAGTGTGCACAAGGAAATTCTGATTTCATTAGAAGAGTACGAGCGTGTTCCAGCTGTCACCGGGGCGGACTCGCGCGCTGAACGGTGCCGGGGATAGGAAATCTTTATCTCATTACACAAGACTTAATACAAGAAATAATGCTTAAACCAATAAAGCAAGCAACTTAAATAGGAACATTTACCATAAACATGGAAGCCATGCATCAAGACTGCCACTACTGGAGGCACGAGGAATGAGGGAAGGATCAGAGG
This sequence comes from Engystomops pustulosus, assembly GCF_040894005.1. Classification (NCBI taxonomy): domain Eukaryota; kingdom Metazoa; phylum Chordata; class Amphibia; order Anura; family Leptodactylidae; genus Engystomops; species Engystomops pustulosus. Next base: position 190,366,340 of record NC_092415.1, on the reverse strand, counting down.
ATATTATACTAAGTAACTCATCCTATGTACATCTTCTTAAAGGGAACCTGTCACCACTTTCTTCCCAATGCAACTAGTGTCAGGTTCCCATAGAGCCCTATTAACCTAATGCCATCCTACTTTTAGCTAAAAATTGTTTCCCTCATATCCCCATAAAATGAACTTTGTTGTCTTACCTGCCATGCAGCCAACTCTAGTAGTGAGTCAACAAACACTTGTCCTGCTCAGAGTACAGTGGCCCATGCCTCCTTCTTATCATTAATACTTCATGGCATGTGATCAGGGTGGTGTCATCTAAGGTCCTTTTTTTTCAAAATCAACCTCATGTATGTATTTGATCACATGAAATCCCAGCATGCTTCCATGGACTTTAACTCCTCCCCATCCTCCATGGAGACATGCTGTGATTTCATGTGATCAGATACATACATGGAGAAGACTGTGCAAATGTTAGTGGGTAAAGGACCTTAGATGAACTCACCCTGGTTACATGACATGAAGTGCAGAATGGTAAGAAGGAGGCATGGGGAGAAGTTGCTGGACTCGCTGAACCGGAAACTCCAGGTGCCAAGTAAGATAACAACATTGTTATCATTAGGATTTAAGGTAAATAATTTTTAGCTAAAAGATGGGTGATATTTAGTTAATTGGGCTCTATGGGAAACTTTAAAGGAGTTTTCAAGTGTTGAATACTTGGTACAAACCCTTTAAAGGGATTGTTTGGGCTTGACAAACATGTCTGCTTTCTTCCAAAAACAGCTCCACACCTGACCCTGGCTCCATTCATGCCTATAGAGCTGAGCTGTGATAGCGGTGCACTCCATGGCTAGATGTGGAGGTGTAGTTTGAAGAAAGAAGCCATGAGCAATATGGTACTGATTTGTTTTATGAGAAATCGGAGGTGCCAGAGGGGATTTCTGGGAATTCTGGAAAACCCTGTAAGGGGAGAGCTATGGTGTGGTGGTAAAAAAAAAGAAAGTGTACTTACCATAGATTGAATCCCAGGCCGAAGAACTGGAAATTACAAGGGGTCACAGGAACCGCATCAACAAATGAGTGGCCTGCTCGGACTATGGGATGCCATTCCTCTGCATCTCGGAGTCTAAGGAGGCCAGTCATTGGCTGAAATGTTACCCTTGACCTCCTCCTCAAACTTCCAGACAGGAGAATACTGAAGGTATAAAGGAGAAGCTGGAACCGGGAACTAGAGCAGGGTAAGTACTCTATTTTTTTATACCAGGCCCCCCACAGAGTTCTCCATAATTTCTGGAATCAAATATAAGGTAAAATAAGGATGTACAGTACACTGGAAAATGGTTGTTGTACCATGAAACAAATTAATCAAGCAAAAAGTACAAATACATTGGGGGCTCATTGGTTTATATGGCCTGAATGAGCAACTGGATCACTGAGCAGTGCTCTACTCCAATGACTCGGCCCAGTCATCTGCGCATCATTATAAATTATAAGATCTTTGGAGCGCCGACTCTGTCCGTATAGTAAATAGTGATCTACCAATTAAACAAATTGTTCATTTGGTTTGATGCTATTTCTCATCTACAGTCACCATCCTCTTTCCAAAATAAAAAGTACCATTGACATACAAGGAAATACATATTGCAGGTAGGTAGCGACGTGTCCTGCCAAGCCTTTCCTCTTGGCTCAAGAAGAAAATGTTTGCGCTGTGAACATTCTTTTCCCATAATGCAACATATTACGAAAGCCTAAAGATAAAAGTGAGACATCTTTATTTGACTGTATACATCCATTCTCGAGTCATCGCTGGTGGTGTTACCATTGTGTATAACTCGTGTAGAAAGTCAAGGCTGCCATTTCAAGGGAAATAGGAAAAGAAAAATGAACAAAAAGATCACTGTAGTCACACTAATTTTGGAATATAATGTTATATATAGGACCATTTAAAATAATTGATTTGAGGGTGCACTGAACATTTTTAGGTAGACCAAGAATCCATCTTTTTTATCTGGATAGTTAACCACTAGAGATGAGCGAGCACTAAAATGCTTGAGTGCTCGTTACTCAGGTCAAACTTTTCCCGATGGTCGAGTGCTCGTCTCGAATAACGAACCCCATTGAAGTCAATGGGAGACTCGAGCATTTTTCACTGAAAGAACACATTGAAAGAACACTAAAGAAGAACACATTGCAGATGTTTCCATACATCTGCAATGTGTTCTTCACACATAATGTTCTTCACATACTATTGTGAAGAACACCGTTCAGCATGCGTGTCTTCGGATAAGTTAGCAGATGTTCAGAAACATCTGCAATGTGTTCTTCACTGTGTTCTTTCAATGTGTTCTTCACTTAAATGATCCTGTGTTCACTGTTTTCATTGTATTCTTCACTGTTCTTCACTGTGTTTCATTAAGTAAACGCTCAGTCTCGAGCCGGCGAGATACTTGTCCGAGCAACGAGCCGTTTCGAGTACCCTAATACTCGAACAAGCATCAAGCTCGGACGAGTATACTCACTCATCTCTATTGACCACCCATACATTTGTGGCCTTCTTGAATCTTCTACTTTCTCGGCAAAGGAAAGAAGACTTCTCCTTACGAAGAGTTTTCCAATTAAGGCCGCCTTATAGGCATGTGGAGACTTAAAGCCATTGATGCTCCACCAGGGGATTCTGGGAAATCTGTAAATATACGTTTTTCAAGATGGGAAAAGGAAATAATGCCTCCTTTTGCTACCTTGAAAGGCAGCCCCCTTAACACCGAGCGTGGCCTACATGAAGCCTAATAACATGATGTGGGATTAAGCCAAACCAGTATATCTATTCTAGAAGGAACAGACTCCCAACTGTAGACAGCGCTGTTTCCACCTGGTTGGGTCTCTTCAGTACAGTGTAGGGAACCGGTTTGGCTGAGTGAAAGGCTATTGACTTTCCGGGAATGCATCTACATGCTTCTCCTCTTCCTCATTAGGCCTTTTTGATTCACACATAGAAGTAATACTCATATTTACCCCTGAGGAGGCCACATTTGGTGGCGATACGTATAAGATTTCCACCCCAGACTCACCTCCTGAGCTTACAACGTGTCTCCTCTCCCTCCATGTACTGTTTGGTATCTTCACCTTTGTCTGTATACGGTTTATTGCACTTATTACTGTTTAACTCAATTGTGACTTGCAAGGGAAATAAAAAATTTTCTATGTAGATTAGAGATGAGCGAGCACTAAAATGCTCGGGTACTCGTTATTCGAGACGAACTTTTCCCGATGCTCGAGTGCTCGTTTCGAGTAACGAGCCCCATTGAAGTCAATGGGAGACTCGAGCATTTTTCAAGGGGACCAAGGCTCTGCACAGGGAAGCTTGGCCAAACACCTGGGAACCTCAGAAAAGGATGGAAACACCACGGAAATGGACAGGAAACAGCAGGGGCAGCATGCATGGATGCCTCTGAGGCTGCTTAATCGCACCATTATGCCAAAATTATGGGCAACAGCATGGCCATGACAGAGTGACCGAATGAGGCTAGATAGCATCTAAAACATCCAATAATTGACCCTGACACTATAGGGGACGGCATGCAGAGGCAGCGGCAGCGGCAGCAGCGGCAGGCTAGAGAGTGTCATGGCAACATACCCTAAATGGACTCAGGCTTCAAACCAATGGGTGGCAGAGAGGAACCAAAGGAGGTGAGCAAGAAGCGCTCAAATAATATCGGTACATGATAAAAGTTTGCCAGTATATTTTGTGGATTACACAGCAGGGTGGTGACAAAGTTAACATGGAAGCCATGAAAACAATCCAAAATTCTGTCTGACACAGCTCGTTTGATAAGGGGACGATGTATGGAGGCAGTGAACTAGTAGTAGATTAAAGGTGCTGCAGTTAAAACTATGTTAGTTGGATCTTGGCATGGAGCTGGCGCTCCGCTGCCAGGCGAGCTTTCGCCAATCCAAGCCCCTGTCTCTAGGCTACTCCCCAAACAGCACTTCTAAGAACCTTTTGTATAAGATCAAGTGTAGTAGCGTTCTTATAAGTTTGGGATATGGCGGGTGAGGGGAATGTAAACATCTGCGCAAGAAGCGCTGAAATAATATCCGTAAATGAAAAAAGTTTTCCAGTATATTTTGTGGCTTACACAGCACGGTGGCGACAAAGTTAACAAGTTTGATGTGGAATGCCCTGTAATAGCTCTTGGGCGGTGTGCCTTTTATCACCTAGGCTCAGCAGTTTGAGCACCGCCTGCTGTCGCTTAGCGACGGCACTGATGCTGTGCCTAGAGCTACCGACTGATGGCGCCATGCCCACGGATGGTAATTCGGAGGAGGAGGAGGTGGAGGAGGGGTGGGAGGAAGAGAAGGTATAGTAGGCCTGAAACACCTGGACCGAGGTAGGCCCCGCAATCCTCGGCGTCGGCAGTATATGACCAGCCGCAGGGTCAGACTCGGTCCCAGCCTCCACCAAGTTAACCCAATGTGCCGTCAGCGATATATAGTGGCCCTGCCCGTCAGCACTCGTCCACGTGTCCGTGGTCAGGTGGACCTTGTCAGAAACGGCGTTGGTCAGGGCACGGATTATGTTGTCTGACACGTGCTGGTGCAGGGCTGGGACGGCACATCGGGAAAAGTAGTGGCGGCTGGGGACCGAATACCGAGGGGCGGCCGCCGCCATGAGGCTGCGAAAGGCCTCGGTCTCTACTAGCCTATAGGGCAGCATCTCCAGGCTTAGCAATCTGGAGATGTGCACATTAAGGGCTTGGGCGTGCGGGTGGGTTGCACTATATTTGCGTTTCCGCTCCAGCGTCTGGGGTATGGAGAGCTGAACGCTGGTGGATGCTGTGGAGGATCGTGGAGGCGACGATGGGGTTTTGTGGCAGGGTCCTGGGCAGGGGGCTGACTATCAGCTGACACAGGGGAAGGAGCAGTGGTGTGCACGGCCGGAGGTGAACGCGCTTGTTGCCACTGAGTGGGGTGTTTAGCATTCATATGCCTGCGCATACTGGTGGTAGTTAAGCTATTAGTGGTGGAACCTCTGCTGATCCTGGTTTGGCAAATGTGGCACACCACAGTCCGTCGGTCATCCGGTGTTTCCTTAAAGAACCTCCAGACTTCTGAAAATCTAGCCCTCGCCGCAGGAGCCCTCGCCACGGGAGCTTCACTACGTGACACATTTGGCGCTGATGCACCAGCTCTGGCCCTGCCTCTCCGTCTGGCCCCACCACTGCCTCTTCCAACCTGTTCTGGTCGAGGACTCTCCTCCGTCTCAGAAGCACTGTGTTCACCCGGCCTCTCAACCCAGCTTGGGTCTGTCACCTCATCATCCTCCGATCCCTCAGTCTGCTCCCCCCTCGGACTTCCTGCCCTGACAACAACTTCACCACTGTCTGACAACCGTGTCTCCTCATCGTCGGACACCTCTTTACACACTTCTTCCACTACGTCAAGAAGGTCATCATCACCCACAGACTGCGACTGGTGGAAAACCTGGGCATCGGAAAATTGCTCAGCAGCAACCGGACAAGTGGTTTGTGACTGTGGGAAGGGTCCAGAAAACAGTTCCTCAGAGTATGCCGGTTCAAATGGCAAATTTTCCTGGGAGGGGGCAGACTGGGGGGAGGAGGCTGAGGTGCAGGAGCTGGAGGAGTGCCGATTTCGGTGACATGGGTGGACTGCGTGGAAGACTGACTGGTGGACAAATTGCTCGAAGCATTGTCGGCAATCCACGACATCACCTGTTCGCACTGTTCTGGCCTCAACAGTGCTCTACCACGAGTCCCAGTAACTTCAGACATGAACCTAGGGAGTGTAGCTCTGCGGCGTTCCCCTGCTCCCTCATAAGCAGGTGGTGTCTCACCCCGCCCAGGACCACGGCCTCTGACCCCTGCAGTAGTTGGACGCCCACGTCCCCGCCCTCGTCCTCTACCCCTAGCCCTCGGGTTAAACATTTTGAAAATGAAAGTTATAACTTTAATTTTTTTTTTAACTTTTTTTTGTGTTTTTTTGTGTTTTTTAGTTTTTAAAACCAAACGATGCTATCCTATTGCTATGGCTATTTTCTAGCCAAGTATGAAAGCACACTGCTATGCCAGATGAGATGACGCTGAGTTATGAAAAAATAAACGTAAAATAAAAAGAAACTGGCAGACTGTGCCTAATTGAAATCAAACCCCTAATAAATTTTCCCACTTTGGTGTTTGAGGTGGATATGTGTGTCACTAAGAGCTAAACACAACGGTAGCAAGTCCCCCTGCTAATTCCTCACAATATGGTACTAGCTGCACTACTAGTGCCAGCAAGCCCAGCCACAAGCAAATAAAAAAAAAAAGTATAACGTTATTGTAGCCCTAAGAAGGGCTGTTGGGTTCTTGTAGAATCACTCCTGCCTAACAGTAAGCTAATAGAACACCCTAACGCTTTCCCTGACCAGCAGCAGCTCTCTCCCTAGCGGCATCCAGACAGAGAATGATCCGAGCAGCGCGGCCAGCGGCTAGTCTATCCCAGGGTCACCTGATCTGGCCAGCCAACCACTGCTATCGACGTGTAAGGGTACCACGTCATGCTGGGTGGAGTGCAGAGTCTCCTGGCTTGTGATTGGCTCTGTTTCTGGCCGCCAAAAAGCAAAACGGCGGGAGATGCCATTTTCTCGAGCGGGCGAAATACGAGTATGTTCACTCATCTCTAATGTAGATGCCTTAATCTGTGCCACATGTATTAATCCTATTAGTAGGCTTAGTTTATGTGAGAGAAATTTTCATTAGCAGAATTTTTGGTGCATCTCCGTGGTCACAAGAAGTCACGTCTTTTTTTTGACAGGCCACACCCACTCAATGTAATAAAATGTCTAAAAAGTGACACAAAACTTTTTTTTTGGCACAAATAAAGACAAACTTCTGTTTTAAAAAAAACCTGTTTTTGTGATTTGCGCAGCTTTGACAGGTATTTGACAGGTGTCTGCGCTGGGATTGTGTCACACACAATCGGATTTTGGCGCAGTTGCGCTGACTATCATGCGACAGAAATTGGAGGGCGGGCTGTTGGACGATCTAACTGACTGAGCGCGGGATTTAACTTTCAAATTGTGTCGCAAGCCCAAGCACTTACATGCACCAGGAAGAAGATGGTGAATTCTGTCAGACCTGAGCGGGGAAGCGACACATGCAGGATATCGGGCGCACGATCTTAGTGTATCGCGGCAGATGTGCATTACCGTCAAATAATGCACTTTCGGGGAAGTCCGTGGACCGGGTAAGTAAATGCGCCCCTATGTGTTTGTTATTTGTTTTCAACATGTATACTATAATATTATTTGGCCAATCAGCACAGTTTTTCTTGCTTGGATAAGGCCTGTTTCTGTCTGGTGCCATATAGGCCGTTGAATTTTACCTTCCTGGTCCAACTCATCACAGAAGAGTCAGGAGACCCCCCCATCGATAGACCCAGCCAATACACATCTACTGCCTATCATCAGCTTTAATAGAAGATATTTCACATAAAATCACACAACCTGAGCTTAAAGGATACAATTAAAAAAAAAAATTGTTTGAGATAGCATCTTGGGACCAGTGAGATAAGAGCTATTTGGAGATAAGACCCCCATGTTATTTCACCGAGGATTAGACAAGGTCATCAAAATGCAGCAGCGGTCTAACAGGTGGACGTGGGATGAATTCCCGAGTCCGTGTGACTCTTTCTCGACAGTATTTGGTTTTGTTCTTTGCTTTGACACTGACACATTCAGATGGGAACAATAGGAAGCTCTATCTACATAGTTATTAGAACACGGTGCAGACACTTACCTTTCTACCATGATTGATTTCTTCTGTCAAGATCAACAGGGGGTTCCAGTTATTTAATTAGATTTTCAGAGGAAGGGACATGTTTGCAAATGAGCTTAGGCTGTAAATATCCCCAAAGTCAGCTGGGAAGCCGCTATCTGGAGCTGAATAGTGATCTTCCGAGTAGTCACACTGCAAGGTCAGCCATATTAAAGGAACCGTTCTCCATAATCATCCATTAGGAAGCCAACAAAGAAAAAAATAATGATTATCAGAGATTACTGTGATACACCTGAATGGGGGGTTCTTATCTTTGGTCAGACCTTCATATATCACATAGTTAATTTTCAACTAGAATACTCAAAACTCTTCCTGAGGTCTTCACCGTCTCCTATGAGATGTTCCCACATAGAGTTATAACTTATTTGTATATGTATAGTCATAGCCAAAGCCTAGCCAAAACCATTGTGACACATGTTTGGTAAGTAACCTCTACTGTTAGGCCTCTTGCACACAAACGTGCGGCTGGATATCGGTCCCCATTGACGTCTATGGTGCCGGTCACGGTCCGGTGAGCACACGTTGTCTCTCTGGACCATGCACAGAAAAATGTAGGATATGTGTTATATTTTTCTGTAGTACGGCGCCGGCCACTCGCTTCTCAATGAGAGCTGCGCACCCTAGCTCTCTCGTGCTTGTCTGCGCTACGGCCTGGGAGAGCATACATTCGTGTGCAAGGAGCCTTACTCTGGGCCTAGATATATGTCCCATTAGGTTTAGAGATGATCGAATTTTTCAAAATTTTAATTCTAGAAGCCTAGTTGAAGTTTTCACAAGATTTGGTCAGAACCGCTTCTAATTCTTTAAAACACGGATTTAGAAATTTTTTTAAATTTTGGAATACGGTAAATTACAGTATCAGCTAGCCACCATTTTGAAAGAATCATCAAAAGCAAATTTCTGTGCCTCAAAAATGGCCCATTCGTACCAAATCTACACATAGATTTCCTCCTCGTTTCTAAATAGGTCCCTGATGTCCACAAAGAAGTTTGTTCCCTTTGCTGCTTCCTTTAAGGACAGTCATGACTTCTTGTCGACTGCTCTGGACTCCATCAGCCTCAACCACAATCCGTCTATTGCCATAGTACTGTTGTTAGGATTGGGTACACAAAAGACAGGGGATAGTGTGCCCTGAGCTTGCCCCAGCCTCTGTCCCTTCCTATAGCCCCCCCACGCTAAACCGTGGGGCGACTACTTGAAGACTCGGAATACGCTGGTTTAAGTGGGGGAAGGGAAATACAAACAGACAGACAAACATAAAACACAAAAGAATCGTAAACTAGCCGGAGTCACAACGGGAGGGTACGTCAATAGCAAAGTCAGTAAGCAAATAGTCAATGTCAAAAACTAGCCGAGGTAACAACAATACAGATACAGAGCAATACAACCTAGTGCAGCAAGCGAGTGGAGAAAGAGATTTCAAACACTGGCACAGGTGACTAGTGAAGCTGCAATTTATGCAGCCAGAACTCCACCTCCAGAACCTGATAGGAGCTGGACAGCATCTGGGAATTAACCCCTCACGGTGCAGAACAACAGGCACCAAGCAGAGGTTCAAGTCCCAGCCACTCCTAGACAGCGCGAGATCTTAGCAGCCGCTGCCCAGGACGAGAGGTGGAGTTTGCGCGGACACGCGCCGGGGTTCGGAGAACGCTGCTGGCACCACCAGAAGTCCCAGCATTCTCCCTAGCGAACCTGACAGTACCCCCCCCCTGACGGGGGGCCTTCGGACCCCTAGATCTTAAAGATGGCTTCTGAGGGTAGGTCTGATGAAACAACCTGAGTAACCGTGGAGCATGAACATCTCTAGCCGGAACCCAAGACCTATCCTCAGGACCAAAACCTTTCCAATGGACCAGGTACTGCAGGGAGTTACCTACCCATCTGGAATTCACAATTTTTTCTACCTCAAATTCCAGATTCCCCTCCACAATAGATGGAGAAGGAGGGTCAGAAAGAGGAAAAACAGGCTCAACATAGCGCTTCAGAAGACTCTTATGGAAGGTGTTATGGACCCGCCACCCTGCTGGAAGTGTAATCTTGAAGGATACCGGGTTAACAATATGCGTAACAACAAACGGACCCACAAACCTGGGCGCAAACTTCAAAGAGGGGACCTTCAATTTAAGGTTTTTCGTGGATAACCACACTTTATCCCCCACCACAAACGTATCGGAGTTAGTGCGCCTTCTTTCAGTTTGTTGGACCATAGAATTTTGTGCCCTCTGAATATTCCCCCGAACCTGTGACCAGAGTGAGCGCAACTTGGATGTAATAGCTTCCGCTCGAGGAATATTAGAGACAGGCACAGATGAAAAAGAGAAACGAGGATGAAAACCATAATTGCAGAAAAACGGAGATACCTGTGTGGAAGAACTACTGTGGTTATTAATAGCAAATTCTGCCAACGGAAGGAATTTCACCCACTGGTCCTGACTGTCCGAGACAAAGAGTCGCAGATATTGAATCATCTCCTCATTCATCCTCTCGGACTGACCATTAGACTCAGGGTGAAACGCCGACGAGAACGATAAATTAACTTCCAGTCTAGAACAAAATGCTCGCCAAAATTTGGAAACAAATTGTACGCCCCTATCTGACACAATATCATCTGGTATACCATGGAGGCGTACAATATTCTGTATAAACAATTCAGCTAATTCTTCAGCTGAAGGTAACTTTTTTAATGGAACAAAGTGTCCCATTTTAGAGAAACGGTCCACTACTACCCAAACCACTGTACAGCCTTGAGACGCTGGCAGATCAGTGACAAAGTCCATAGACACTTTAGACCACGGCCTGGTGGGAACTGAAAGCGGAAGAAGAGGCCCCTCAGGACGTCTCCTGGGAGTCTTTCCTCGCGCACAGACCTGACAGGCTTGGACAAATGCGTGCACATCCTTAGTCATGTGAGGCCACCAGTAACTTCTCTTCAAGAGATCCAAGGTGCTCCGCATTCCCGGATGACCTGCCAACACCGAGCAATGCGTCTCCTCCAACACTCTCAAACGACAAGAAAGAGGAACAAATAATTTGCCTTCCGGAAGGTCTTTAGGTGCAGATCTTTGTCCTGCTAAAATTTGAGAGGAGAGGTGGGAGGAGACAGCTGCCAGCACGACCCCTGGAGACAAAATATTACTGTCAGTAGCCTCTGGAAGCTCAGGAGTCCCGAAGCTACGGGACAAGGCATCAGCCTTCACATTTTTTGACCCAGGTCGGTAGGTGACCACAAAATTGAAGCGAGAGAAAAACAAGGCCCACCTAGCCTGACGTGAGTTCAAGCGTTTAGCAGTATCCAAATATACTAAGTTCTTATGATCCGTGAGCACAGTGATCGGATGAAGAGCTCCCTCCAAAAAGTGTCGCCAGACTTCAAATGCCCACTTAATGGCAAGGAGCTCTCGATTACCAATATCATAATTCCTCTCACAAGAGGAAAACTTTCTAGAGAAATATGCACAGGGCCTAAGTCTGGTGAGAGTGGAGGACCCCTGAGACAACACTGCACCAACTCCTACCTCGGAGGCATCCACCTCCACAACAAACGGTAGAGAGAGGTCAGGTTGAACCAAGACTGGGGCTGACGAGAATGCCGCTTTTAAAGTTTCAAACGCTGAGCAAGCGGCAGGGGACCAATTGTTCGGATCAGCACCCTTACGGGTTAGATCCGTGAGGGGTTTGGCGATCACGGAAAAGTTCTTTATAAAGTTCCGATAATAGTTAGCGAAACCTAAAAAACGTTGTAGGGCCTTAAGATTGGTAGGCCGAACCCAGTCCGTGAGCGCCTGAACCTTACTCGGATCCATCTGTACATCAGAGGGAGTCACCACATAGCCTAAGAAGGAAACCTTCTGGACGCAAAAAACACACTTTTCCAGCTTAGCGAAGAGGTGGTTTTTGCGCAACCTGGTAAGTACTTGGCGGAGGTGTTGCTGGTGAGAAACCATATCAGGAGAGAAAATCAAAATATCGTCTAGATAAACCACCATAAACACACCGATGTAATCATGAAAGATGGAGTTCATAAACCCTTGAAAAACCGCTGGGGCATTACTCAAACCAAAGGGCATAACCAGGTATTCAAAGTGTCCCAAAGGTGTATTAAATGCGGTTTTCCACTCATCCCCTTCCCGGATTCGAATCAGGTTATAAGCCCCTCAGATCTAATTTAGAGAAAACTTGGGCCCCAGAAACCTGATTTAAGAGATCCGGGATCAAGGGGAGAGGACCTGAGTTTTTTACCGTTATCTTGTTTAATTCTCGATAATCAATACACGGCCGTAAACCACCATCTTTTTTCTCAACAAAAAAGAACCCGGCCCCAGTGGGCGACTCAGAAGGACGGATATGTCCGATTGCCAAACTCTCATCAATATAACTCTTCAGTGCCTCCCGTTCTGGTACTGACAGGTTATATATACGACCCTTTGGCAATCTAGCATCAGGAAGAAGGTCAATTTTACAATCAAACTCCCTGTGAGGAGGAAGTACTTGGGATAAGGGTTTTGAAAACACATCTGAGTAATCAGAGAGAAAACCTGGAAGACTCTGATCTTCCGCCACTACTGTACATAATGAAACTCTGGACAGGTGATCCTTACAGTGAGGACCCCAATGAACCAGCTCCAGAGTTTCCCAATTAATTACCGGATTATGGATCCGGAGCCAGGGTAGACCAAGAATGACATTTTCAGACAAGTTTTCCATAACTAGGAAAGAACACCATTCTTCATGCATAGCTCCTACCATAAGCTTTATCTGCGGGGTTCGGAATTTAATCAACCCTGCCTGTAGAGGGGTCAAATCCGCACCCGACATCTGGATAGGAGTGGACAATGGAATCAATGACATGCGAAACTGAGAGACAAAATTATAATCAATTAAGTTAGACGCAGCACCTGAATCCAAAAAGGCGCGACCAGTGCAGGAAACAGACTGAAACTTAATAGTACAAGGTAAATACATTCTAGACACAATTGGGAGTACCTGAGCTCCTAAGCAGTCCCCCCGACTACTGCTTAGGAGCGGAAGTTTTCCTGCTGCTGCCTCTTGGAACAGGTGTTGACCTGATGATCAGGACTTCCACAGTAGAAACAAAGATGACATCTCATTCGATGTTGCTTCCGCTGTGCAGGAGAGATGCTATCCAGCTCCATGGATTCCAATTCTGGACTACCCGGAGACAGATTGGCCGCTGGCTGACAGTCAGAGGACACCCGAGGTGATCGCCTGGATCTTAGGCGACGATCAACTCGGATGACCAGAGTCATAGCATCATCTAATGTCTGAGGCTCGGCATAAGCTAAGACTAAGTCCTGTACTCGGTCTGACAGTCCGGACATAAATTGGTCTTTTAGGGCGCAGTCATTCCATTGCGAGTCAGTCACATACTGTCTGAACTGGGCACAATAATCTTCTGCTGTCCGTTTTCCCTGACACAGAGATCTAAGGTGGGAAACTGCAAGTGCTCGGCGGTCAGGTTCGTCATAAATCTGGCCTAAAGCAGAGAAAAAAGCGTCAAGAGAAGAACGGGATGGAGAGTCAGGTGGGAGAGAAAAAGCCCAATTTTGCGGATCCCCACGCAACAGGGAAATTACCACGCCCACCCTTTGAATCTCTGTGCCCGATGAACGAGGGCGTAAAGAAAAGTAAAGTTTACAGCCCTCCCGAAATGAAAAAAATTTCTTACGGTCACCAAAAAACACGTCAGGGAGAGGAACCTTAGGTTCAGGCGTGGGTGGCAGTGGATCCTGCGGTGATGTCTGCCGTGGAACCTGCATAGATTCCTGAATTTGGAGACGGGAAGCTAGATCCTGAACAAGCTGAGTTAGGGTCTGGACCTGAGCGACCACAGCAGACAAAGGCTCCATGGGAGGAGAAAATGTAGCAGGTCGGATACAGGATGCAGACCTGTGAGTGGCCAGTGTTTCTGTTAGGATTGGGTACACAAAAGACAGGGGATAGTGTGCCCTGAGCTTGCCCCAGCCTCTGTCCCTTCCTATAGCCCCCCCACGCTAAACCGTGGGGTGACTACTTGAAGACTCGGAATACGCTGGTTTAAGTGGGGGAAGGGAAATACAAACAGACTGACAACATAAAACACAAAAGAATCGTAAACTAGCCGGAGTCACAACGAGAGGGTACGTCAATAGCAAAGTCAGTAAGCAAATAGTCAATGTCAAAAACTAGCCGAGGTAACAACAATACAGATACAGAGCAATACAACCTAGTGCAGCAAGCGAGTGGAGAAAGAGATTTCAAACACTGGCACAGGTGACTAGTGAAGCTGCAATTTATGCAGCCAGAACTCCACCTCCAGAACCTGATAGGAGCTGGACAGCATCTGGGAATTAACCCCTCACGGTGCAGAACAACAGGCACCAAGCAGAGGTTCAAGTCCCAGCCACTCCTAGACAGCGCGAGATCTTAGCAGCCGCTGCCCAGGACGAGAGGTGGAGTTTGCGCGGACACGCGCCGGGGTTCGGAGAACGCTGCTGGCACCACCAGAAGTCCCAGCATTCTCCCTAGCGAACCTGACAACTGTGATGTGGTTTTTGCCCCTGTTCTGTTTTTTGCCCTGTGCCAAAGCTGTTACTCAGTGAATGGACTTCTCTTGTCGACCTGGTGTTCATTTATAAGGACATAGTCTACTTCCTGCTTTGGAAGAGTCAAACCCTTTAGATGTTTTCCACCTAAAAACAAAGGGGGAGATTCATTATGCCTTTTCTGCCAGTTTCTTGTATAGAAGGTTTTTCTTTTCTGATCCGCATTCCACTTTGGGTGTGTTGGGGTGGGCAGCATTTACTATAATCTCCACCAGAAAACCAGAGGAGGCTATAACAGACCTGGCCTTAGGTCCAACCTGTTGGAAATTGCACTTGTAAAATTTTAAGAAGAGTGGCATTTAAATGCCCCCCCCCCCTCCAACACTCTATGGCTGTAGGCTAACACTGATACATATTGACAGTAACATCTTACTGTTACATTTCTGGTCAAAGTTTCTATGTTTTGTATTCTGCATTGTCCAGCAGTTTTTCCATCTACAGCCTCTGCGTATTCATATACAATTACCTCTGAGCTTATTGGTGGAGACATGATCCTGTGGCTCTTTATTACTCCTCCCCCTTCTAGAACATAGAAGATGGAATTGAGCAGAGACTTCAGAGTCAAACTAATTTTATCAGAAAGATATGGAGCATGAGAGCAGCCAAGTAAGTGGAGAAAGAAGCATTTCCTCTTTAAGATATATCACAAAGTTTCTTGAATAGATTTTTGCTACTATAAATGCAAAGTTTCTGGAGAAGTTACTGACCATGTAGGCATAAAACTAAACTGACTTTCCGGTTAGTTTGGCTAAAATATCATCTTGTCTATTTTTCTATGTTATTTTTTTTGTAAATTAAGCTCATTAGACAAGTTCTGTGGTTTTGAGGATAAAATAAACTACTTTTTTTTCCACCCCGTAACAGATGAAATGTGTTTGGCATAAGCTTCTGTGTGTGTTTTTAATCATCAATATATATGTCAACAGATTTCGCTTGGGGAGTCTCAGCTATATCATACTGTGCTGTGTGCACCATATGGCATCTTATTCCTTGTGTAAAGACAAAAATAAATCACATTTACCATTTGTCTTGGCGAAATGTACCCCGAGTTTAACTTAATAGAAAGTGGGTTATGAAGGAAGAGCGTATTCTCATCCTATATCTGAAGTTTGGCCTGTGCTCCCCAACAGAGTCCAACAGCCATTAGGAACTCAATGGTCTGGAAGTAGAAGAGTAGTGGCGAGTCGTTACGTCAATGATCAACACAGAAGGTTGGGAAAGCATAGGTCCACAGTCAGTGTATTGGATCTCTGTAAAAGGTAAAACCGATTTCTAGACTTTATAGCCAAATAGCTGTAGATTCTACTCTCCAGGGCTTTTAGGCTCGCCAACCATGCTGGTAGGTTTAAGCCGAACATCCGATCCTTACTGGATGATTTCTCAGATTTTTCAACACTACAAACCCCATTGATACATAAATACCACTGTTCTGAGGACGGAAATGCAGAAGGATATTACATCTTCTATGGTGGGGAAGTTCCTGGGTGTAAGTCATATGTGTGGTGCTTCATTTACCCAAGGAAGGCCATAGGAGAGAAAGCTTGTCCCTAATGTATCAATAGTGCATTTACAGGGGCTCAATGTTTAGGATTTATGTGTTTTTCCAGTGTGGTGTGGTTGTGTGGGTTTCACTGAAAGGGGTTTTTCAGTAGGTTCCCTGTGGGATGCAGTGGCGTCCTGTGGTCTGAGGAGACCATGGCTTTCCGAATTATTAGCTGTGACCACCAGTGGCGTAACTAGAAGCTGATGGGCCCCAGTGCAGTCTGTGCAAGGCCCCTGACTAAAATGTATGGTGTATAGTGCTAGTCTTCTCATTTGAGAAAAAAAACACCTTATGGGTCCCCTTAACCTCATGGGCCCGGTTGCGACCGCAACATCTGCACCCTCAAGTTACGCCCCTGGTGACCACTAAGCACTTCCATTCTGCACGAGTACTGCTGCAACATGGGAATCGGGAGCCAGGGCCGAGCAAGATCACTTTAGTTTTTTTGCCACCCCTACCAGAATTCCAGGAAAATCCATTCAAGGTTTGTAGTGTCTTCCTAAACTCTAAAGAAATGCCCGAATTTCCCCTCTTTCTTTTAGTATGTTGGTGTCCTCAGGATCCTTATATAATTAAGACTATGGCAGAGAAGTTAGTAATAAGTCACTGCCTCAATTGCCATATTGTAACTTTGTGGGTTTGGGTTGTAGTTAGGGCACTAGTGCTCTCGAGGTTCACCATCACTTCTCTATAATTGATTGACTCCAGACTGTCCCCAATTCTGCTATGTGCAGCCTCAATGTATTATAGGATTTCCTGTAATTACTAGCTTTATTTCAGTCCTTGCGGTATAAAATAGATTTGCATTTCTGAACACAAGTTTTGGCATTCTGCGCTTATTTCAGAACATACTCGCTTAGATTAGGGAAGACAAATGATGAATCTCCTGACAAGTTGGAGATACACTAACTTCTATCATCAGATGTGTAATGATGCAGTTTATTGCCAGTCCCCATGGTAACTTCACAATTTTAGTTTGTGAACGTTTAATATAATGCGGAATACACTCAATCAATGTACATAATCTTGCTGGGTGTTTTTTAAAGGGCGACTTCAGAAATATTACTGTCAGGTAACTGTCCAGAAAACAGCACAAACACAACCAGACTTGGGACAAGCTGGGTAACAGCTGGGTAAGGGGTGGCGACCTTGCCCTGCGATGTAGCTGCAGGCTACAGCAGCCTGAAGCCGATATACTGCCCTGATAAGGACAAACCCACTATCAGGAACCTGCTAAAAGACCATGAGAGACCCTGCAAGTAGATAGGGAGAACTTACTTACTGCTAGATGGTGACACTGAGACTTAACAGGGAGTCAGGCATAGACCTGTGTTCACACAAGGACACAGAGGGATAAACAATAGATACATACAAACAAGCAGAGTTGGGTACAACATGGTGAAAACCAAGATGGCAGCAAAGTGCAGAATCAAATAACTAGAGAGAGGTTGTGTAAACATAGTAGAGGCCGGATAAAGAGAATAGCAATGTAATAACTAGCATAAAACGGGGAAATGTATGAGGAGACAAGTAGGACCAGCAAGAAGTAATGGAACTGGGCAGATATATCAAGGAGTTCCTGGATCCTGCATATATGGAGGAGTCGCTCAGTACTCCAGCCTTTCTGGACAATGGTGTTTGACACCTACATATCAGTCACTGGTAAGTCGGTCCTGGTTTCCCCGCAGTTGGTGCTCCTCTCGGTCCTACAGGGCACCATCTCCTCGATTAAGAAAGGTCTGCTTCGCCACTTTTTGGCGTCTGCAGTCACTGAAAAAGCCCTTCTCCCCCTACAATGGTGGAATGGCTGCAGGAAATCCGGTTCATACAAAAGATGGAGGAGATGGTGGCCAGGGACTCTGCGGACCCTGACAAGACAACCATGGTCTGGGTCCTTGGGAGGACTACAAAAACTCAGCAGCTTTCCAAAATGTATTCCTGTGAGCAGAATGATTCAACATACAATTTAGCACTGATGGGATTAAACCAAGCGGTCAAAATGGTCATGTGTGGCGGAGGACTTCCTTTCCCCTTCCTACACCCGCCTTCTTTTCCCTACCCCTTCTCTCCCCCTTCTTCTTACTTTTGGTAATAACACACCCAAACAGAGTACAAATCCATATGAGAGCCTCTCACAACATTACTGTCTCTGATGACAGACCGCTCTTAGTTAACCAGATGATTGTTTTCACTATGATGAATATTTATTGTCACATAATGTGATCTGTGTACCCTATGGCTCTTTCAATTAGGTCCTGCGTGACCAATGCGTTGGGTGATTACCCTTGTTTTGTTTGTCTTTTACTACTCAATAAATGTTGATAATACATAAAGGAGTTCCTGGACGCCACCCCAAAATGCTGACTGCATCGGCCGTCCACCACTCTGGGAACCCTTGCTGGACAAGGCTGGGCTGCAGAGTTGCTGGGCGTATTTCAATCAGTCCAAAAACAGCAGAAACCTAACCAAAGTTCACAAACACAAAACACTGAGAAGAATCAACAACTTTTAAGCCGCCTTCTGCGGACAGAAGACAATGCTGGCACGGATGTAACTGTTATGCTATAGTGTTTGGTATTAATTCATGTAGCTATACTCTTTGCTTTTTGTATTAGACTATATATAAACTTCATCCAGTGACTGGTCATACATTGAAAATGACTACAACCATTGGGCCCTTCAGATAAAAGTCAACATTTCACTGTACACTCAGGATACCTCCTCAATAAGATTTAGTAGGTCACTTTTGTATCATCTCTTGCTCAGCTCTTGGCACTGAATTGAGCAGCAAGACACATACTCGACCATTTCTTTGCTTGATTCATATGGTGAGAACACGACCCCCATTCTTTTGATTGTTGGAAGTCCATTCTCATGATCGGTGGAGACCCAACTGCCCATATAGATCAGATGGCTAAAGCCGATCCTTTGTATATGGCATAACAATCAAATTTGGGACAACCCCTTTAATGAGCTTTTTAGATAGGTCACCATCGATTCATTTAGAGTCCAACACTTGGTCATCAATATCAAAGTCCTGGAAAATCCCTTTTAATTTATACAACTCCTTTAAAGTGTAATCATTTTCATTTCCATTATTGTGTACATTGTGATAAGAATACTTACAAATTTTAGGCTAATTCATGTTTTTTTAAATGAATTTACATGAATATATCATAAGAAACATTACTAATTTTACTTGATTCTCTAAATTGTCCTATTTATAAATGTGATAAGTAGCCATTTTACATACAACTAAATGGGGGTCATTTACTAAGGGCCCGATTCGCGTTTTCCCGACGTGTTACCCGAATATTTCCGTTTTTGCACCGATTTCCCTCGAATTGCCCCGGGATTTTGGCGCACGTGATCGGATTACCTTCACTAGGAATAGGCCGGTATACTTGAGTGCAATTCGGGGGGATTTCAGCGCAGCAGCGCCACCTGGTGGACGTCAGAGGAACTGCCTTAATGAATCTCGGCCGGACCCGAATCCACCGCAGAGAACGCGCCGCTGGATCGCGAATGGACCTGGTAAGTAAATCTGCCCCAATGTGTGGTTTTATTGTTCCTTTGTGAGAAAATAACATTTTTCAGGAAGACTGTCTTTGGTTTTTACTGTTAGGATCGTACAGTGTGAACATGTAATGGGCAGATCATTCTTCCAATTACTGGAAAGAAAATGATTAGAAAAATAGTGATATTGTTTCCTACTAAAGGAATCGATTATTATGATGTCCTATTCAGCCTTTTCCGATATCGATAACGATGTTAATCATTATAACGATACTCATAATATTAATATTTGCGTAATTTGTAATAAAGGGTTTCGATCAGGAACGTTCATTGATCATTAAAATAGACCATTAATGTCTGATCGGTCAGGAATCTCATATGTAAAGATGGATGCAAGTCCTCAGTAGTGGCTGGAAGCTGTTTGCTCCCGGTTAACTACAGCCAACCGGGAGCAAATGGCAAGCTAAGATAGGCCCCCGATAGAATATTTATGGCCTACCCTGAGAACATGAGTGTCTAGGCCCTTTAACGCTATGCTTAGATGAAATTCCTTTTCCCCTGGTTTGAAGAGACTTCCCACAACCAGGATAGGCATTGGGTGGTCCTAGCATAGTGGTCCAAACAGTATCCATGACCCCAAGGTTCAATAGGTTGGAAAACCTATTCAAGCTATGCAAAAAAAATTGTTGCTTCTCTCTAACTTTTTGTGGTGGTCACAAAATGAGGCCAACCATGATTGACATCAGCAAAAATAATTGAAATTCGAATAACGCTGAGATATGACTGGAACTTGCCAATAGACGCAAAGTAGACTAAATCAATCTAGTGTTATATGTAATTGATTTATTACAAGGATCTACCGGGAAATGGATATTAGACTCTCCGAGACTTCTTCACCACTTCCATCACATGTTACAGCAAAACTGTAACTGTTGTTAATACATCACATCCAGTGGAGCCCCAATGAACTCTATTATAAGACAACGGGTTAATAGGGCACTCTCAGGATCCATGATTGTATGAATCTGGCAAAGGGTCAGGACTTTTGTTATGAATGGAAGCCACAAGTCATAACTTGAAAATGAAAAATCTGTGCCAATTCTCCAGCTATAAATTAAACTTTTACATTTATGGCCTTTTTGTATTTGGAACAGGCACCTTATGGTCCCCATAATGTTTCTTGGCCTGGTCAACTTCCTTAGCACCCCCTCAAGTTAAGCCTTGGACATATCCTTAGTTTAGGCCAACATCACCAGTAATTCCCCTATTATCCTATTAGTCCCCGACTTAAGGACACCTGACTTACAGACGACCCCTAGTTACATACAGACCTCTCTTCCCACTGTGACCTCTGGTGAAGTCTCTGGATGTTACTTCAGGCCCAGGCTGCAATGATCAGCTGTAAGGTGGCTATAATAAAGTTTTACTGATAACCCCTGTTCCCACGACAGCACAAAATTTGTAAAATCCAATTGTCACAGGAACAATACATTTTTTGTCTGGAGCTTCAACTATGAAATATACCAGTTCCAACTTCTTGACAAATTCAACTTAAGAACAAACTTATAGAACTTATCTGGTACATAACCCGGAGACTTCCTGTATTACCGTTCATGGTGACATTACTTCCTGCTAATACACTATGGCATTTTTAAAGGAAGACAGTAATTTATACATTTGAGTGCTCTCTTTAACATTCGAATATTTTAATTTTGCAGGGGAGTAATCAAAGTGGATGTCAATCTTCAGAAAACGGACGTTGATCAATGCTCCAATGATGGATGGTTTTCTGGCACTCATAGATGTCAACATAACAGTTCAAAGGTAAGAAAGACCATGTGATATAAGATATGTATACTCTGTGTTAAAACAATTTTGAAATTTTTTTTATCGGTTTGACTTTCTTGACAAATATTGATAGCAGAATACAGACCCTGAGAATAAAGAGGAAGGAGCCCCTTTGACAAGTTCTTTTATAAATTGGTCCCAAGGGCCTACACTACTTGACACTGTAAAGGCCCCAATATACATTATATAGCTGTTGGTTGAACAATCGCTTGTCCAACAGCTTTATCTTACAACTACCTTATACACATGCTGTATGTTATCGACGTGTGTGTAGAGACAGGGACGGTTTCATACAAAATGGGGCCCTGGGCAACACTAAAAGCGGGGTCTCAAAATAAAACTGTTTTTATAACAGTAACAGTAAGAGGCTCCTTTATCCCTGCACAATTGTAGGTTACAAACAGTGGTAAGGTGTAATATGTAATATGGGACTGTAGGAGAATGTTATAGGAGACAGACAGATGATGATAGAAGATAAATATGAAATATTATATACCGGTAGATTTATAGATGTATAAATATAAAGTATATTATAAATAGATAGCTAGGTGATAGGAGAGTATTGGAAGAGCAAAATATCCTATGCTCACAAAAGAACCAATGCAAGGGGCCCCTTTAAGACAGGGGACCCTGGGCAAATGGCCAGTTTGTCGCCCCTAATGCCTGCCCTGTGTAGAGAACAACTCTGGCAGTGGTTTATCTTCCCACAGCAAAAACCAGCCAATCAGATTCGAACTTGCTGATCCATATGTCTCCTAATATCTGCAACTGAAGTACCCCTGAAAAACTACATCGTATAGGCGTTATAGAGGAGGACACATGCTTCCGATGTCAGGCTGCCAGTGGGTCCTTTCTCCACTGTGTGTGGTCCTGCAGCAGGGTCCAGCCGTTCTGGGCCGCAGTTATGGAATTTCTGCATTCACACTTTGACATACCCCGAGTCCTGTCACCCAAAGTTTGCCTCCTGGGTATAATTAATGAGTTAGTTTATGGACATTATGATAAGATCTTCTGTAGATTTGCCCTTTATTATGCACGTAAGGTAGTTGTAATGTTATGGAAAGATCAGGACACCCCCACCTTGAAGCGGTGGATCCTACTAATAAATAAGTTTGTACCCCACTACCGTATAGTATATCAACACAGAGGTTGTCCACAAAAATTTGATCTGATTTGGGCAAGGTGGTGTAACACCCCGCTTACTGCTGTGTAAGGGTATCGACTCTTATTTGTAATACTTTTAATCCCACCTGATGTGTCGAGGGGGGTGGGGGAGGAAGTGAATGTATGGTGTTGTTGTTGTAGTATGTGTGTTGTATGAGTGTGTAGGTAGCATGGGACGCGGTTGCATTACATTTATATTGTATCATATCTAGCAGCAATACTTGTGACTAATTATGTTTATAAGGCCAAGACACGCCACTCTTGTCAAAATATTGATGCCGCAATGTATGTCTGATATTGTGTCTCTGTATTTAAGTTGGACTACTGTTGTTCTTATAAATGTTCCAAAAAAAAAAAAAAAACAAAAAATAAACACTTTTAAAAAAAAAAAAATATCTGCAACTGAAGGAGAGTTTGGGAGATTTTGCAGACCACAGTCACATAATTAGCCAAAATACACCAAAAATCTGCAGATTTTTCTATCCAGAAGATAGGGGATAACAATCTGATTGGTAGGGGTACAACTGCTGGGACCCCCACCGATAACTGATCATGTGAATAGAGATCTTGTTTGCACTAATTGATGGAACTACAGGTAAAACATATGTCGTGCTGCTCCATTCAATACTATGGACGTTTTGGAAACTGTCAAGAACAGTGCTTCGAAATTGTTGAGAAAAGCACTCTGCAATTGTGGATTGTAATTTTCTATCCTATGGACAGAGGATAACAATCCGATTGGTGAGGATCCAAATTCTGGGAGCCGATCATGAGAACAGAGGTCGTGTTTCTACTAATTGAAGGAGATGTAAGACAAACGTGTGTCCTGCTGCTCTATTCTATACTATGGAAGTTTCAGAAATTGTTAATATCAGTGCTTAAGGATTGTTCAGATAAACAATCTGCAATATTGGATTGTTATCCCCTATCCAAAGGTTGGGGAATAATACTTCAATCAGTGTGGGTCCAACTTCTTGGAGCCTCACCGATCATGAGAAAAGAGGTCCTGTTTTCAGTAATTCATGGAGATACAGAACAAGCATGTGTCCTGCTGCTCCATTCAATTCTATGGGAAGTTCAGAAATTGTCAAGAACAGTGCTTAGAAATTGTGCAGCACAATCCAATTTTTCCATCTTCTGGGACCCAGATAAATCATGAGAACAAAGGTCACATTTTTTTTACTAATCGAAGTGGATGCAGGTCGAGCAGGTGTCCTGCTTCTCCATTCAATACTCTTCAATACTTGACAATAGCGCTCGGGTATCTCCATTTACTGTCTGTGAGAGTAGCAGACATACCAGCAATTTGGACACTCCCTTATTATTGAAATGAGCAGCAGAACTGCTGCTCCATTTATTAGTGAGAACAGTACCCCATTCATGTGATCGGTGGGGCGGGGAGCCCACTGTGGGACCTCCACCAATCAGATTGTTATCCCCAACCCTGTGGGAAAAACAGTTAAACTTTTTCTCCACCAAGTCACTTCTATTGAACAGATAATGCAAAATGAGGAGGTTTTAAAGCCTCTGTATACAATACAAAAAAATGTGGATAGGGGATAACAATCGCACATGGTAAAATCCCTTTAAGGCTGTGTTTTTCAAAAACATGTTTTTACACATCTGTAATTTTTGTCACTGGTGCCGATGAGAACCCAAACCTCCTACCAAGTACCTAGGACACAAGCCAGCAAACACACCTGCTTGTTGCCATTATTAGATATAATTATACTCTATGTAGGAGACTTTAAAGGACATCTACCACCAGGATGAAGGACTGTAAACCAAGCACACTGATATACTGGTGTGCACCCTCTCTGGCAGGATCTTCTCCTCTTTTAGGTTCTTAAAACAAAAAAAAAAGCTTAAAATGATGCAAATGAGCCTGGAGGGCTCTGGGCTCCATAGATGTTAAAGGATATCTACCCCCAGGATAAAAGATTGTAAACCAAGCACACAGACATACTGGTGTGCACCCTCTGGCAGGATCTGCTCCTCTTTTAGGTTCTTAAAAAAAAAAAAGCTTACAGTGATGCAAATGAGCCTAGAGGGCTCTGGGCTCCAGGCTCCATAGATGTAAAAGGATATCTACCCCCAGGATGAAGGACTGTAAACCAAGCACACTGATATACTGACCCACTCTTCTTTTAGCTTGTAGGCTTTAGAAATTATGCAAATGAGCCAGAGGGGCTCCCAACTCCATAGGTGTTAATGGAGCAAGGAGCCCCTCAAGCTCATTTGCATAATTTTGAAAGCCTTTTTTTCTTAAGGAAGCTTAAATAAGAGCAGGTCCTGCCAGAGGGGGCACACACCAGTATGTCAGTGTGCTTGGTTTACAATCCTTCTTCCTGGTGGTAGATTTCCTTTAGTGCCTTACATCCTTTATTTGGAGAATGTTGTTAGTATTTTTAGCTGTGACATACAGTAGGTTATTATGAGTTAAGTTCGCTTTTCTGTGTTTAGAACGTCTACGCGATACAATTCTCTGAACAGACAATTATAATAAATGTTAAAAATCTAAAATTCCTGCTTCTGTTTATGTTGCATTTCACACTTAGGATTTTATGTTTTTTATGAATAAAGCAATTGGACATTGTAAGGACGTCCATTAGTCGACATCCCTCTGTATAACCAGGCAAATATCAATAGCTCGGATACAAAGTCATGTATCACCAAGGTTATGGAATCATTTTACCTGGGATCGGTTGCTATGGAAACCCATTCCTCATGCTATAGGAAAACATCACAATACGCAGAATTGTCAGTTCATTCAGCAAAATAAGGTCAGAATCAATTTGAGAATTAAGCCTGACTGAATTAATCATATGACGCATGAAACATCGGAGGCAAATAAATAGCAGTTATCTATCATTCCTGCCCGTGACAACAATGCCCGTCCTACCCAGATCCATCATGAGTAACGCAGTTTTATCTCACAGGTTTAATCACACAGAAGGTAATTGTGCACAATAGATGGGGACATATAGACCTGTATGCAAAGTATCGGGACAAACTATATCCATGCGTTAACCCTTGTGTGTATGTAGAGCGGATGTGAGCTATTCCAGTGTGGTGTGGACTTAGGATTCTGGGTAAGTGCCAGGGTCAGGGGTAATGGACCCACTGGGCCACCGTGGACAATGATGTAAGCCGACACCTGGGAGCGGAGTCTAAGTGGTACCCGGGTTTTCACCAGAGCCCTGCCACAAAGAGGGTTGGGCTTGTTGTGGCGTGGTACCACCAGGTCATTCATTCCACAGGTGTGACTTTGTCCACAGTGGCGGCTAAGGCGAGGTACAGAATCGTGAGACAGTATCATAGACGGGGACAGGCAGGAGGTCAGGACAGGCAGCACAGGATCGGAGTCAGGAGCAGGACGAAGGTCAAGGCAGCGGGGGAGCGGAGTCAGGAATGGAACAAGGTCACAATGGGAATAAAGCAAACATTCGCAAGGCATGGGGATAAAGCTTTCTCTAGAACTGTGAGGCACAAAGATCCAGCAGGGGACACAGGAAGGGGCTAGGAATTTGACAGAATTTGCAGCCGGCCAGCTGCAATTATCGAAGCGCTGGCCCTTTAAATCCCTGGAAGGCAGCGCACCCTAGGAGGACGGGGACATGCGTAAGACCGTCAGAGCCAGCACCAGATCAAGGGAATGTGAGAGCAGTGGCAGGGGTCCGGGGGCACGGAAAGGAGCACGGGTGCACCTGCGACTAGGGATGTTGGTCACAGGAGCACCCGTGACAGTAAAGAATATACAAATTAGGTTTCCAGGATGGAAAAAAGCAGGGTGTGCCTCCAGTACCACCTTAAATAACTCCCTCTACATTGTCTGACTTTCAAGAAATCTAGTGACATGATGTAGGCAGGCGCGCACCAGCCATGAGGCGAGTTGAGCCTCTTGCCCCAGGCAGCAACACCTGCAGCAAAATAAGGGGCAGAGTCACCTGGTACAAAGCAGGACCTGACACTTAAAAATAGTGTCACTTCACACCCAATGTCAGCAAGTGTGTGAGACATAACCCAGAGAACTAACTTACTCAAAAAAAATTACCTGATATATTACAACTAGATAGGAAAAAGGGGGAACCATTCTATAGCTCACCTCAGGCAGCAGAGAGTTTAGGTTCACACCTGGATGTGGGACAGCAGCCTAACCAATAAGTCTAGTAAGTAGACAGCACTATTTCAATGTCATTGAATCTGGTCAGTGCAGTACAGGCAGTCCCCGGTTTACGTACAAGATAGGTCTATGACAATTGGATTTAAAAATTATTGGATTGTCATAAGAACCGGCATTATCAATGAAGCTTCATTTCTGACAACTATTAACTTTTGATAACTGTTATAGCTGTTTATTGTACCCTAAGACTAAACCAATCAGATCTCAGCTTTCATTTTAACGGCTGTGAAAAAATGAAAGCTGAGCTCTGATTGTTTGCCATGGGCAACTATAACAGTTCTGCTCTCAGACATTTCTGATAAATATTCCCCACTGAGAAGATCACACACACCCTCCTCCGCTGAAGAACCGTCCTCTCTCTGACAGTAGACACTCCTGAATGAGGCCCCTCCTTTGCCCATAAATATATACATATATGTATACTCACACATATTTTCTACAATTAAACAGATTTATACACATATCCAGTATATTCACACATCTATAGACTTTTATACATACAGCATCTGCACAAATACATATATTGGCATATACATACATGCAGCATATATACATCCATATACACACACATACAGCAAATACAAAGAAACCTGCAATACCATGTACATACATACAGCATATACACACATAGATATATTGCCATATACATACATGCAGCATATATACGTCCATATACACACACATACAGCAAATACAAAGAAACCTGCAATACCATGTACATACATACAGCATATACACACATACATATATTGCCATATACATACATGCAGCATATATACGTCCATATACACACACATACAGCAAATACAAAGAAACCTGCAATACCATGTACATACATACAGCATATACACACATACATATATTACCATATACACACATGCAGCATATATACATCCATACACACACACATACAGCAAATACAAAGAAACCTGCAATACCATGTACATACATACAGCATATACACACATACATATATTACCATATACACACATGCAACATATATACGTCCATATACACACACATACAGCAAATATACACATACTTAAAATATCATATACAGACATACAGCATATATACACCCAACACCCTGACACTGCGGGTCCCTAGCCTATGGATGCTACCCCTGTAGTTATGCCCCTGGACCAAATTTCAATGCCATTTTATTCTGGGACCATGTTTCATTGTCTGCTCACCATATGCTGCTGGCATGGAGCCAGGTAATGTGAAATAAGGTTTTATAAAGCACTGAAATTATTCAGATTGCTGACAAAGGCATTTTTAAAATGAATCATAGCATAGACCAGTGATGGCTAACCTATGGCACTGGTGCCAGAGGTGGCACTCGGAGCCCTTTCTGTGGGCACCCAGGCTATCACCAGAGATGACTCCAGGTATCTTCCTGCAGTCCCAGACAGCCCAGGACTTGCTGTGCTCAGAGCTATTTTAAAGTGACAGCTCTACCAGGGACTATTTTCAGCTTTATTGGTGTCCTCAGTGCTGGTATCAATGAAAACTGTGACAGAGAAGGGAGTATAAATCACAAATTAAATTTTTGTGTTGGCACTTTGCGATAAATAAGTGGGTATTGGTTGTAGTTTGGGCACTCGGTCTCTAAAAGGTTTGCCATCACTGGCATAGACTATTGGAACCGCAGCTAAAAATGTCGTATAATATAGAGGAAGTCATCAATGCTCAGCGGGGATATAAGGTTGGAGTGTTTTCTATCTGCGGTCCTTCTTCATGATTAGGAAAATATAATATGCCACAGCATTAGAGTTATAGGACAGACAATACATCATACAGCAGAATAATTCCCATGACAGGACATGAATGTGTAAATCTAAATCAATGGCCTTTGCAAGGTCGTAGCAAGGCAATACATCCGCAGTATAAATGGGAGGTATATGAACGTCCTGCATGAAATTATAGTATTATTATAAAATATATGATAGATATTCAATAAAACTAACAATGGTGGCACAAAAAAGATTAAATCAAATCAAAAGACAAGGGGGCACTGTCTCCGCCTGGAGAAAACAAGGTTTAATCACCTGAGGAGACAGGGCTTTTTTTTACTATGAGAACTGTAAATATGTGGAATAGCCTGCCTCAGGCGCTGGTCACAGCAGGGACAGCAGAGAGCTTCAAGAAGGGTCTAGATGCCTTTTTATACCTAAATAACATTGATGGTTATGTTATATAGAATGGTTTCCCCTAAATCCCTTCCTCATCCAATCGCTTCCCTTCCTTGGTTGAACTTGATTGACATGTGTCTTTTTTCAACCATATAAACTTTGAAACTATGATATGCAGGTTATATAGTCACTTTACAACCGCGTATGTATACAATGGGCTGAAATTCCCATTTGCTGATGGTGTATGAGAGGAATAATGCGGATACAGCTGATCACCACCAGGACACGGACATCTGTCACTGTCACTTGCAGCAGTTGGGATCTGCCAAATGTGTAGTGGCCGTACCCAGGTGCTGCAGCTCAGCCCCCGCCGAATGATGAATGACCTGCCCTCAGGATACGAGACAGGCGAGGGAACCAGAAAACCAGAACATGGACATTATGAACCATACATAGAGGAAATGAACCTCTAAACTATTTAGAATTTTTTTTAGCAGCTTCCAAAATTGTCCCACCACGTAGAAACGATCAAACAAATAATAATATCCAGTTCTTAAAAAGTTTCTGACAATTTAATCACATTTCACTCTTATGATCTTCCCTCCTTAAAGGAAATTCTACCATCACAGTCAAAAATGATAAACCAGATGCACTTACCGGTATTCATAGATCCAGGCACTGTGATCATGCTAATCTTCTTATATTTACTATCCTTCGTTCTGAAATCAACTTTTAAAACAATGCTGATGAGACGGAAGGGTCCCTTGTTGTGTTACCAAAGCACCTCTGTGCTGCAGCTTCACAGGCTGTTAGACTAGCTCAAGATTCCCATCTGCTCCTTCAGCACTTATCCCCTCCCTCTGTGTAATCTTCCTGTAGCAGAGAAAGTTTCAGCACACAGATGGCAGCGGAAGCTGCTCCTGCGCAGTGTAAGAGCCGGAGAAGCTGCAGTACGGAGGAGCTCTGGTAACACAACCAGGAGCCCTTCAGGCTCATTAGAATAATTTTAAAAGTTGATTTTAGAAGGAAGGAGGCCATGGATAAGAAATATAAGAAGATTACCACTGTCATGGTGCTGGAATCTATGAGTAAGTTTCCCTGGTTTATCGTGCTTGATTTTGGTCCCAAGGTGATTACTTGATGCCCCAGTAACATCCGGAGTGCCGGCTTCTTAGGCGTTCCCATCGCCATCCTGCAAAGTGTAGAGAAGCAAGCGGCGCTCTGCATAGGAGTCAGTCTATGGTGAGAGCACACGTGCATCGTAAGCCGAATCAGGAGCGTGACAGGGATGTGCAAGACTGTGGTACTGGAAGGCTACTGGGCCTTGAGGTAGTAGTCTTAGCACACAATGAGGCTACTCCAAGCCCCAGTAGCCTTTCAAATTTGCATACACCTAAGATAGCTAAGTTTTTACTACTTACTACTACTTGTATGGACTAGGCAAAAACAGTGTAAGGCTACATTCACACGGCCTCGGGGGACGTATATACTGCTGACGTATATACGCCATATGTACTTCCCCCAATGGCCGGCAATGGGTGCACGGCACGGTATGGAGCGGTACGGTGCAGCTCACATGAGGCACCGTGTCGTTCCGTACCCAAGGAAAAGATAGGACATGTCCCATCTTTCCCCGGAATACGGCGCCATAGCACGGCAGGCACACGTGTGCCGGAATATAGCCTAAGGCTATATTCACACTAACATGTGCCCAGGGCCGGATTATAGGCGGGGCTCCCGGGGCTCTAGCCCCGGGGCCCCCACCATCTTGCCCCCCCAGGGGGCCCCAACCAGATGCCACCCCCTGCGCCTCCCCTCCTGAGCCGACATCTCCCTGAAGCCCAGCCGCGTCCCCGGCACAGGAGACTGCCAGTGCCACCTTCCCGCCCCCCGGCACAGGTCACAGCCTCCCCACCGCCCATCTGCTTGCATGTTCAAGCTTGCCGCCCCACGCCCTGCAACGCTGAGCCACACGCCCCCCCCCCCCCCGGAAAAGTTGACCGCCTCCACACCCGCCCACACGCACGGCCATCCAAGCAGCCCGCTAGTACTCGCGCCACCCGTGCCCTCCGCAACTCCCCCCGCCGGAAAAAGGACCTGGCTGAACACCGCTCCCCTCCCCCGGCCGAACAAGCAACTCAACCCCCCCCCACCCCCCGCGCCCGTACAAGCAACAGTCCGGCCCGCGGCACCACCCCCCTCACCTGCAAATGTAAGTATATAAATATGTATTTGTGTGTAAAAATGTATTTGTGTTTAAATATGTTGGTGTATATATATGTATATACAGTGTATATATGTATATACAGTGTATATGTGTATATACAATGTATATACAGTGTATATGTGTATATACAGTGTATATGTGTATGTAAGAGTGTATATACTCTGTATATGTGCATCTACTGCGTATATACTCTGTATATGTGCATCTACTGCGTATATACTCTGTATATGTGCATCTACTGCCTATATATACTCTGTATATGTGCATCTACTGCGTATATACTCTGTATATGTGCATCTACTGCGTATATACTCTGTATATGTGCATCTACTGCGTATATACTCTGTATATGTGCATCTACTGCGTATATACTCTGTATATGTGCATCTACTGCGTATATACTGTGTATATGTGCATCTACTGCGTATATACTGTGTATATGTGCATCTACTGCGTATATACTGTGTATATGTGCATCTACTGCGTATATACTGTGTATATGTGCATCTACTGCGTATATACTGTGTATATGTGCATCTACTGCGTATATACTGTGTATATGTGCATCTACTGCGTATATACTGTGTATATGTGCATCTACTGCGTATATACTGTGTATATGTGCATCTACTGCGTATATACTGTGTATATGTGCATCTACTGCGTATATACTGTGTATATGTGCATCTACTGCGTATATACTGTGTATATGTGCATCTACTGCGTATATACTGTGTATATGTGGATCTACTGCGTATATACTGTGTATATGTGCATCTACTGCGTATATACTGTGTATATGTGCATCTACTGCGTATATACTGTGTATATGTGCATCTACTGCGTATATACTGTGTATATGTGCATCTACTGCGTATATACTGTGTATATGTGCATCTACTGCGTATATACTGTGTATATGTGCATCTACTGCGTATATACTGTGTATATGTGCATCTACTGCGTATATACTGTGTATATGTGGATCTACTGCGTATATACTGTGTATATGTGCATCTACTGCGTATATACTGTGTATATGTGCATCTACTGCGTATATACTGTGTATATGTGCATCTACTGCGTATATACTGTGTATATGTGCATATACTGCGTATATACTGTGTAGCTGTGTTACTGGGTGCGAGGCGGCTGTATGTAGCTGTGTTACTGGGGGCGAGGCGGCTGTATGTAGCTGTGTTACTCGGGGCGAGGCGGCTGTATGTAGCTGTGTTACTGGGGGCGAGGCGGCTGTATGTAGCTGTGTTACTGGGGGCGAGGCGGCTGTATGTAGCTGTGTTACTGGGGGCGAGGCGGCTGTATGTAGCGGTGTTACTGGGGATGAGGCGGCTGTATGTAGCTGTGTTACTGGGGATGAGGCGGCTGTATGTAGCTGTGTTACTGGGGGCGAGGCGGTTGTATGTAGCTGTGTTACTGGGGGCGAGGCGGTTGTATGTAGCTGTGTTACTGGGGGCGAGGCGGCTGTATGTAGCTGTGTTACTGGGGATGAGGCGGCTGTATGTAGCTGTGTTACAGCTGGGATAGTGGAAAGTGAGCAGGAGGACGTGTATGCATGCTACACTCAATGGGGGCCTACACCAAATTTTGCGCCCAGGGGCCCCCACCAACCTTAATCCGGCCCTGCATGTGCCCACCGTACTGTAGCACGGCAGGTAAACGTCGGCGCCGGGGAGATGAGGAGAGGATGAGCACCTCTATCTCTCCACCGGCTACGAAATTGGTACGGTGCCGCACATGTGTGGCACCTTACCTCTCCCGTAGGGTGCCGCGTGCCCATTGCCGTCTAGGGGGGCCGTATATACGGCGGTGTGAATGTAGCCTTAGGATGAAGCTCACAGGAGGAAATCACCATTGGATCTACAAGTCTCGGTAGATTCACAATACTACATCTCCTTTAAGAAGACCAGATTGCAACATAATTTTGCGTAACCCGTGGGATTAACTGAACTGAGAAAGATACGAGTCTGCGCTTTTATACACTTTCACATGTTACATGATTTTATTATTATTATTATCCTACTATATTCTATTACACTATTATTCTACTACCAAACCTAAAGGGAAAAAAAAGGAAAAAAAAAATTCTAATATTTAATGAATAGCATTTTCTCTATTTGCAGTAACTTCATTATGAACATGAAAGCTTTGTGTATACGCTTCTGTTAGAGATCTCATATTTCCCTTTCAAATGTTCTTCTGGATAGAATAGAAAAAAAACGTAATCTGCCGCTAAAATGAGAAATAAATGGGATGTTAAAGCTGTTTACAAATAAAGGAGTGCGTATAATCATCCCTACCGTTCTGTTATTCAACCCCGACCTAATGGAGAAATTATCTCAGCGAGAAGGCAGAAAACTGTAGAAAGTGCAAAAGAGGAATTACAGCACTAAACTAACTTAATGCGCTCACGCAGTTTCCCGACTCCCCGGTTCGGTGGATAATGGTTTCTGACTGTGATTTCCTTTGGAGAACTAAATCCACCAGTCTTCCATGTATAACCACCCACACGGCAGCGGATTCCCGACCCCCGTAGCTATAATGCCCCTCTAAGTACATGGTTTACATACAAGGAGTCAACACAGAAATTACACATTTGGTCCCACAAAACGTCTCCATACAAATACTCAGCAGGATGTGTTTATAGCTGATACTAATGAAGTAACAAGGTGTTCCAGAAATTTTGCGAAAATGGCCTTTAATTCATTTTTTTTCCTTTCCATGCATTGGGTGTAGATTTCACCCCCCCCCCCTCCTTTGAAACTCAATTGTCTAGGATAATGAAAAAAGAAAAAACTCATAACCACTATCGACAGTATCCAGAGTAACCATCAGAGCCTCATCTTTTGAGTCCAACGTGTCCAAATGGACTACCCGTAAAGGAAACCTACCATCAAAATCCAGCGAGACAAACCAGAGACACTTACTCCAAGGCCCAGTAGTCTTCCAGTACCACTGTCTTGCGCATCCCTGTCGCGCTCCTGATTTGGCTCACAATGCACATGCGCACTGACTCCTATGGTGAGCACCGCATGCTTTTCTCCACTTTGCAGGAGTGCAATGGGAACACCTAAGAAGGCGCTGCTCCGAATGCTTAAAGGAAACCTACCACTTGAAGTGGCAGGTTTCCGATGGCAATACCGAGCACCAGCTGAGGGTGAGCTGGTGCCGGTGCTTATTTTTGCGGTATCGCGGTTTAAAACACCTTTTAAGCTTTATAGCCGGCGCAGGTAGGTACGCGCTCGGCGCTTACCATGCGCGCGGCTCTCCTTCACTTCCTATGTAGCCACGCGCACGGTAAGCGCCGAGCGCGTACCTCCCTGCGCCGGCTATAAAGTTTAAAAAGTGTTTTAAACCGCGATACCGTGGTTTAAAACACTAACAAAAATAAGCTCCGGCACCAGATCACCCTGAGCTGGTGCTCGGTATTGCCATCGGAAACCTGCCACTACAAGTGGTAGGTTTCCTTTAAAGTTGATTGTAGAAGGGATAAGGCCATGAATAACAAATATGAGAAGATTACCACAGTCACGGATCTATGAGTAAGTGTCCCTGATTTATCATGATGGATTTGGATGCTAGGCTTCCTTTAAGATTAGTCCTTTTGGACACTTTGGATGGAAAAGATGAAGCTCTGATGGGTAGTCTAGATGGGAATAGCGGTTATGGGTTCGTGTCCCCGGTTTACCATGCTTTATTTTTGTAGTAGAATTTCTTTAAAGTGGACATTTAACCACTACCAACTCCGACTCTCTGCATCTTTTAATTGATTGGTTCCAATGAAATTTTCTCTCTAGCCCCCAACATTCCTGAGTTATTATTTTGGGTCTCTACGGTCAGTTGGGTGGAGTCGTCTTCTTCAACCTAGGAGACCAGGAAAATAAATCAACCAGTCCAAAAACACAAAAAAAACCTCTGCTCCTCCTAATCTTGATTCCGGTGCTGTCCGTCGCTAGTCTTGACACGCCAGGATCACCTAGAATAGAAAATTATAATTAGCAGCACTGAGCACGGGGACAAGATGCTGCTAATTATATTTCTTTTCTAGGGGATCCCGGCGTGTCTTGACTAGCGATGGACAGCGCCAGAATCAAGATGAAGCGAAGGTGAGTATTTGTGGTTTTTTTTTGTTTTTTCACTGGTTGATTTCCTTTAAGCCTAATAACATTAGTTGTAGTAATCAATATGACCCTCTGCTGTCAGATTGATGGTCCGGGCCTGGGGCCAACGCCGCGGACGTTTGGCTTATATCCAAGTGGTGACAAGGGGAGCAGCCCCGTTGTGGGCCCCTGATTTAATTTAGACTTGTCGTGAGGTATCATCCAAGGCGCCATCCACCGGTTGCTGCTTCTGTTCTTGTTGGCTTGGTAATGATGAGCCTCATTCACTGGGGGAGATTTAGCATGTGCGAGCACTCATGCCCCAGCATATGGCTATGCCATCTGCTACCATGAGCCTTCACATGGTTAAGGAAATGCAGAGGTGCGGGAAGGATCGCCATTGTGCTGGCCCATTCTGCCCCACTGGCTGGACCCCCTTTACGTCTTCGCATTTTGCAAGTAATTGCAATTATTTCAGGGCTTCTACACTGGTGTCTCCCTATGACTCGGGTGCTGTGTCGCCTTCTGCCAATGATCCATACAAATACCAACCCAAAATAACTCAATCGGTATAAAATGTTGCAGCCAAGCCCATCAGATCCAATGTTGCCACCTTAAGGTGCCCACCACAAGTCATATACCCCCTACTGCTGGCCCTAAAAACCTGTGCACTGTTCTCATATTGGGGCTTATTTACTAAAGCTCCGTGGATCACATTTCCCAACATTTTTGGCATTTGCGCCGCTGCGACAGGGATTTAGCAGGGGATTGTGTCCCAAGCGATCGGATTGTGTCGCAGCTGCGCCCGGCTTTCATGCAGCGGATATCGGGGGACGGGCCATCAGACGATCTGACTGATTCGGACTGAGCGCGGGATTTAAGATTCAAATTGTGTCGCATCCAATGCACTTACATTCACTGGGAAGAAGATGGTGAACTCCGGTGGACCTGAGCGGGGAAGTGACACATGCAGGATATCGGGAACACAATCTTAGTGAATTGCGCCAGACTGCCGGGTCGGTTGGACACTCCGGACCTCGTGAACTCAAGCTGCCCGGTAAGTAAATGTGCCCCATTGTGTTTCGCATGTGAGGTATTGAGTCCCACATTTGCTGTAATGATATACACATACCTTGCATATTGTACTTAATTTGGAGCCTACGAAGCCGAGATTTGACAGCTAATAGTTGTTTATCATCTTTTAATTAACTTGGTTGGATAGAAATATGAGATAGCACAGAAGATCGGAGGAGGCGTACATCCAATATTTTCATATATTAATCACTGTGTTAGGATGGCGAGACCAGATTTTATGGTAATAAAATGCTAATCTATCATGATTCCAATAACAGGTTTTGTATAATGAGGAACAATATTGCAGCTACAGCCACCAAATCCAAAGCAGATAAACTAGATACATACTGCAAAAGACGAGAAGAACAAACTATAACAAAGTACAAGTAGTGAGTCACTACCACAGTATATGAGGCATCATACGTACAAGTTTTGGAGTAATGGGCTCCCTATGTGCCGCCATGGCACCATGAAATGTGTAGCGTATTTACACCAAGATTTTTGTATGTTTTTGTATAAAATCAGAAGAATATAGAGGCACAGTATGGGGTTAATGTCTATGGGACAGGGGTGCACATTTTGCATTTGGGCTCTGGAGCATGAGCATAGATGCTTCTCCACCACCACTTCATCATTATTGCCATATGTAGATTCTATGCCAGGTAAGACCTGCCCTATCTAGACTACGGAGCAATTCTACACCAGGTCGGACCTGCTCCATGCAGGCTAGGGTGCAATTCTATGCCAGGTAAGACCTGCCCCACCTAGACTACGGTGCAATTCTACACCAGGTCAGACCTGCCCAAAGCAGGCTAGGGTGCCATTCTATGCCAGGAAAGTCCTGTCCCATGCAGGCTAGGGTGCATTCTCTGCCAGGAAAGTCCTGTCCCATGCAGGCTAGGGTGCATTCTATGCCAGGAAAGTCCTGTCCCACGCAGGCTAGGGTGCATTCTCTGCCAGGAAAGTCCTGTCCCATGCAGGCTAGGGTGCAATTCTATGCCAGGTAAGACCTGCCCCACCTAGACTACGGTGCAATTCTACACCAGGTCAGACCTGCCCAAAGCAGGCTAGGGTGCCATTCTATGCCAGGTAAGACCTGCCCCACGCAGGCTAGGGTGCATTCTATGCCAGGAAAGTCCTGTCCCATGCAGGCTAGGGTGCATTCTATGCCAGGAAAGTCCTGTCCCATGCAGGCTAGGGTGCATTCTCTGCCAGGAAAGTCCTGTCCCATGCAGGCTAGGGTGCATTCTCTGCCAGGAAAGTCCTGTCCCACGCAGGCTAGGGTGCAATTCTATGCCAGGAAAGTCCTGTCCCATGCAGGCTAGGGTGCATTCTATGCCAGGAAAGTCCTGTCCCATGCAGGCTAGGGTGCATTCTCTGCCAGGAAAGTCCTGTCCCATGCAGGCTAGGGTGCATTCTCTGCCAGGAAAGTCCTGTCCCATGCAGGCTAGGGTGCATTCTCTGCCAGGAAAGTCCTGTCCCATGCAGTCTAGGGTGCATTCTCTGCCAGGAAAGTCCTGTCCCATGCAGGCTAGGGTGCATTCTCTGCCAGGAAAGTCCTGTCCCACGCAGGCTAGGGTGCATTCTCTGCCAGGAAAGTCCTGTCCCACGCAGTCTAGGGTGCATTGTCTGCCAGGAAAGTCCTGTCCCACGCAGGCTAGGGTGCATTCTCTGCCAGGAAAGTCCTGTCCCACGCAGGCTAGGGTGCATTCTATGCCAGGAAAGTCCTGTCCCACGCAGGCTAGGGTGCATTCTCTGCCAGGAAAGTCCTGTCCCATGCAGGCTAGGGCGCATTCTATGCCAGGAAAGTCCTGTCCCACGCAGGCTAGGGTGCATTCTCTGCCAGGAAAGTCCTGTCCCATGCAGGCTAGGGTGCATTCTCTGCCTGGAAAGTCCTGTCCCATGCAGGCTAGGGTGCATTCTCTGCCAGGTTAGACATGTCCCACGCAGGCTAGGGTGCATTCTCTGCCAGGTTAGTCCTGTCCCATGCAGGCTAGGGTGCATTCTATGCCAGGTTAGTCCTGTCTCACGCAGGCTAGGGTGCAATTCTATGACAGGTAATACCTGCCTCACGCAGGCTAGGGTGCCATTCTATGACAGGTCATACTTGCCCTGTGCCTACAGATGTGCCTACAGCCTGCACCCTATCAGGTGTATGCAATTGGTGGGATGCAATTGTACATCAGGTCAGACCTGGCGTAGAAGTGCCACGCTACGGTGGCGCAACGCAGCTGCCCGATGGGACTTATCAGGTGGCTCAGTTAGCCGGTGCCTGCGGTCTGGGCAACATCATGCGCTGGAACACTTAGCGTATATGATAAATGTTCCCTATGTTTTTTTAAAAGTGAGAGTCAAAAGATCGGAGTTGTAGTTGGTGTAAAAAAGTTCTCTTTACCTGAGAATTCTCAAAATAACTGTTTTAGGACAAATAAGTTTAGCAGAGAGAGGAGGAGTAAGTCCATTGAGTATAATGGGTCACACATGGGTTCACTCTTCAGTTACAGAGACCACCATACTGTAAAGCCCCTTTAAGATCTGTGCCTATATTCTTCATAGCGTAAGTAACATCTTCTCTTTTTTCCAATATCTTCAGCTTCCCTGACACTAATATTTGCTGAATCAAATGGATGACAGTTCCCAGATAGCCTAAGAAAATCACGCTCAATTAGCTTCTGACAGACGTACAACTTGCCAAGTTTTGACAGACTAAAAATTAGACTTTACTGTAGCTATGAATGAGTTACATGAAATGCCAGAGTCACTAGAGTGAGGAAAAGATCAACTACAGCGCATTTCCAAGTCATCATGACAAGGAGATGATACATTGCTTAAAGGAAGTTGACGTTAACCCATTTCACTGGGAGATCCAAGAAGATGCTCTACGTTGAGATCAGGCTCACTATGGAGTGTTGTATAGAAGTCTCCTGGTGCCGACGTGTCTCATCGCTTTACAGGTTTTATGGATTTTAATGGGTTTCACTTGACTATGACTATGCTGGGTCAATGTTTTACCATACTCGAGGCCTCACAAGGAAATGTTTTCAGATGCTGGTTCCATCATTACTTCCTTAAATTAGTTTTTTTATTGGATTGACTATTTTTAAAATAGAAAAAAATTTGCATAAATCTCCATCTCTCCATTTGGACAAACCATATAAGGCCAAAAATAAGTTATGTCAGCGCTCTGGATGTTCCAGTATTATTCAGACAACTCATTCATTTGAAAGCAAACTGTGCAATGCTTAAAGGGGTGTTCCCATCTGGACATTCACATTCAATTTAATTCATTTGATATATATCTTTACGCACATTTCTTCAGTTGTATGTTATAAAAAAAATTTACCGGTGTAGAGATAACTTCCCATAAATGTCACCATGTTGTCCTTGGAAATTAGATAGCTGTCCTTGGATACAACCACCCCAGCATTTTGGTAGCAGTGGCCACACATGTGCTATTGAGTTCTGTCTGACCACTTGGCTTCAGTGTTCATTACCACAGGACGGCTGTGGGACATACAGTAACTCCCGGACATTTTATGGGCAAAGACTATTTGTTTCTTTGTGCAATCCCTCCAGCAGCTGTGGTTGTAGCTAAGGATAGCTCCTTTTTATGGGTCCATATGACTTTATGGTACATTATCTTCACAAAGGGACATTTTATTAACTCCTCTCTGCTCGCCCGCTGACTTTAGACATCAGCGGGTGCAGGTCCACAGTGAAGTGATGACTTTAGAGGCACCCGGAGACACTAGAAAGAAGGGAGATGCGGTTTATTCCCGCTGTTCTTTTCTCCGGTCCTCTCTCCTCTGGGGCGTCCGGATAAATTTTTGGCCTTCTGATCTATTTGGAAGCCGGCTGTGCTGGTGTACAATTCTATGCGCTATCTATTGCACTACAGCAAGCTACTTTAGCGAATGCACCAGAGTACGGCAGAAACACCCCATGGTAGCCCACTCTACTGCCGGCCACACACCCCTTCATGACCCTTCATGCCCACTTGGCATAAAACTAGTGTGAATGACAAAAATAAATGCAGTGCCTGGCGGATCACAAGGCATTATGATTATTTCAGGGCTTGTATGCTAATAAACTGGAGTGCAAGCCCTTGCCAGATGCACCTTAAAAACATTTCCGACCGTTTCTTACATTGGAAACCTCTGAAAGGCTAATTGTTGCAGTGATTCACTCCTGTCTAGACTACTGTAACTCCCTACTAATCGGTCCCCCTCTTACTGAACTCTCTCCTCTATAATCCTTGTTAATGCAGCAGTCAGGCTCGTCTTTCAGTCCAAATGCTACACAGATTCCTCCAGTCTGTGCCAGTCACTGCACTGGTTGCCCGTCTCCTTCCGAATATAGTTTAAATTAATAACCCTCATCCACAAAGCTCTGCACCTCTCTATCTCTCCTCTCTCATCTCAGTCTATCGTGTTCTTTGAACTGCCAGTGATCTTAGATTATTCCCTTTCTTAATTCAAACCTCCCACTCCTGTCTCCTGGACTTCTCCCGAGCTGCACTAATTTTCTTGACTTTTCTACTACTCCACGCTCCAGTAGCCTCTTGCGTTCTGCCTTACAATACATCTTCAGCGCGCTGCTATGAGGAGCTGCGAGCACTCGTCTGCAAAACCGGGTTCTGCGCATATGCAGAGAGAAGGCCACGAGCTGCGCGGTCTCGGCTCCGAAGATGTAGCTACTGCTTATGAGCAGAACCCAGCTTTGCAGCTTCTACCAGGAGCTGCAAGTTGAAGATGCATTGGTAGGCCTAACGCAAGAAGCTACTGGGGCGTGGAGTAGCCATGCTGTGTAGCCTCAACCTCGGCTACTCCACGCCCCAGTAGCCTCTTTAGAAAATTTGCATATTAGGGGAATTAAAAAGTTCTTGGCAACGGACGAATTAGCCCTAAAAAGGGCTATGCTACTCTACATTAGAGGAATCTGCCACCGGATCTACCTTTATAGGTAGATCCATGGTGGTAGGTTTCCTTTAAGGTTTAACTCTACAATAAATTTTCTCTTAGCATCACCCGTGTCCTGATATATGACATTTGTATCTTCTATCAACCTACGTATCTACATTTTTAGTCACCCCATGCACACACATCACTCAGGAATGATCCCATAGATAAGTTAGTCATTATGTTTGTCCATGATGACGGATACGGCTTAGAATTATGTGATTCATGTTCCGTCCTCGTAAAGAACATGTCACTGTCTCCATTCAAGCCCCTTAACCTCAATGAGTCGCTGGGAGACCTTGACATCCTATAAATGTGTATTCAATATAAGAGCACAATGGGGGAGTACATGGAGATGTAGGGGGGAGGGGGGGGAGCGGGAACTCATCATTTTACCATTACCATAGAACACCTACAAGTCCATGCTTGTATCTCCATTGTTCTTCTCTGGTTGTATCAGTGCAGAACATCCTGACCCTGACATCTGACCATGTTAATTGCCTTATCATTCGTCGGTGACTCCACGTACGCTAATTGTGGGCTGACAAAAAATTTTCCGAAATAATTTATCTTAATAAAAAAAGAAGCCAGAGGTTTTAACAAAAGTTACAATGGTCCAATTCCTTATCTCGGCGGTGCAGACGGTAGGATTCTTGTTCTCGGTAATATAATTATTTACTCCTACGGAAGGAGGATTAGCGATTTACATAAGAAGGCAAGTTGGCAAGACAGTGTGTGGCTAAACAGCTGATGTTCCGCTCAACTCAGGAAATTGTTACCAAAAAATTGATTGAAACTTAGTGCCAGGCAGCGGCTTTACTCTACGTATAGTACAGCGCTGGATGTCTTGGCAGATACATTATTGCGGATGATAACATGTAAATAGAAACATATTGAGCCTTCCGCATTGTTTGTACAATTGTACCTCAAGTTGTCTCCATCTGGAAGGGGTCCAGGTTCTTGGCTTCGGTAGTTTGGCGACATGTTGGATTGCGGTAATTTTAATCAGATAATCATCTTATATTAAGACTGCAAAATTTATTTTCTTCAAAGGAAATCCATCAGTGCAAAATTATCTCTTTAAAGGACATCTACCACCAGGATGAAGATTTGTAAACCAAGCACACTGATATACTGGTGTGTGCCCCCTCTTCTTTAAGCTTCCTATGCCCTTGTTTTTAATAAGAAAATACTTTAAGAATTACACAAATGAAACAGAGGGGCTCCAAGTTCTATTAACATCTATGGATACTGGAGCCCCTCAGCTGCATTTGCATAATTTTAAAAGCCTTTTTTTAAAACAGGGCATAAAAGATGAGCAGATCCTACCAGAGGGGGCACATCAGTATGTCAGTGTGCTTGGTTTACAATCCTTCATTCTGGTGGTAAATGTCCTTTAAATGGAGTTTATCAGCAGTTTTGACTGTACAAAGCTCCAGCCAGTGTTAGGTGCCGTCCCTGGTAACCATATCTTTGTGTGTGTGTCGTAAGCAGCAGAAGGATTTACAAAAATGGGTTTGTAGCTGGACTTGGTGCTGCACTGGTATGTGAGGCGTT
Source organism: Engystomops pustulosus (assembly GCF_040894005.1). Classification (NCBI taxonomy): domain Eukaryota; kingdom Metazoa; phylum Chordata; class Amphibia; order Anura; family Leptodactylidae; genus Engystomops; species Engystomops pustulosus. The sequence goes on along the minus strand of NC_092415.1, from coordinate 190,323,604 downwards.
ATAGCAGAGTGCCTCCCGTCACCTCTGAGTATGAGCTTCTGGTTAGATATTACAGCAGATGGAGATGTTTGAATACAGGAAGCTGAGAGCATAGCATTGGGTGGAGACTACCCCAAGGCACCAAGTCCAGCAATAAACCTGGAATACAAATACGGTTTACTTACTAGCAACACACACAAAGGTATGATTACCCAAATTTCCACACTGTCGGCAGCTTTGTATAGTCTATACTTCTGGTTGATTCCCTTTAAGTAGCTATTGTATCCCTTCTGACCCCCTTACACATTTATACTCCAGGATTGCCACTGTACTAGGTTCACAGGGTGCACTTCTGTTTAAGATGTCCCAGCAAAGTCCTTAGCATCTGCTCTAAGTAAGAGCACTAGGAGACTGCTGGTTAGATAATACAGCAGATCGGAGTGAAGTGCAAATGTAGAGATGAAATCACACAGCAGTATGAGAACTCTCCCTAAATGATCCAAGTTCAGCTACAATTCTGGAATACAAATGCATTTTTCAACAATCCTGCTCCTACTATCAACACACCCTAAAGAATCGTTACATAGGTCCACGGGATAGGGAATAAGTCTGATTTCACTAGTGCTCCCATTTATAACCAAAGGTTCAGCCGCTGAGCTACTTCCAACAGTCCCATAGAAATGAATGGAATATTGGTCAAGCAGGTCCACATGCACTTCATATGGATCTCCATGGTGCTTATGATTGCAGGTGGTTTCAGTGGTCAAACCCCCAGTGATCAGGCATCAGACATGGAATCTGGGTCTCATACATGAAATATAGATCAGCAATGGAGGAACAGTATAAATCTGAATTAATCTATAGGATATCATTTCAGATTTCCAGGGCTTCAGATAGATGTAAAATATCATTAGTGGTGGAACCTCGCTGCCAAGCCATGGCAAATGTGCTCCTGCTTCTCCCAAAAGCCTGTTCATCCGCATGCCTCTCGTATTCTCTCATGGACCATTAGTTAGCGATAGAAAACTGCTCATTAGGGAAATGAGGAAGTTGCTAAAAATATTCAGCCCACAGAAGACAGAAAAAAACTGCATTTTGTAAAGGATTCGTTCTTCACCATTTTCTGTCAGTTTATTGCTCATTTGTGTAAGTAAATATTCTTCCCGAAACTTTCTTACCTCATATAACCTTAAAGGAACCTTTCAGAGGAAATGGATTCACGGGCTGGGGCTTAGGGGGAGGAGCATAACGCAGGGGTTCAAGTGATAGAAGTCATGGAAACTAAGAGTAACAAAATGTATCAGTTTTATTCAGAGAGGGTTCTGTTAAATCGGAGGGCAACTAGTCAAGTGGAGAAAAAGCAAATCTATTTGTCGATTCCCAGATCTGGTAGAAATCTGCCAATTATCAGCCACACAATCAAATTTGAAAAGTCTCTAATCTCTTATAAACAATTATAACGGAAGGGATATTAATGGACAGTCGATCCTTTCCATAATTGTCCATTTGCACCACATCCATTAGCTATTTTTTTTCCCCTCACATCCCCATAAAATAAACTTGTCATCTTACCTGGCATCAGCAGTGAGTCAGAGGTGGCGTGTCCTGCTTGGCCGAGCCCATCCCTTCCCACTCACTTCTACTCCTCCCCATACCATTTGCCTCCTTCTCAGCATTCAGCACTTCATATCATGTAATCAGGGTGATGACCATCTAAGGTCCTTTACCCACTAACATTTGAAAAATCTACCCCATGTATGTATCTGATCAAATGAAGTCACAGCATGCTTCCATGGAATTGTACTCCTCCCCATTCTCCATGGAGGCATTCTGTGATTTCCTGTGGTCAGATACATACATGGGGTAGATTTTGTAAATGTTAGTGGATAAAGAACCTTAGATGACATCACCCTGGGGGTCACATGATATGAATATCTGAATGGTGAGAAGAAGGCATAGGGCATGGGTAGCAATAGAAGTGAGTGAGGAAGGGAGGACACGCCCCCTCTGACTCTCTGCTGGATCTGGCTGGATGCCAGGTAAGATAACAATGTTGATTTTATGGGGATGTGAGGGAAACAATTTTTAGCTGAAAGAAGGGGGACATTTAGTTAACAGGGCTCTAAGGGAACCTTTATTGGGCTGTATTTGTGAAAAACGTGGTGACAGGTTTCCATTTAAGAAATGTGTAAAAGAAATTTATGAAAAGAGATAGGACCTTTTTATTAAAAAAAAAATCAACTAGAGAGGGTAATACAACAGTAATAGGACAAATAAAGCAGCATCAGCTCTGACCTGAATGGGATGTTACAAAAAATTTGGCAGCACTTCAGGAACGGAATCTCGAAAGATCCCTTGAGGAAGGTTTTTTTTTTTTTTTAAAGAAAACCTTCCAAAAAGATCAAGTGAGTGCTCCTATAAAAGAAAATATTGAGCATGTGAACTAAGTCCAAAAAATAGATGAATAATAATTCTTTATTTATATAGCGCACACGAAGAGCAACACTGGCAACAGAGTTTGCCAAATCAGTCCCTGTCCCCAATGGGGCTCACAATCTACTCAACCTATGAGTATGTTTTGGAGTGTGGGAGGAAACCAGAAGACCCAGAGGAAACCCACGCAAAACACGGAGAGAACAAACAATCTCTTTGCAGATGTTGACCCTGGGATTTGAACCCAGGTTCCCAGCGCTGCCAGGCTGCAATGCTAACCACTGAGCCACTTTGCTGCCCAATTCTGTAAAAATCTTTAAAAATGTTTTCATTTATGGATGTGATAATTCTCAAAAACAGGTACAGCACTCTTGAATGATGAGGAACACCCCAAGTGTTGTTTTTTGCCTGGTATAGTAGAAGGCCCAAATATAAAGGGGCAGTCACCTAACACTACCAGACAAATCAGATTGAGTCACCTAGCAAGGTTTGGGTTAAGTCTGGTGAAACTGTTCATCTCTTTTTACTTATACCAGAACCAGTCTACAGACAGATGTGGCGCTGTCCATTTATTTTTTTGTATGTAGAATAAGTCTTATGGTTTAAGTTGTAAATTTAAGGACCTCTTCAGTTATGTAAAACCTATAAGACGCAATATGGTACCATACGTCACAGGCTTGGAGGCCGGACGCCTTTAAGTTTTTTTTTTAATAACTTTATTTTTATTGATTTTGTTCATAATAGACAAAAAGGGATGTACACAAAACATATTACATGTACTTAGATAAATTGTATACATTGTTGCCTTAAGAATGAAGTATACATGTCACATTTCTATGTTACAGTCATAGTGAGTAGCAGAGCGATTTTAAAGATAACATAAAAGAACATAGAAAATCAAAGAAAAAAAAAACAAAAGCCTGCCTATTGATTTGCAAAAAATGAGATATTTGACTCAATGAAGATATAACATGTTTAACTTGGAATAGGGTACATCTACTCCCAAAAAGATAAAATACACTTTCGGAGTGATTAGTACCTTTTATATCATCTCTATATGGTTCATATTATTTTAGTCTTAATCCCATCAGGCAGGTCTCATTATTAACCTTTGTGTATGTCGCCAGTAGGACCGTGATTAATGGATTTACATTGCAGGACTGTAGCTGTCCCAAAAATCAATGAGACATGTCCTCACACTGCTGTGCTCCCTGCTGTGTCCCATCTGAGTGACTGTGTAGTATTGCACCAGAAGTCTTCTACAGCTTGTAATCAGAACAGCAGGAAGAATCAGTGCACAGCAGTGTGAGGACATCAGAGAAGTATGATAGTCTACTATGTGTATAGTGGGGGAGATTCATCAGAAGTGTCTAAAAGCAAAACTGTTCTAGTTGCTCATGGCAACCAATCAGAGCTCAGCTTTCATTTTCCTACAGCACTTTATAAACTGAAAGCTGAGCTCTGATTGGTTGCCATGAGCAACTAGAACAGTTTTGCTTTTAGACACTTCTGATGAATCTCCCCCACTATACACATAGTAGACTATCATACTTCTCTGATGTCCTCACACTGCTGTGCACTGATTCTTCCTGCTGTTCTGATTACAAGCTTTAGAAGCCTTCTGGTGGAATACTACACAATCACTCAGATGGGACACAGCAGGGAGCACAGCAGTGTGAGGACATGTCTCATTGATCTTGGGACAGCTACAGTCCTGCAATATAAATCCATTAATCCCGGTCCTACTGGCGACATACACAAAGGTTAATAATGTGACCTGCCTGATGGGATGAAGACTAAAATAATATGGACCCTATAAAGATCATATAAAGATACAATAGATCATTTACTGTCCCATACATTACAGTCATCTGTTCTCAGCTCTGAGTCTTTGATTAACGGGTTGATATTGACCGAGGAGGAAGTAAGGTGGTGAGGCCAAGGAATGGCCGCTCAATGCTATGGATTTGCCATTAACGGCTGAGCTTTTGGAGGAAAGAACGCAATTAGAGATGTAATATTACCGGTAATCACCCTTGAGGCCGTCTTCTTGCTCGGTTCTGCTCGCACATTTCCTAGAAGTGTATATGGGTCACTATTTGACACAGCAGTAAATGCAGCATAAAATACATTGCCTGGTAAAAGTATCCGTCCCTATGGAATTTACATGTCATAGTGGAATCTCAAACTATTCACTCCCAATTAAAGAGATGGAGGAGCAGTACACAGTGTCCTACCTGCAGGAAGCATGATATAGAGCAGGAGGAGCTGAGAAGATTGTACACAGTGTCCTATCTGCAGGCAGCATGTAATAGAGCAGGAGGAGCTGAGCAGATTGTACATAGTGTCCTATCTGCAGGCAGCATGTTATAGAGCAGGAGGAGCTGAGCAGATTGTATATAAGGTCCTATCTACAGGCAGCATGTTATAGAGCAGGAGGAGCTGAGCAGATTGTACACAGTGTCCTATCTGCAGGCAGCATGTAATAGAGCAGGAGGAGCTGAGCAGATTGTACACAGTGTCCTATCTGCAGGCAGCATGTTATAGAGAAGGATGAGCTGAGCAGATTGTACTTAGTGTCCTATTTGCAGGCAGCATGTTATAGAGCAGGAGGAGCTGAGCAGATTGTACATAGTGTCCTATTTGCAGGCAGCATGTTATGGAGCAGGATGAGCTGAGCAGATTGTACATAGTGTCCTATTTGCAGGCAGCATGTTATAGAGCAGGAGGAGCTGAGCGGATTGTACATAGTGTCCTATCTGCAGGCAGCAAGTTATAGAGCAGGAGGAGCAGTACACAGTGTCCTACCTGCAGGAAGAATGATATAGAGCAGGAGGAGCTGAGCAGATTGTGCATAGTGTCCTATCTGTAGGCAGCATGTTATAGAGCAGGAGGAGCTGAGCAGATTGTACATAGTGTCCTATCTGCAGGCAGCATGTTATAGAGCAGGAGGAGCTGAGCAGATTGTACGTAGTGTCCTATTTGCAGGCAGCATGTTATAGAGCAGGAGGAGCTGAGCGGATTGTACATAGTGTCCTATCTGCAGGCAGCAAGTTATAGAGCAGGAGGAGCAGTACACAGTGTCCTACCTGCAGGAAGAATGATATAGAGCAGGAGGAGCTGAGCAGATTGTGTGTATTCACTGTGTATATAGTTAAATAGATATAAAGATAGGTAGATGATAAATAGATATATAGATGAAAAGAAATATAGATAGGTATTGGCAAGGCATATGGTGTAGATCTATAAATATTGGAAACACTGATAATCATAAAATTCGAAAGTTCCGCTATGTATCTGGATGCAGAAGAATAGATACATTCTACAATGACCATAGAATACACACACTGGACATACTATGAGGACCTACTGGCTGACTTGAAACAAATATACTGTACATCTGCGCATTCACAAAGGAGCAATTTCTGCACGCAGAGAATGTGTAGCAAAGCCTGAAATATATGTCAGAAAACCGAAGTGTGTGAAACGCCTGCATCCGGGTTGCCATGGTGACGGGTTGTATCCTAGTGGAATGCTAAAACAATATGACATGTGAAAACCCTCAGTAACATCCTATTCGATGTACAGCAATAAAAAGCCGGATAGTAAACCTCATCCTAAATGTGAGCGTTTAGAATGCAATGTGTAACAATGTTGATAATCCTACATTCTGTGTTGATTCATTATAAAAATATCTTTATACATCATTGAACATCTTGTACTTCATTTGGATGTACTTTGGAAGGTTTTTCTGATATAAGGTGCAGAATTACCTGCACTTCCAGGCTTAATTCTAAAATTCAGGCTTCTGTAGTCACCACTAGGGGGAGTATTGGAGCTAACTGTATACTATTTGTCTATCCAAGGATATTTATGACCCTTATTTAGAGTCTAAAGCAGACTGATTCGTACAGAGTATAGTAGAGGAGCCAGGGGGGTCTAGTTCACATTTACACTAATGGAAGAAAGGGTTCAGCAAGTGTCTTATTTGATGGGGTCTCATTTAGGAACCCCACACACTTTATATTAAACCTTTTAAGACAGTTGAGTGTTAACTTTTACAAGTATAACTGAACCAGGAAGTGCTAACATTTAGTGTGGTCTATAATATCCTCCTGAGATTATTGGTTTTCTGAGACTTTAAGCAGGTATTCCCACTATATACACTTACTACATTCCCCACTAATCCACTCACTGGGTGGCTAAATGTTGCTGGCAGGGGCACGGGTGCCCCTGCGACCCATATTCCGGGTTGCTGGGGCACCCGTGTTCCTCCCGGTGCCTCCAATCCCTCGCTGAAAGGTAACTTGCCTCTCCCGGCTCCAGCGGCGGTCTCTGCAGCTCCCGCAGTCCGGCATGCACGTCCCCATCTCCTAGGTCACGCATAGGCTCGCTAAGATTTAAAGGGCCAGCACGCCCTTTGGCGCTGGCCGTCCGCCTTCCGTGATAAATTCCCAGCCCCTTCCTGTGTCCCCTGCCGGATCTTCGTGCTGACATATGCTAAGGATAGGTGGGAGCTTTGTAGCTAAGATATCTATTATGATATTATTTCATTTACGCTAGGTATTGTCTGCCATGAGCCCATAAGCTCCCCCTGGTGGTGGCTGAGGGCGACCAGAATTTTATGATTTTTTTCTATGTCTGTGCTGGGGAACTCAACATTACAAATTTGTTATTCCAATCTTATTTGATTAAATGATTAAGCACAGAATATTTAGGTTAATAAGGGTTAACATTCACCTCATCGGCTACCATTCATGTCCATATAATGGCTGAAGATGGAAGGTCGTGTGATCTTTCACCAATCTACCTTCCAGGACCTTATAATAGTGTAGGTCCTGGAAGGTAGACTGGTCATAGACAGTTAGGATCACATGACCCTCCTTCTCCAGACAATTTGAAGACAGAAATGGCAGCTGATGAGATAAAAGACATTTCTGAACCAGGGGGCTTCACTTTACATATCAAGAAAATGGAGCACAACATGTAATAGATGTATATTGGCAAATTATCCAATATCCTGCCCCCCCACCCTTACACACACATTGCAAAACACATGAAGTAAAGTGGCCAACTCCTTAAAGAGTTCAATTTAGAGGTTTTTGTATGATGTGTGCATTAGGACTAATAGAATTCTAGTGTAGAATGTTCTACAATTTGTTACTTCATATTGCATAATATATGGATATACAAATACATGTCACACTCCATGGCCAATTTTTGTTCTAATAAACCTTGATACATTGACATGAAAATATTAAACTCTCATTTTCGTTGGTAACACTCAATTTCCTTTTAATAAAGTCGACAAGGTTCCCATTTGGTATTTTATGACTTTAAGCATTTGTTGATCTGACACAGCTGGTCGCTCTTGTTATATAAAATAAGCATCTTCATCTTTGCCATGTCTCTGTGGTGCTACACTTACCATCTGCCTTTGTGCATTAGTAATTATGTCCAGGCAAATGAAATGCAGCAGGAACTCTTCTCGTAGCCGGTTAGACCTTCTGTTACTAAATTGAGAACCTTAACTAATTTGTTACACACCATTAAATAAAAGGATATCAACTTTGTCACAAGAACGTGTAAGAAAGAAGAGAACATTAACGAGAACGAGAATTACAAAGTTTTGTAGGTGGGACTAACCAATAGCACATTAATGGGTATTCAGTTTGGTATTTTCATATAACTTATGAAATTCTGTGTAAATAGTGAAGGTTCTCTCTTCCGGAATTAGGATGGACTGCCAAGACCATCTCTTAGGCCTCATGCACACCAAAGTTGATTTTGGATATGTGCCAGTCATTGGGGGTCATTTACTAAGGGCCCGATTCGCGTTTTCCCGACGTGTTACCCGAATATTTCCGATTTGCGCCGATTTTCCCTGTATTGCCCCGGGATTTTGGCGCACGCGATCGGATTGTGGCGCATCGACGCCGGCATGCACGCAACGGAAATCGGGGGGCCTGGCCGAACGAAAACCCGACGGATTCGGAAAAAACGCCACATTTAAAATAAAAATTTGTCGCTCGGCACACTCTTACCTTCACTCAGCCCGGCTCGGTGTACTCCAGTGCGTTCCGATGCTCTTCAGCGCAGCAGCGATATCTGGTGGACGGCGGAGGAACTACCTTAGTGAATTTCCGGAAGACCCGAATCCACCGCAGAGAACGCGCAGCTGGATCGCGAATGGGCTGGGTAAGGAAATCTGCCCCATTGTTTCATCGGCCTACACGCATCCACATTAGGCATGAGAGAAACACCCAAGATTCGATATGTAGAATCTTTGTTGAATTTTTCAAAAGATTTGGTTTGGGTCCAATTCGAATCGTTCTGAACCAATGTCCCAATTATCCTAAAAATTGCCCTCCCCCTTGTTGATTTGGTTTGGACCCAAATCAAATAGTTCTAAACCGATTTTCCAGTTGTCCTGGAAATTGGTATATCTCTATCTCTAGTTGTCTAGAAAACAGATTTTTCTCATTTTGGTTATTCTTTTAATAAATGTTTACATCTTCCATCACCTATCCACCTTCAGAATGACAGCATTGAAAGAGTCATCAGTAGCAAAGCAAAAAGAGTTCGGTGAACAATCTTCACACATATTGTTCTTCACATACTATTGTGAAGAACACCGTTCTGCACTCGTGTCTTCTGATAAGTTAGCAGATGTATGGAAACATCTACAATGTGTTCTTCATTGAAGAACACATTGCAGATGTTTCCGTACATCTGCTAACTTATCAGAAGACATTAGTGCAGAAAGGTGTCACTGTTATTCACTGTGTTTTCTTAAGTAAATGCTCGATCTCGAGCAGGCGAAATACTCGTCCGAGCAACAAGCCGTTTCGAGTACGCTAATACTCGAACGAGCATCAAGCTTGGATGAGTGTGTTCGCTCATCTCTAGTGGCTACTCATTGGAGTTCAGATAATAGTCGGACAGAAAGGCATGAGATGTTCAGCCTTGGTCATTGAAATCCAGAAATCTAATCTATGACTTTAAGACAGGAGCACATCATTCAAGAATCGATTTGTAGAAGCTTTAACCAAACTTTTCAAAAGTTTTGGATTTGTGTCCATGTCATATCAGTCTCAAATTGTCCTGGAAATTGGTATATACCGACTCTTTTCCTTTAATATAACACCTATATATAAAAGGACCTATCGTGGATCTACCTTTAATTTGTATATATTATTTCGTTAGGGTAAGGATTAACTATAACCTCAACCTTAAATTTTGGGATGATTGACAGCGGTAGTGAGAGCCGCCATTGTGAGAGATCAGTTAAAATCTTAAGCGGCAGATCCATACCAAGTCTACAAATCAACAAATCGATACACTCCTCTCTAATGACTTTATCATACAGAAATTTTTTTTTTAAAAAATCATCACTGTATAATTTTTTTCCATAATTATTTTGTAGATTTTCAGTTTACTAATTGGAGTTTACTGTCTCTTCCATTGAGTGTTCCTCTTAGTTATTAAATGCTCGGGAAGCCACAGAAATCTTCAAGAATAACTGATAACCAAGGGAACCTGGGAGAGTCTTTACTCAATCTATTTTCTCCAAAATGTATTAACCAGGCTGCTTAAGTCCACAGGGCCCAGGAGCAGCGACGTCAGCAAAGCTAAATATAGCATCAGTGAGAATTCTTCTCTGCTCTTGTTATCTACACCCGCTCTACTTTCCAACGAGCAGTCAGCCGGCCGTACCGGTGGGGCGGTGGAGATAAGCATTGTCTCATCCGACCGCGCTCAGTGTCAATACATGTGCAAGGAACAAGTAAATTAATTCCGCAAATGAAACATACTGATTGGATAGGGCCAAATCGGAATCACATTTTCAAGGAGAAGACAGGTGAATTCTTATATGTGATTAAGGAAGTCCATATGGCCATAGGACATAATGGGGCACATTTACTTACCCGGCCCATTCGCGATCCAGCGGCGCGTTCTCTGCACAGGATTCGGGTCCGGCTGGGATTTAAGATGGTAGTTCCTCCGCCGTCCACCAGGTGGCGCTGCAGCGCCGAAAATAATTTTAACGCCCCGGAATGCACCATCCCATAGAAGGTGAAGGTGAGCGCTCCCCAAGCGACACATTTTCGGTTTTTAAATGCGGCGGTTTTTCCGAATACGTCGGGTTTTCGTTCGGCCACGCCCCCCCGATTTCTGTCGCGCGCATGCCGGCCCCGATGCGCCACAATCCGATCGCGTGCGCCAAAAACCCGGGGCAATTCATGTACAAGCGGCGCAAATCGGAAATATTCGGGTAACACGTCTGGAAAACGCGAATCGGGCCCTTAGTAAATGACCCCCATTATCTATAATAGAGGAGGGGGGTATATTAAGACTAGTGTTTTAATCCATGGCATCCAGTATTTACTAAGAGTAGATGTAGGTACAGTCTATGTCAGGTCGGTCCTGTTAAAGGAAATCTACCACTAAAGTTAAGCTAAATTAAACTACAGATACTCACCTACTCCTCTTCACCTTCCAGCGCTGGTCTTCTTTAAGCTTGACACGCCGGATTGGCCTGAAAAAAAAACTTATAAAAAGCAGCCCAGAGAGTCGGAACACACTGGGGCAGATTTACTTACCCGGTCCATTCACGATTCAGCGGCGGGTTCTCCGACGCTGATTCGGGTCTTCCGGCGATTCACTAAGGTAGTGCGCCGGATTTCCACCGGGTGTCGCTGCTGCGCTGAAGTCCGTCGGAGTGCACTGGAGTTCACCAAGCTAGCCTGGGTGCAGGTAAGCGCGTGTCGAGCGACACATTTTAAAAAATGGCTGTTAATTATTCATGCCTCTTGTGTGATGTCACCTCCCTCTCCCATGCTATCAAACTTAAAGAAGACCAGCATCGGGATTGTGGTGAACAGCAGAATAGGTGAGTATCTGTAATTTAATTTAGCTTAACTTTACTGGTAGATTTCCTTTAGTGCAGTGGTTCTTAACCTTGTTTGAGGTACCGAACCCACCAGTTTCATATGCACATTCACCGAACCCTTCTTTAGTGATAAATCAAATATGTGTGTGTCTTGACCTCCATTGCGGAGGCTCCGTTGAGACCGACTCACTGAACCCTGGTTAAGAACCACTGCTTTAGCGTCTGACCATGTAGAGATTTCAGCTACAGTCTCTACCGGTTTTCCCAGAAGAGACTATAGTTGCCCGCCTTGTTCTGTGATCTGATCTGATGGGAAAATTTATGGGCATAAAAGGTAACATAAATCTCCCCCAGTGTATAAGAAAGAGGGATCGGTAGTCGTACAGTTGACATGCATTGATGGATGTTTAGAAGGCAATTGAAAATATAGGGCAAAATATGGACCATTAAAATCTAAGTGAAGTTTTATGTCAATGATTTCTGTGCCAAGATTTTCTGTTGATGAAGTCGAGTGCCTTCCAGATAAGCATCTACTATACAAGATATTGATCAATATAATTGAGGCATAGCTCAACTACCGCATATCCTGAAGATCAAGACACTATGACCATGGCTATGTCATATGTGGAAACGTATACGTTGCTCAGCAGGAGGGAGGACCCCATTGATAAAAGGACAGTGACATCACTGTGGGAAACACCCCGGACATTGACAGCAGCCATGACCGGGGCAGGGCTGAGCTGCGGGCGGGGTGGGGGGGGAGGGGGTACAGTTATTAAACAACATGCCTTCCTGTCATACGTTAACTAAATAAAACACCGAAAATGTTCTGTTGGAAAAGTGCTGGTCACAGCTTTATTCAAATCTTGTAACAATCTGTAAAACATAAACTTTATTAAAACATAATAATAAAATGACATTATATTCAACAAAAATATTAATATATTAAATTAAGTGGTCGAGTACTTGACAACAAATCTGGATCATTTTAAAATTAATAATTAACACCTAAGTCCGGCACCATTACCAACCAACCATAGTTGTAATACCGCTTCAAATCACGCTCAGCGTGCAAAAAACCACAACTACCATATCCACAAGCCGCTAACCTCCTGGCGAGTGGCGAGAGCAGAATGTGGCTACCAACCAAACATATAACCAAACCAACTGCTGAGGTACACCCCCTCAAGCAGTCTATGAAGAACTTTAATAGTAAAGCCGGACATAACCAAAATCATCACCACCAATTTACCTTCTTACCGTATAACTGTTGCCAAGTACCCGCCCACCTTCACAAAAAGCATCCTACGCTCCCTAGCACCGCCCTACACAAGAGGATCTGAAACTAATTGTATCCCTCCTCCCCAGATAACGCACAATGCGACCCTGATACATAACATATAACGGGGAGGGTGGGACAATTTTTGCTCGGCCACCAAAGATGGCTGGCCTTTCCTGCCAACCCTTAAAAACCCCTTCACTCCACCCCCCACCATAAACCCACCTATCAGGTCAACCTATTCTCCACCCCCAAAACTCCCGCACGTTTTTCCAATGGGAAGTTGGCCATGTAACATATCAAAGACCAGAATTGTCTGAACTGCCACTACCAGGTTTACAAAATCTATTTGTTTCCAAAGTTATCAATACAGATATTCTCCATTGATTTCATATGGCTCATTTCCATTGGATCCAGCACCTTCAGCTCTGTGTTCATTCAAGGGACAACATGTCAAATAGCTGTGCAACACAGGGAACGTTCCTGGTTGTTGTTGCAATTTTCACTTTTGATAACTACAAGAGATCTTGCGAATAGGATTGTGGCAATCTGAGACAATTCTGTTTTTTACTGCTTTCCCATTGGAAAGACTTGCCTTTCAAGATGGTGACCATGTTATGGACATAAAAGGGCCCCTCATTTGTTACTTGCTGGGGTATCAGTTATGTTTTTAACCTGCAAATAGCTAACAATGTAAAATGAGCACAGCATGCGTGCATCCATCCCACGGCCTCCTTTGAGAATATATTCTTGGAGGTCCCCACCAATGTAAGTATTTACATAAGGACATTTATGTCACTGGAGGATACACCCTGAACATCAGCATCAGCCAATCATTGGCTGCAGCAGTGGTTCACCCCTCCACCCACCCCTCCAGAGGGGAGGGCGAGGAACAGGAACATCCTTGCCCTCTGTTGTAAGGGCACATACTACAGATTTATCCTTACAACAGAGGCTCTAAACAAGGTGTCAACTCAGCCTTGTTGAAATCAACATATAAGTATTCTACAATGGGGTCATTTACTAAGGGCCCGATTCGCGTTTCCCAACGTGTTACCCGAATATTTCCGATTTGCGCCAATTTCCCCTGAATTGCTCCGGGATTTTGGCGCACGCGATCAGATTGTGGCGCATTGGCGCGGAAATGGGGGGGGCGTGGCCGAACGAAAACCCGACGGATTCAGAAAAACCACCGCATTTAAAACAAAAAATGTGTCGCAGAGCTTGCACTTACCTTCACTAGGAATAGGCCGGTGAACTTGAGCGCGTTCCGATGCTTTTCAGCACAGCAGCGCCACCTGGTGGACGTCGGAGGAACTACCTTAATAAATCCCGGCCGGACCCGAATCCAGCACAGAGAACGCACCGCTGGATCGCGAATGGACCGGGTAAGTAAATCTGCCCCATTATATCTAATCAGAGGAAAGTGCCTTATTCTCCAATGTATTGGCTCCTCTTAAGATATTTTCCTTCCTCTAAACATTGACATTTATTCCAAAATCTCAACTGAATTTCATCTTGCTATCAAGACAGACAGGAGATCACTGGGTTTTAGATTACATTGAAGTCCATGGAGAGGCAAGGGGGTGGGGGGAGTGAGGTTTCCCCCCACCACCCACCCCACCCGTGGAAAACTGCTCCATCATTCGTCTATTTCAAATAGGAGGAATATGGGCGTTCCTTAAATTTGAAATATACACATGGTGGAGCGGTTTCCTGAGGGTGTGCGGGAAGGGGGGGCACTTCTCACTGGCCACTCCCATGGGACACTGTTCTGCAGAGAGAAAGTTTTATTATAAAAACTCTTTTTGGAGATGTGCACACTTTTCTCTATGGGGACACGGGGGAGCCAGAAAAAGGGCACCTGATGACAGGTTCCCTTTAAGAAATGTATCAGATGGGGAATGGTGAAATCCAGTTTAAAAAATAGGACTGAACCCAAGTCTCTATTCTTGTATCTGCCATTGGGTTCATCCCTGTGTACTGGTGGCTACATAATAGACTTCAAGTATTTGCAGCTGATGTCTCCATTCTGCCAATTATCCTCTATGCAGTCTGCATTACCAGCTCTCTGTATATCGTTAATAGACCTCTAATTATCAGTCTTACTCCTAATGATATGTAATGATTCCTAGCTGGCTCGCCAAATAATTAGTATATCCATGGGAACCAAGGCGGCCAAATCCTGGCCAGATATTTCCCCCTCTTTTTCTTTTGCAACTAATTAGTCAATTCATTATGATAATCAGAATCACGAGAAATATTGATGATCCTGATCAGACAACATATTCCTTTGCTATTGGTGATTGTTGCTTAGGATACAGTCCAGATACTTAATGGTTTCCTCCCGGGGTGATCAATGTTCTCTTGATGACGGTCAATAAGTGGATCATCTTCATTAACATTCATCTTCTTTTCATTACACTCGGTGAAGTTCATATTGTAGGCCAGATTTGCATCTGATGGAAACAAATGACACGGAGACACCTGCCTGCTGTGCATTGATATGGATTTGCATGGGGTGTGTTTAAGCTGCACATAATTGTGCTGTGTTATCACTTTCCACAAAGATATTGGCTAAAAGGAAATCTACCATCAAAATCCATCATGGAGATGACATCTATTTACTCCGGACCACATTATCCACAATGGGTACACATCAAAGCAGTAACGTGTCACCCGATACCTATGGCTGCAACTTTTAGCTCCGGTACTTTCGTAAAATGATGGCTCTGTGGGAAGTTCTATTGAAAGGAGACACTCCTTAGCTTCACCTCATAGACCTCTATTTGTAAGATTTTCAATGGTGGTTGAATAGAGGCTTCTACAGAATTCGGGATGATTGGATTAACCCCTTAACGACTTGGCCTTTTTTAGTTTTTTCACTTCCATTTTTCACACCCCACCTTCAAAAATCTATAACTTTTTTATTTTTCCACATAAAGAGCTCTGTTATGGCTTATTTTCTGCGTAACAAATTGCACTTCGTAGTGACGGTATTTAATATTCCATGCAATGTACTGGGAAGCGGGAAAAAAATTCCAAATGCAGTGAAAATGGTGAAAAAACACATTTGCGACGTTTTCTTGTGGGCTTGGATTTTACAGCTTTAACTCTGCGTCCCAAATGACATGTCTACTTTATTCTTTGGGTTGCTACGATCACAGGGATACCACATTTGTACAGGTTTTATAATGTTTTCATACATTTAAAAAAATTAAAACCTCCTGTACAAAAATTTTTTTTTTGATTTTGCCATCTTCTGGCGCTAATAACTTTTTCATACTTTGGTGTACGAAGCTGTGGGTGGTGTCATTTTTTGCGACTTTTGATGGCGTTTTCAATGCTATCATTGTTAGGACTGTGCTACCTTTTGATCACTTTTTATTAATTTTTTTATATTTTCCAAAATGGCAAAAAAATGTCATTTTTGACTTTGGACGCTATTTTCCGTTACGGGGTTAAACGCAGTGAAAAACCGTTATTATATTTTGATAGATCGGACATTTTCGGACGCGGTGATACCTAATGTGTTTATGATTTTTACTGTTTATTAATATTAATATCAGTTCTAGGGAAAGGGGGGTGATTTGAATTTTTAGGTTTTTTTAATATAATTTTTTTTTTTTAAACTTATTTTTACTTTCACTTTAACTATTTTTCAGACTCCCTAGGGTACTTTAACCCTAGGTTGTCTGATCGATCCTACCATATACTGCCATACTGCAATATGGCAGTATATGGGGATTTTACTCCTCATTCATTACAATGTGCTGATAGCACATTGTAATGAATAGGTTAAAACGAGACAGCTTCGGGCCTTCGTGAGGCCCGATGCTGTCATGGCAGCGGATCACCGCTCCCCGTGACGTCATCGGGGAGCGGAGATCCGCGCCAAGATGGCGGCGCCCATGCGGCGCCATCTTTTTGAAGCCTCCGGCAGCATTGCCGAAGGCGATCGCGGTGAAAGCGGGTGTTACCGGTAAGCCTTTGCTGCAATATGCAGCAAAGACTTACCGGCTATGGAGAGGGCTCGGCCCGCGAGCCCTCTCCATGCACCGGGACCCGGCGCGCGCCGTACTAGTACGGCGCGCGTCGGGAAGGGGTTAAAGGAAATCTTCCACCAGGGTGAAGGATTGTAAACCAAGCACACTGACATACTGGTGTGTGCCCCCTCTGGCATGATCTGCTCTTCTTTAAGCTTCCTATGCCCTTGTTTATAAGAAAAAAAGGCTTTAAAATTTATGCAAATGAGCATAAGGGACTCGTGGCTCCGTATATGGAGCCTGGAGCCCCTTAGGATCATTTTCATAATTTGTTAAAACCAGGAAATAAGAATCTAAAAGAAGAACAGATCCTGCCAGATGTGGTACACACCAGTATGTCAGTGTACTTGGTTAGTATAAGCTCTTTTTTACACCTGGGTCCAATCACAAACATTTCATGAAGCAGCTATGCTTCCCTATAAATTGTGATTTGCATAAGTGTTGTGCAACATACGCTGAAGGGAACAAATATATATACATATATATATATACACTCACCGGCCACTTTATTAGGTACACCTGTCCAACTGCTCGTTAACACTTAATTTCTAATCAGCCAATCACATGGCGGCAACTCAGTGCATTTAGGCATGTAGACATGGTCAAGACAATCTCCTGCAGTTCAAACCGAGCATCAGTATGGGGAAGAAAGGTGATTTGAGGCCTTTGAACGTGGCATGGTTGTTGGTGCCAGAAGGGCTGGTCTGAGTATTTCAGAAACTGCTGATCTACTGGGATTATCACGCACAACCATCTCTAGGGTTTACAGAGAATGGTCCGAAAAAGAAAAAACATCCAGTGAGCGGCAGTTCTGTGGGTGGAAATGCCTTGTTGATGCCAGAGGTCAGAGGATAATGGGTAGACTGGTTCGAGCTGATAGAAAGGCAACAGTGACTCAAATCGCCACCCGTTACAACCAAGGTAGGCAGAAGAGCATCTTGGTTGTAACGGTTGGCGATTTGAGTCACTGTGTACCTAATAAAGTGGCCGGTAAGTGTATATATATATATATATATATATATATATATAGATGAAGATGTTGGTGGAGGGCATCTAATAGGCTAGGACTGGAGCGGCTGGCCTGGCTATGGCCTAAAGCTTGTGTAACAGTAGCACTTAGTACTAGGTTTCACCTCATCCCCTTAGGTCATGGACCAGCAGGGTAAACTAAAGAAAAAGAGTGTGTTTGTAAAATAACTGATAGTTCAGTTTATTGAACTCCAACTGCAGCAACAGGGTACCACTACAGCAAAAATAATCCTTGAGAGCAACAGATCTGTCATATTGGCTGGCTGTGGTAGTAATATCTGCAGCCAAGAACCAGTGGTCAGTGTGGGTGCAAACAATGTCCTTTTTGAGGAGGAGCCAAATGGGCTCTGCTGCATGGGCAGCAAGATTTGGTACAATCTCGGGAATAATCTTCTGAATACAGACCAGGCCAAGTCCTAGAGCAGGACCTCCAACCTGACAAGTGGTGACAGGAAAACCTCCAACCTGTCTCCTGACAGGTGGTGAGAGAAAGCCTTAGAGAAAAGACTAGACCTGCCTCCAGACACGTATTAAGAAAAAGACCCAGAACTTCAGACAAGACTTAAATTCATAGCCTTGGTCTGTGGAAACAACTCTGGAAAAAAACAACAACTAGTGACTGCAAATCCCAGGATAAAACATTAGTTTTCAGACATTGTAGTTAACCCATACAGAGTGCATAGCAGTACCTTTGCATATATAGAGGGGCAGTTATGGATTTTCAAGACTTGGTGGTAGAGTCACATCACAAGTGGGGCACAGCAGTTAATAACAGAATGGAATAGGAATAAACTGGCAATGAGGCTTGGCTAAGGGTTTGGAGCCTCACTTCAGTGCCTGGTGAGTATGGACCAGTAGAACTAACACCTGAGTTGCTCGAACTAGTTGTATGGCCTGTCCCAACTTGGTCTTCTTAGCATGAACACAGAGTAGATTTAGTAATGGCCCAACTCCGGGATATTACAGTAGCTCCTTCCTGATCTCTGGGGGAATCCAGAAAATTGAATATTTACATCCACATTCCTAAAATAACTTACATATCTGATGATATGAGCATCACATCTGTCTTATCCGGATTATACTGTATATCCAAGCTACATATGTAGGAAAATGCTGATCTGCTGTTGTTTGAAGCCGTTCCAAGTCTCCATACATTACATTGCTTGTTTTCTTTATTTCAGTGTATACCAATTAAGGGCCTTGGATTTGTTCTCGGAGCCTACAAATGCATTTGCAAGCCTGGATTTTATCATCCTCCTGACATCTTCTCAGAGAACGGCTTTCAAAGTAAGTGCCTTTTGGTTGAGCAAGAAAAAAAAAAAGTAGTCATTAATAATGCAGGGCTCCTTTTTCTCCTTGTCAGGGTTATACAGGAAATCCCCAGCGGCTGCAACTTAATAATTATATAATCACTTCAGTCCTTCGTTTTGTCATCTTGTGCTGATTTCTATGGGACCCTGGATAGACCCTGTTTTGGTCTATTTATCGTGCTGCTAAATTAGAGGAATTAGTAAAATAACATAACATTCAGGGGAAAGCTGAGAAGTCAGAACTTGTTTGATGGACCTAAGTGTTTTTCCATCAAGGACTGTGGAAGTAGACAATAGTGTCATGAGGCCAGGACTGCCCATCCTTACTGAACAATGTGATGGATTAAAGGGTTTTTTTTCGGGTTTCAAACAATGATACTTAGAATAGCCGTCAGTCACTGATAGGCCCGCCCACTTGACTTCTCAAGAAAGAGCAAAGTTTAAATAAAGTAGGGATCAGTTATACTGAATAGTTCAGTTTGCTCTATAACATGCTGCCTGCATACAGGACGCTGTGGGGCACATTTACTTACCGGTCCGGAGGAGTTCACTGAAAGTGCGTTGTCCGACGATTATGCACTGTGCCGCGATTCACTAAGATCCTCTGCCCGATATCCTGCATGTGTCACTTCCCCGCTCAGGTCCGCTGGAGTTCACCTTCTTCTTCCTGGTGCATGTAAGTGCTTGGGCTTGCGACACAATTTGAAAGTTAAATCCCGCGCTCAGTCCGAATCAGTCGGATCGTCCGGGACTGGCCTGCCCCACCCGACTTTTGTAGCATGAAAGCAGTGCAGCCACGACACAATCCCCTGTTAAATACCTGTCACAGTCGTGCAAAACCCGAAAATGCCTGACCCTTAGTAAATAAGCCCCTATGTATAATATGCTCAGCTCCTCCTGCTCTATAACCAGCTGCCTGCAGATAGGACACTATGTACAATCTGCTTATATCCTCCTGCTCTATAACATGCTGCCTGCAGATAGGACACTATGTACAATCTGCTTATATCCTCCTGCTCTATAACATGCTGCCTGCAGATAGCACACTATGTACAATCTGCTCAGCTCCTCCTGCTCTATAACATGCTACCTGCAGATAGGACGCTATGTACAATCTGCTTATATCCTCCTGCTCTATAACATGCTGCCTGCAGATAGGACACTATGTACAATCTGCTTATATCCTCCTGCTCTATAACAAGCTGCCTGCAGATAGGACACTATGTACAATCTGCTCAGCTCCTCCTGCTCTATAACATGCTACCTGCAGATAGGACGCTATGTACAATCTGCTCAGCTCCTCCTGCTCTATAACATGCTGCCTGTAGATAGGACACTGTGTACAATATGTTCAGCTCCTCCTGCTCTATAACATGCTGCCTGCAGATAGGACAATATGTACAATATATTCAGCTCCTCCTGCTCTATAACATGCTGCCTGCAGATAGGACACTACGTACAATCTGCTTATCTACTCCTGCTCTATAACATATGAAGGGAGAGGCTGATGTACTGGTTTCTCCCTGGGGCAACCCCTGAGTGTCTGTAGGATGAGTCCCTGGGTGATGAATGGGGAAGCCCGTGGTGGTAGAGAGCGTATCCTGGGATCAGACTGAGGCAACGTTGTGCAAATCAACTTACACTTCTTTATTGAATGGCAGGCAACGGCCAGAAATGGCTAACAGCAGATTCCTTAAGCTAGAAAGGTCATGGAGAGTTGGCCCGCAGGAAAGGTGAACGCAGCCTCATAGTAGATGCAGCCTGGGCTGGTTCAGATGGAACTGAGTCCAAGTGGTAGAAGCTGCATTCCTGGGCTTTAGTCTCCAGACTTGCCCTGTGTGCCAGGCAGTAGGCCTGAGGCACTAGAAGTTCTGGGGATGAAAGGCTATAGCAGCACTGAAGGTGCACTCCTCACTCTCCTTGGGATAAGATCCCAGACCAAGACTATGTGCTGTCACCCAGCAGGGGTTTTTTACCCCCCCCCCCCCTGGTCAGGTGGTAATACCTCTCCAATCACTTTCCAGCTTGCATAACAGACACATCATTGGATAATTACATGCAACAGTTAACTGTTGCCTTGCCAGGCAGTATATACAGCTGTACACTATATTCCAAGTTCTAGAAACA
This sequence comes from Engystomops pustulosus, assembly GCF_040894005.1. Lineage (NCBI taxonomy): Eukaryota > Metazoa > Chordata > Amphibia > Anura > Leptodactylidae > Engystomops > Engystomops pustulosus. The sequence goes on along the minus strand of NC_092415.1, from coordinate 190,302,508 downwards.
TCCTTGAGGGTTCATGACTCCCCCTAACAGCTCCTCTCCTGACCTGGAGAGGGTGCTATTCGCAACTACCAGCCTGCCTTTGCGTTGGCAGGGGTGTTGCAGATGTTCCTCAAATTGCTCCCATATGGTTCTAAGTCTGTACATATCATGGTATGCTTATTGCTTGGCTTTAGGTATGACTAAGAACGCCATTGTATAGTCCAAAATGCGTCACCTTTTTTCTGACCGGAATGCACTGTGCCCCGATTCAAGAAGATCGTGCGCCCGATATCCTGCATGTGTTGCTTTCCCGCTGAGGTCCGCCGGAGTTCACCTTCTTCTTCCTGGTGCATGTAAGTGCATTGTCTTGTGACATAATTTTAAACTTAAATCCCGCACTCAGTCCAAATCAGTCGGATCGTCCGACGGCCCACCTCCGATTTCTGTCGCATGAAACCCGTCCCCGATGTGCCAAAATCCAGTCACGTGTGACACAATCCCCTTCAGTCCCAGTGGTGCGATCCCCGAAAACGTAGTGAAACCTGACGGAAATGCGGCTGCGAGACCCTTAGTAAATAAGCACCAAGGTCTCTAAATTTCATGTTATTTAATTAATTATTTCTTTGGCTAGCCCAGGATTTGAACCCACAACTTTCACTCTCTACCTGCCATAGAGATACAGAGCTGTCATCCACTAGAGTAGACAATGGGCTTAATGGCTGTCAATGGGATAATTTTATCTAACTAAGAGCTTCACTAGAGCTTCCATAGAGTTACACTGTGACACAAGCATAGAGCATAGATGTGTTTGGCCAGCACTGCTGGGAAGCCGGAGCTGAGGGGAGAAGACCAGCCACGAGGAGAAAAGGAGGATAAGTATACAAGTTTATTTTTTTATATACTCCAGTAAAAGCTGAATTGGTTTTTAAAGCAATTTTTTTGTGCTAAAACACTCTACTTTTACCAAGATTAATGGTAGTTTTTAACTTTTCCTTTCTGAATTAATTCCTTTTTTCATTGGAGTGCGGGAACCATCCTACTGTACTGTTGCTGCGGCATTTCATTCTGTTTCCGGACCAGTGTCCAGAAACACTATGGGGCAGATTTATCAAGTGTCTGAAAGTCAGAATATTTCCAGTTGCCCATGGCAACCAATCACAGCTCCCCTTTAAAATATTCATGAGCACTGGTAAAATGAAAGCTGAGCTGTGATTGGTTGCCATAGGCAATTGGAAATATTCTGACTTTCAGACATAAATCTGCCCCTATGTGCAACTTGTTCTGATCTTTCTGCTCTATAACATGCTGATTAAATGTAATGCTACTAGCGGGGACTTACTCCTACTGAAAATACAAACAAACTTTGATGAAGCTGAGCATCTATCTATATCTGTTGTGTACGGCACCTAACGAGTTAAGACTTTGTCCCATTGTTTTGTGGAGTCTATTAAAGGTTAATTGATAATGGCAGCCCATCGTTATTACTTTTTTCCGCTTAATAGAATTATTGGCTAGAACAAATACAGAATAGGTATTACGACACTGAAAGCCAGACATTTGGTTAAAGAATTCAGATTAGGAAGATTATAGCGTATGATATAAAGGAGAATCAGAGATTATAGTTTAATAATACGCATCAGCGAAATCAGAAGACGCCAATTATATAGAGATGAGCCCCGCTACATCGGCTTATCTCTCCACCGAGGGATTAATCCGTCACAAGACACATCAATTATCTATGGATGTCCAAGGTACCCCAGATTATACACCTGCTTTCGGGGATACATGCTTCTCCCTATTAACCAGTTAAGGGCCAGGTCATTTTTGCGTTTTCATTTTTCACTCCCCGTCTTAAAAAATCCATAACTTCTTAACTTTTCCATCCACAGAGCTGTATGATTGTCCTTCCTAGTGACAGCATTTCATATTTCATACTCCATTTATTGGAAAGCTGGAAAAAAGTTCAAATGCAATGAAAAAGTAGAAAAAAACACATTTACACCATTTTTTTGCATTCCAAATGACACGACTCAAGTATTGTGTAAAAATGTTCTTCGTTTTGCCTTATTTTCATGTCACACAGGTGCACGGCTCGTTATAACACACAGCTCTGATTACGCTGTCATATAAAGAGCCGTGCACCTGTGTGACATCACATGACCAGAAACATTGGGGCAGATTTACTTACCCGGTCCATTCGCGATCCAGCGGCGCGTTCTCTGCACAGGATTCGGGTCCGGATGGGATTTATGAAGGTAGTTCCTCCGTCGTCCACCAGGTGGCGCTGCTGCGCTGAAAATCATCTGAACGCACCGGAATACACCGAGCTGGACCAGGTGAAGGTAAGCGCTTCCCAAGCGACACATTTTCGGTTTTCAAATGCGACGGTTTTTCCGAATACGTCGGGTTTTCATTCGGCCACGCCCCCCGATTTCCGTCGCGTGCATGCCGGCGCCGATGTGCCACAATCCGATCGCGTGCGCCAAAATCTCGGGGCAATACAGGTACAATTGGCGCAAATCGGAAATATTCGGGTAACACGTCGGGAAAACGCGAATCGGGCCCTTAGTAAATGACCCCCTTTGAAGCTTACTGTACACAGTAATAGTACAGCGTACGCTATTTAAGGGTTAAAGGAAATCTGCCAGCTCTAACATTACCCCAGCAGTGATGCTAGGGGCACTTTATTAGCTTTGCAGACATGTTTAATTTCTATTTCTTTGGGGTTTAGGGAAGAAATTGCAGCAGGATGTAACAGGATTTACTAAGATTCCCGTGGTCGCATTTTAGTCAGATTACCCGACTTTTCGAGGATTGCGCCGGGGATTGCGTCGCAACGCACAGGATTTAACATTTAAAATTGTGTCGCAAGACAAGCACTTACATGCACCAGGAAGAAGAAGGTGAACTCCGGCGGACCTGAGCGGGGAAGCGACACATGCAGCATATCGGGGGCACGATCTTAGTGAATCATTGCAGACTTCATCCTCGTCGGACATTCCGGATCGGGGATTGCGTGGGGACCGGGTAAGTAAATGTGCCCCTATGTCCTGGTGCAGCAGCAGGTGTATGGGCTGATCCCCTTTTTGCAACACATAAAAATTTTAATAAAAAGTGATCAAACAGTCGTACAGTCCAAAAAATGGTAGTAATGAAAATGTCAGCTTGTCCGAAAATAAAGTATGAAAAAGTTATTGGCCTCAGAATATAGAAAAAAGAAGAATTTTTTTTTTGTAAATAAGATTTACATTTTTTTAAATCTCCTAAAACATAATAAAACCTATAGACATGTGATATCTTCATGATCATACTGGGGCAGATTTACTTACCCGGTCCATTCGCGATCCAGCCGCGCGTTCTCTGCGGTGGATTCGGGTCTTCCGGCGAAACACTAAGGCAGTTCTTCCGACGTCCACCAGGTGTCGCTGCTGCGCTGAAGTCCGCCAAGGTCCGCCGAAGTTCACGATCATATTCCTGGTGAAGGTAACAGCGACACTTTTTTAAAAAAAATGCGGTGGTTTCTCCGAATCCGTCGGGTTTTTGTTCAGCCATGCCCCCCCCCATTTCCGTCGCGTGCATGCCGGCGCCGATGCGCCACAATCCCAGCGCATGCGCCAAATACCTGGGGCAATTCAGGGAAAATCGGCGCAAACCGGAAATATTCGGGTAACATGTCGGGAAAACGCAAATCGGGCTCTTAGTAAATGACCCCCATTGACTCAAGGAACAAAGGGCAGATGTCATTTGGCGCTCACAGTGAAAATAGATCTAATTGCATTTGGAATTTTTTCCAGCTTCCCTGTACGTGGCATGGAAAATTGAATACCATCACCAGGAAGTACAGAAAAAAAGCTGTCATACAGCTCTGTACATGGAAAAATAAAAAAAGTTATGGGTTTTTGAAAGTGTGGAGTGAAAAATGAAGTGCTGTGTTCATAAGAGGTTATTATTGATGCAAATTAGTGTCTTGGTGCACTAGAGGTGGGGCTGTGCCTGTTATCTTCTTTTGATCCATTAGCGTCACCGATTTACACAATGATTGATATTCTTCATAGAAAACATTGGGGCGCATTTACTAAGAACAGTGCAGTGTGTACTATCTGCAGTTGCCTGTGTAGTGTGCAGGGGGCGCCAGATTCAGGATTTCTGGAGCTCGTTCTACATGAATCTGGCGCCCCCTGCACTGCTGCGACAGAGTGCACCAACTTTTTTTTGGTGCACCTTTAACATGGGGGGTGCGACACAATTCTGTCGGACTATGCATGATAAATCACACGGTCTGACTGAACGCCCCCTAATTTGTGTCACATGATGTCTAGTGCAGCTCCGCCACAAAAGGGTCCTGTGCGACACATATGTGGTGCGGACACTCCTTAGATACCTGTGCATGTAGTTTGCATTAAAAAGAATGTGCAAAGTCAAGGGGGGATAAGACCACCATGGGCACTGGGCTGTATGAATATTATGGCTCCTGCAAGTCTTGAATCACTTCCTACATATGGTACTAGAATCAGCTTCTAGGATGTGTCCTTTCTGCCGGCTTTCAATCTGGGGTTTCAGGACCTTTGGAGGACCTTCAAAGGTCCTGAAATGGCTCTTGTGTACAATTGTATTGAAAGGAGAAGATGTACAAGGATTTCATGGGTGAAGGTCCTTCTCAGTATAAAATTTGATGGGTGGTTTGGGTAGCCCTGGCCGCCCTAGTCGGTTTGGGCCCCAGGCTATCGCCCAAACTGCCCTTTGTTACTAATCAGATAGCTGCAACATTCTGTTAAGCAATTCTTTGTCCCTTTGGGCTGCAATAACTTTTGTAGGTTTTGATAATTATATGTACAGTCTTTGTCCCATGCCTGGCACTTACAATGATTCTTTTTTCATTCCTATAGGGCAGAGTGAAGAGAACCAGTTTTTTCAAGAAATATCTGAAGAGGAATATAAGTGTCTGCCCTGCAGGGAGGATTGTTCATACTGTACGGCTGATGCACCCTGCTATGCGCAGGAGGACAAGTATTTGCGGATCGCTGTCATCTCCTTCCAGGCTTTCTGCATGCTGCTCAACTTCATAAGCATGCTGGTGGTTTATCATTTTCGCCGAGCGAAGGTAAAAAAAAAAAAAAAATCACTACATCTTCTGATATCAATGGTTTGTGCTGGATACTTCTAGTCTACAGCCGCAATATGTTACCAGATGGGCCGTATAGAAATATATCACATCTGTTGCTTTATGGCTTTTAAGATATGGAGGAATAGATGATATCAAAGACAAACCATCTCAACACAAGATCATTACAGTTATAAAATATATAAAAAAACATTGATTTCATAAGTATTCAACCCCTTCTAGTTTGGGATCCCCTATACCAAGTGCCTGCCTGCTTAGTATTAAACCATTGTGACCTGGTCTGGATGAAGCCGGCCATTGGCCCCGAGCTGTAAGAAAATTGTGGGACCATCACAAGTCTAATTTCATTTAAGAGTTTGACATTTTCTGCCTACATACAGTATCATGAACAAACTTCTTGGGAAAGGGGTGGGGGGTTCTGCTGTTGGATTTAATTTCTGCAGTTAAAGATTTTGGTGACCCTTTTACATAAGTTGTCCATGTGCCTTTACTGCCTTGTGGACAATCCCTGAATGTTCATCAAGGGATTCAGCAGTCCTGCTACTTACTTTTGCGCTGTGTGCAGACTCTTCATGCTTCTTTCTTTACATCTTTGAGCTCTGTTGAATAGGAGGGACTGTAGAAGGAGATTATGACTCATCCTGCTCCCTCCTCCCCCCTTCTGATTGGTGCTGTGTCTAAGGAGGGGGGGGTGTGCGGTGTCTACCTATGTAATGAGAGGCAGGGTGCATATTGTGTAGCTCTCACGGAGTACAATTTAAAATATGTGGCGTTAAGGGCTTTCTCAGCCAAAAAGGTTCCCAACCCTTGCTCTATAGGGTCCTTCTCTGCAGACTTGACCCAACTTTGAACCTTGCAACTTGTCCTAAACTTTGGCATAAACTTCAACCTTTCTTGGTCATCGATTACCGGTATAATTTCTGTGACAGTAGCCCAAACCATCTAGTTCCAGAATCTGCTGCTCATTGCAACAATATCACTACCCACGTTTTGTGGTATTGTTGGTGTTTTTATTGCAATATGTTGGGTTTGACTAATGCAAACCGGATGTTGTATTCATTTTTATTTAACATTGCATTTAGGTTATGTTAACAATAATGTGTGCCCGGCGTACCATAGAGACGAGGAGGGGCATGTTTCTCTCTATAGAGAAACATGGGGAACGGCGCCATATTCTGGGGAAAGATTGGACATGTCCTTTCTTTCTCCCGGCTGGGAAGCAGTACCACTCCTGTACGGCACCATGTGCCCATTGCCATGTATGGGGCACATATATACTCCATATATACGTCGGCTGTACATATGACCCCCATACGGCTGTTTGAATATAGCCTTAATCTTTTTCACTTAAAGGACACCTGTCATCAGGTCTGTGTCACTAGTCCTGTCACCTCTACCTGTTGGAGCAGCTCACAAGGATCCCATCCCTGCCTTTATCTAGTTATTTCATACATTATTCATTGTAAAATCATCTATTCTTTATCATGTAAATGAGGCTGGTCACATGGTCAGAGGCAGTGATGTCACCCCTGTTCCCCCTCCCCTCTGCTCCCCCTGCTCATGTCTGTGTGTAATGTATAGTAAAGCATGGCTAGTGTGTGTGCTGCATCTGCTGACATGCTGCATCCTCCTAATATACAGGTGAGACACAGACATCAGCTACACATGAATCTGACATGTTCTGCTGTAACATGGCTGCCTGGAGCTGCTGTATCTCTCCTATACACACACACACACATGCACACACAGGCTGCATGGAGCGTGGCCACCAGCACCAGGAAGCACATCATTATACAGCCTCACATCATTATACAGGCTGTCAGTCGAGCACTGGGGGTGTGGCTGTGCCTCCCACTCAGGAATAGAGTGGACAGCTTGAATATGCTAATGCTTCATTGGACATTTCACAGGTCATTTGCATACAGCTTTAGGACCTCATTGCTTAGGTTTACAGGCATGTAGAGGGACAATGAAGGGATAGAGGCAATGCTCTCTAATAGCAGTTTATGAAAATATATTTAGTTTAGGGGGTTATTTTGCATGACGGGTTCTCTTTAATACCTTGAAAGACCTGAGCAAATGTAGAAAGTTAGAAGATGCACAATTATGGTGATATGACAAACTAGTTGAGAAGGAAAGTAATGAGCACAAGTCACATTAGGATTGCTTTACAGGTTTTTACAGTTTTGTAAAAAGCATATGGTAGGGGAAGAACACATTTTTGGGGGACCTGAAGCTACAATCTTTTCTTACAAGACACTAAAATTTAATTTTTTAAAGAAAACCTACCATTGGGAATCTACTTTCAGAAGTAGATCTGCTGGTAGATTCCTCCTGCTGCTTCTGCCCTAATCTAATCTAATTTAATTTAATAATACTGGAACCTAACTTATTAAATACTTTATTTTAGTAATATGCAAATTAACTGCAGAGGCTACTGGGGCGTGTACTATCCTGGCCGGGAGCTAAGGCTCCACGCCCTAGTAGCCTCTACCATTAATTTGCACATTACTTAAAGAAAGTTTTTAACAAGTTTGGTTCCAGGATTATTAAATTATGGATTAGGGCAGAGACAAGAAGGAGGAATCTACCATCAGATCTACTTCTCATGGTAGTTTTCCTTTAAGGAAAGCCTCATTGAAAGTATTCCCTGCAGAGCATAAAACACCAATTCCCTAATAATTCCTCCTTCTGATTTCACACTTAAAGATTATTGTTCAGTATATTTGAGCATACCTTTAATTTGGGTTCCCACAAGGGATAAGATGGAATAGTCCTAGAGCCCATCATTCACTCCCTAGCATTTAATAACTCTGATTTTGTTTCTAACATATCCCTTATATTACTGTGAGGCATCTGTTGAGTTCACTTTTTGTTAATTTAGCCAAGGAATTCAATCCCCTTTATATGAGATTTTATCCATTATGTAAATGTTATAGACTTCGAATGGCTTCCTTAAGCTTACAAAATCATGAAGAAGAGCATGCAACGTGGCTGAAACCGATGAGCGATTCCTACAGTAGAGGAGAGACAGATTGTTCTCATCCAATCAAGATACATTTTCATTGCAATTGTCCATATTTTCTGACGTCTTGGTAAAACAGAATGATCTACGAGAAGCTTGTTTTGAGTGGTCAACATGAGCACAAGGCAATCCTCCAACATGTCCTATGTATGAAAAATTCTGCAAATCTTCTGATGAATAGTACTAAAACTAATGTATATTACCTTTCCACGTATGCTTACACGTCTTTGTGGCTCACGCCTTCAGTGCTGATTGGATGCCACTTGTTTGATATCTTATTGACAAATTCTACTAGTCTGGTTGCAATGTTCCTCAGTCTGGTTCTCCATTTCTATCTTCTGCAACACTGTGCTAATCTCTGCTTCTAATGATGATTCCATCAAGACCCTTTATTTAAGAATGACCCCCTTCATCACTCCAGGGCCTGGGCAACAGGTTCTCTGAGGATCCAATTGATTGGCTTCCAGTTTTGAGTAGACTTGTTCCGACCTTGTATCTCTGTTGCTTTATTGACCTAGTTGCAAAATCTAGGCAAATAACCAATTCCATGGTTTGATACTGTGTACTGGCGTCCTTACATCAGTTTGTGATAAAGAAGGCTACCTGGACATTTACAGTTGAAAGTCTTTATCTTTTTGGGGGTTACGGATGAGGAACCAAAAAGCCTGAAATGTGGTTGACCCCAATATTTGTTATATCTTAAGTAAAGAATCTAAGGAATCTAAGTAATTTCAATTTCAAACTGTTTTGGTGTCTCACACCTTCATAAAAACTACCACCTTTATCAATCCAGTGCCTGAGCAACATGTTCTCTGAGGACACAATTGATGGGCTTCCAGGTGTTGAGTAGCTTTGTGCTGACCTTGTATACTTGTTGCTCTTCTGACCTTCTACTTGCAAGAACCTTGTGGTAAAGAGGACTAACTAAAAAATTTACAGTTGAAGTCTTTATCTCTTTGGGGGTTACAAATGAGGAACCAAACAGCCTGAAATGTGGTGGACCCCAATGTTTACTATGTCATACCTAAAGAATCTAAGAACAGTATGGTCGTGACTAAAGAAAATTCTGTCAATCCCTATGTTATGCCTTAAAAACCCAAGTTGGTAATGCTCAAACCAGTCTCTCGGGAACACACTAAATGATGAAGTCTTCCAATGAGTTCCTGTCTTCCTTAGGGCACCCCTCAACCTTGATCCCCGATACTTAATACCCCTAACTATACATTATCTTATTCTCTTATGTCTTGACATAAGTGTCAAAAAACTTGATTTTTTTAGACAAGTTTTTGGGCACAAATTATCATAGAATTCTGTAGTAAACAGATTTATAAATCTGACCCCCTGAGTGTTTGGGCACCCACTTGTAAAATGAGGTTTAGTATGGACAGATTTTATGCATCAGAGAAGTAATTATCTACAGGTAGCATATATCCAAGGGGGAGTACATTAGAAGAATCCCTTATTGAGAAGGACATGTGTGTTCTAGTAGACCATAGATTAAAAAATATCATGCAATGTCAATCAGCTACCTGATAAGCCAGTGGAATATTTTGTATCAGAAGAGGTCTGGACTCTCGGGATAGGGATGTAATATTACCACTGTACAAGGCATTGGTTCAGCCTCACCTGGAATATGACGTTCAGTTTTGGGAACCAGTCCATGAAAAGGAAGCCCTGGAGCTAGAGAGGGTATAACAAAGAGACACAAAAATTATAATTTAGTCTCTTAAATAGACAACAAAGGGGGAACATGATTCATGGGTATAAATATATATAAATGGCCCGTACATAAGGTGAATTCACCTTAAAGGACTGGCTGCAGTTAGCAGGCTTCTTTTTTTTATAAGAACTGTCAATCTGTGTTATAGCTGAGCTCAGGATCTGACCAAAGCAGGGACCACAGACAGCTTCAAAAAGGACCTAGATGCGTTTTTATAGAAAAATAAAATGGAGGGATATAGAATTGTGCCCCCTTACAAGTTTTCCCCTCTTCTTTACCTTTTTTGGTTGAATTTAATGGAAATATGTTTTTTTAACATTCTTTATTAAAGTATCACATGTCAAACAATAGCTTTTATGAAACAAGCTTGAAGTACAAAGTACGAACATATAAGGATGGGGGAAGGAGAAAAAGAGCAATGGATAGGGAAAATTGCAGTTACGACTTAGGATGCCAATACCTACATTAAGGCGAGAACAGTCCAACCTAGTGGACCAATATGGCTGTCATAGTACAAGAAGATGAGAAGACATCAATTGCCATATCTGACAAAGTCTAAGAAACACACAAAAAAAACATAGTAGGTGGCATGTGTTCAGGAGACCATTCTGTATTCGGGAGAGCGGATGTAGTCAAGCCAAGGGGTCCAGAAAATCTGTGGGTTTTTTTTACTTAAAACTATGGAGATTTATCGAAAGCAAAACTGTTCTAGTTGCCCGTGATAACCAATCTGATCTCAGCTTTCCATTTTAAATCTAAAGCTCATTTCTGATTGGTTTCCATGGGCAACTAAAACAGTTTTACCTCCGACACTTCTGATAAATCTCCCCCAATTGTATGTAACAACTGGGCAGTCAAGTAGTGTTCCCTTTGTTGGTAGTTTAGGTGAGACCTCTACAGAGCACTACTAGTGGTTGTAAGCCATTCAGTGGAGTCAAAACTATCATACAGGAGCACACAGAAGAGCGGAGGGCTCTAGCAATGGTGAAATAGTTATGTGGACTCTCTTCATCAATGGGAGTGTCCAGGTGGAACCTCTTGGACATTCGGTGGCATTTGATCTCAACTCTTGTTCCATTTGTGTTGCCCCCCTCCATTTAAATCAATCAGAGCTGGATACTAGGCAGATTATGACAAAAAGTTTTCTATGTCAAAATCTATCATGTGAACAAACATACAGTATTCTGAGAAGGGTTTTTCCATTTTTCCATTTTTGGACAAGGATACAGCTTGATGACTAACGCTATCACTTGGTCATTATTCTGATCCTGGACAACCCTTGAAACATCTAAACCTTGTTAGTTGTTCCTTGGTTACCCCATCCTCCTCTATGATGAAGGCAATGAAGTTCCTCAGACTTATTTCCCATAAGCACACATTTGCGGGCCATCTAGTATTGCCTTGGGGGATTTCTGATGATGATGTTTTACTTCCCATATAATTATATATATTCAGTGTTAATGACTGTGGTGTAGATATGAAATGTTGCCTATAAATACATTTACAAGTCCCCTAACCCTACGTATGTCTCTTTTTCACTTTACTGAACACCGTCGGACACGCGGCCTTGTTATTTACACCTCGTTTGGTATTATAGCTCTTAGTCATCTGCTGTGGCACAATGAGCTGATTATATTCCAAAAGACTCTCCTGACCTTCTGTTCTGTGGAATATGTCAGGGAGCCACAGTAGTGTGAACACCGAATTAAAGGAAGGCAATTAAGAAAAATGGCTGGCATCTTCTGACATTATCCCGAGTTGAGTAATTGTGCACACTACCCTTAACGTTGTAATTCCTGTCCAGATCTGAGGATTTGTACATACATCATTTCCTCCCTTGTAAGGTTCTGCACCTTTTTTTAACCTTTTATGTAAATTATGCATGCGGTGGCTTTTGTCTCCGTTTCGTGTTGCCTGTGTGCGGTAATTGCTTAACACCGAGGTGTTCCCATTCTGCAGCGGGCGTGATAAACATTAAGAAATGAGCACGTACTCGATATTAAGGAAACATGTCTCCACCCAAAATACATACGTGACCAAGCTGGTCTAACCGTAAGGTGATATGGCATTACTATGGGTGGACGGACCTGAAACGTAGTGTTTGGATCCGTGCTGAACATTGCGGGTTTGGGTACCGGAACCTAACCTTCAACCGGAATTTCAACATTCATGCTCAACCCCCGCCAGTGAAAAACGTGATCAGTGCCAGCAGCCATGTGCATCACGATGATCGATGATGCCACAGGGAACAACACTCCTCGGTAAAATGGCAGGGTGCACCTGCTGCCGGCATTTAAAGGGTTAACACCCACAATCTGTGCCAGTAGGTAAGACCAGCAGGTGTTCAAGTCCAGTTTCAGGTATCCAAACTTTCAAACCCGATGAACCCGAACCTGAATGGTTATGCTCATCGCTAGTCAAAGTCATAAAACCTATAAAAACATCCAATTCACCTCTCGAAGGTCATTGCATGATCATTAAAAACATTGGTACTGATTGGTTCTCTTTTTAGGGACGGAACTGACATCTCTAAAGTTCTATATGAAACCATAGCTTCATAGGGGGAGATTTATCAGAAGTGTCTGAGAGCAGAACTGTTGTATTTGCTCATGGCGACCAATCAGGGCTCAGCTTTTAATTATTCACAGCTGTTCGTAAAGTGAAAGCTGAGCTCTGATTGGTCTCCATGAGCAACTAGAACTGTTTTACCTCAGACACTTCTGATAAATCTCCCCCAAACAACTAGGCGGTCAAGTAGTATTCCCTTTGTTGGTAGTTTAGATGAGACTTCTACAGATCAGTGGTCATGTGCCATAAAGGCAAGAGTCACTGATGAGGCCAGTGATTGGCTGTATGATGTGCTGTGTGTGATGTCATCACTACAGGACAATAGGACATTTATTGGTGTCCATTAGTTTAGTATTTTTTGCACAAACCCTTTAAAGGGATGCATTTACTTTCCCCTTTAAGTAACCTATGGATTAGTAAACTCTTTAAATGAATATCAATTGAGTAGAGGCCTCACTGTGTAAATTTTGCTTATTAATTGAAAATTTGGGTGCTCTGTAGCACTTCGCTCTTACATCATTCAATATAAATGGCAGGTTTGGAAGGGAAAGGAGCTTTAATATCTTTTCCCTTCATGCTTCATTCACCTCTATGTACAGCGACTGTATGAAGCTGAAGGCAGAGAAAATAGTTATTAATGAAATGACCTCTCTAAAAGTCATATCCGCCATAGTAATACAGAGCAATAGTATGGAATGAAATCTACTGCATGATCCTTAAAAAACGACCGCACTATAGTGGAAGACACTATATGCAGTACAGTGCCGTAATAGAGGAGTAAATGTATATTGTTGGCCTTGATATTATATATAATATGTCAGTGAAACACCAGTCCCAGCGTTATCCTTAGTTTGTTTTATGCGGCTGAGGAGGCGCTGATTGTATCTTTGTGTGTTTCGCTACCACTGCAGTGTGAACACGGGTGTAGATTGATTTAGTACCACACCCATCTCCTGCAGCATTAGCTCTGGTTCACAGTTAGTTAACCTGCTGTGATTCACAGCTTCGCACACTAATCATTTGCCCAATGTGTTGTTTGGATCTCTAAGTTCTGGCCCAATGACTATTGTGACAGGGCTGTCATATCACATAAGAGTCCTGCCCACTCTTTTTAGGGTCCTGGTTATAGGTATTCCTGGCTCGCTCAATACCTGGTTCAAATTTTCAATATTTTGTACCTCGTTGCTTGCTTTGTTGTGACCCAGCTTGGCAACCATTCTTAAGCTTCTTGCACACAAACTTCTGCTACACCCGGGCCGCAACCCGGAGGGATCCATAGGGACATCTAGTGCCTGGACGTATTTATGGGAAAAGATAGAGTGAGCTCTATCTTTTTTCTGGTAACTGTAATGTATGGTAACACACGTGTATGCTCACGGTACCACGGCTGGGTTCCATAGGCATCTGAGGGGACATATGTACATCCCCACAATGTTCTTGTGCAAGGGCCCATAAACAGTTTTATGGCTCATTGTCATATTTGTGTTCTTGTACCTTGTCCATTCATTAGAACCAAATATATAATAACGATTTAAACTCTTCTTAGACTATTCAATGACTATTGTGACAGGACTGTGATATCACGTAAGAGTCCTGTCATCCCTTTTTAGGGTCCTGGTTATATTTATTCTTGGCTTTCTCCATACCTTATTGAAACCTTCTATATTTTGTGATTTTGTACCTCGTTGCTCACTTTGTTGTGACCTAGCTTGGCAACCTATATTAAGATTCTTGCACACAAATCTGTGCTACACCCAAGACGGAAAGTGGGGAGAGGACTTTCACTAGAAGATGGTAGGGGTAAACAAAGGCAGGTACTGTCATTGAACTAGAAGATGGTAGGGGTATATACACACAGTTACTGTCCCTGCAGTAGAGGACGGTATATGGACACACACGCAGATACTGTCACTGAACTAGAAGATGGTAGGGGTATATACAAACAGTTACTGTCAACGCACTAAACAACTGTATGGATATACACACACAATTGTTGGGGTATACATGCAATTACTGTCAGTGCACTAGAAGACGGTATGGATATACACACAATTGTTGTCACCACAATAGAAGATGTTAGGGGTATACATGCAATTACTGTCAGTGCACTAGAAGATGGTATGGATATACACATGCCCTAAAAAGGGCAATTATTTACATTTCTGGCTTTCCCTCTACTAGCTTCCTCTCCTTACCTTCCTGTCCTAAAAAGGGAAATTGTTAAATCAGGATCACATTTCCCGCCTCGCCAATCACAGCCATGCCCATATTGTTATGGCTGTCTTTTGCTAGAGGGCTAAAAGTTTTTCCAAGGGAGCCGAACACTGAAATGGACTTCAAGCTTGTGTTCGGGAACCCTAACCCAGGAAGTTGGGCACGTATCTCTGGCTGATGTCTAATTCCCATTGATCTTCTGGTGGTCACACATCAGGGTTCATAATGGAAATCCCCAATGGATTTGAGTAACTGGGGACTGATGTGCCACCAGTGACAATAACTGCGATCTTTGACACATTATATGGAACCTCAGATTACGCCGGGATAAATTATTGAATGACCTTTAGCCACCAGAAAGGTTCTTTATTGAGGTGATGGATGAAATAGAAGTCTCCATACAATGTAACACAGTGCACAATGCAGTCAGGGATAAGCAGCTCCTGCTAAGTCCGTAGGCTTATTATTATGGGCTCACTACTGCCTCTGACGTAGGTAAAAGTGACAGCTGCGCCTGCATTTTCTTCTCCACATAATTAACTGAGACTTCTGCCCTTGTTCACACATCAGAGCAGCGTAAAGAAAGTGTAAGAGAGTTACATAACTAGCCATTCCCAATATATAGGAATTCATCTGTTTCATCTATGGAAAATGTCACTAATAATAATATAATACCAGGTAGCTATACTGATAACATACATATGTTAATATAATAATATAATGAGATATATTAAAGAGAATATCATAACAAGTAAAAAAAATCATAATAAAAGAAGAAAAGATATTTAAAGGGGTTGGCCACTCTCAGCCAATAATTAATATCATTTGTGTAATGGAAAGTTATACAATTATTCAGCCAATAATTAATATCATTTGTGTAATGGAAAGTTATACAATTATTCAATATACTTTTTATATTCTGTACCAATTCCTCACTGTTTTCTAGATCTCTGCAATCATTGCAGTGCCTGCCACACAGTGTCTGCCCCACATGGCCAGCAGTCACAGTGTCTGCCCCACATGGCCACCAGTCACAGTGCCTGCCCCACTAGCCAGCAGTCACAGTGTCTGCCCCACATGGCCAGCAGTCACATTGTCTGCCCCTAATGGCCAGCAGTAACAGTGTCTGCCCCTAATGGCCAGCAGTAACAGTGTCTGCCCCACATGGCCAGCAGTCACAGTGTTTGCCCCACATGGCCAGTAGTCACAGTGCTTGCCCCACATGGCCAGCAGTCACAGTGTCTGTCCCACATGGTCAGCAATCACAGTGTCTGCCCCACATGGCCAGCAGTCACAGTGCTTGCCCCACATGGCCAGCAGTCACGGTGCCTGCCCCACATGGGCAGCAGTCACAGTGTCTGCCCCACATAGCCAGCAGTCGCAGTGTCTGCCCCACAGTAACGAGTAGATGCAGTGCCTTCACCAAAGTAGCCAGCGATCTCAGTGCCTGCCCCACAGTAGCCAACAGTCAAAATCCCTGCCCACAGTGGCCTTATAGTCTTTTCTGAAGCCCACTCTTTATTGTGCCCTCTTTCCAAAGTTCCAACCTTATAGTGACTAGCCACAGAAAAGGGGGCATTATAAGGAGTGGTCTACAGAAAAAGGGGCATTACTCAACACACTCTTAATGGCCCATCTGTAGCCCCCTGATTCTCCTCCTTCCTTTTTGAAGCAGTGGAATAAAACAAACATACTCACCTTTTCCCACTCCCCCAAAGCTTCAGCAGAACTCTTCTTCTACTCCTTTGTGCAGCATCTGTACGTGGCTCTGAAGCCGGCAGATATGATGATGTCATCACATGGCGCCTGCTGTCTTCAGAGCCTTGTACAGACGCTGCACAAAGGAGGAGAAGAGAAGTGCCGCAGTGTTTGGCTGCAACCAAGTTAACAGCTGAATGGAGAAGACAGATCTGTCCATATGTTAAAGTCCCCCATAAGGTCCATGACAGCGACAAATATGAGCAAAAATTTAGTGAGTGAAGTCTGGGGCGATCGATGTGTCCCTGTGCTCTATAAATGGTGTAAAACTTCCTTGTAACTACACATAGAGGAAGCAGAAAGAACAGGGACCTGAGGGAACTGTATTATTTGTGAAATATGGAGCGCAGGAAGGGAATATCGTACACGTTATTGAATTTGTACGACTCCCTGGCGATTAGACGGAGAGGGTTTAAAACAACATTAGATTAATAAGATGGATGACGATCATGGATTGTGGACTTGTTTATTTGCTGGAAAAAATATTTTGCTGGAGGAGAATTATATACCCGGTGCGAGGCGTCTTGTCACAGACGTAGTCCCTGAAATAAGTGCCACTCGGTGCCGGCGTCATCTATTGCATTGTCATAGAATCACATATAATATTCATATCAGCTTTGTGAAGTGCAATAAATACTATACTCTACCCCTATAAGAGGGGGATCCGCAGTCAATATCCTAATTTATAAGCAAAACCAAAGAACAACTATAGTAAATAAGATATTATTTTTCGGTCCAAAAAATGGCTTATTTCCAGGGGATGTCTAATTTTTTTTTACAATGAACAAAAATCCACATTTATTCTTGAACAAAAATATGCAAATATAATTGTATCATCATCCTAATTCTCCAAATCCTGAATTCCATTGTGAATTTCTTGAAACTGTAGAATCATCGGATCATCAGAATAATTTCTCATGTCTAGCAATGGAACTTCTCTTACAGAGCCGCTCTTGTCCGTTTAGCCGCTTGTGGCCATTGCATCATTGCATCATTACCCTGCTCCTCCATCTCCTTCAGCTGACAGGTTGGAGGGGGTAGACTTCAAACAGTTATACCCTTCTGTATTGTAACTTCTGGTGTTCTGATGACATTTTAAAGAGGAGGATCTCCCCTTTTTTAAGGCATAAGGATTGTGTTTCTAGATGCCACGTAAATCTAGTTATCCACTGTTAAAGTTTCAGTTGGGAGTGGGAGCTGTATGTAAAAATCACATGTGATATCACAAGTGATATTTAAGGGGAGAGTATCCTCTTTAAAATAGCATCAAAACTGTGCTTCTAGTTGCAATGGTTCAGAAGATATAGCCACCTGTAACTTGGTCTTATTTTCGGAGTAAAGCTTTCAGGTTAATGCACAGACAACCCATAGAGCTTAATGAGAAATCTATAATACACACGTTATCCTGTGGTAGCACTACAGGAAAATAAAAATTCTCTCCAATTTATAAATGATGATACTAGTATTCCCAGCTGCAGGGTATTTGCTGTTAGGATGCTCCTGAGGAACAAATTCATTGGGAAGGATTTTCACAACTGGGCATATCGTGCACCAGTCGTGATGCCCCCTCTCGATGTGCCGGGTATACTGAGGCTCTGGTCCTGTCTAGCATAGAATGCTGATAAAACCTGACGCATTTTATGGAATGTGTACCTGGGCGAGGAGACCCTGACACACTCCCCACCCATCTCAAGAGTATATAGGTTGCCAGCACACTGCACCACGCTCACTCCCCACATTATATAGGTAACCAGCATACTGCAGCTCCCCCTTCCCCCCACAGTGTATAGGTAGCCAGCATACTGCAGCTCCCCCTTCTCCCTATAGTATATAGATACCCAGCATACTGCTGCTTCCTTCTCCCCACAGTATATAGGTAGCCAGCACACTGCAGCTCTCCCTTCTTCCCACAGTATATAGGTAGCCAGTACACTGCAGCTCCCCCTCTCCTTCCACAGTATATAGGTTTCCAGCATACTGCAGACCCCCTTCTCTCCACAGTATATAGGTCTCCATCATACTGCAGCCCCCCCGCTCCACAATGTATATATAGGCAACAAGCATACTGCAGCCCCCCCCCCCAAGTGTATAGGTAGCCAACAGAGTGCAACATATCCAGCACACTGAAGCCCCCACACTAACCCCCCCCCCCCCCCCACCTTCTACCATGTTGCTACCAGGGTGAAGAACCTTCCCTGGGTTCACGTCCCATCCAGGTCAACATCTTCAAAGAGTTTATATGTTCTCTGTGTGTTTGCGTGGGTTTCCTCCAGGTCCTCCAGTTGCCTCCCACACTCCATAACATACTAGTAGGTTGATTAAATTGTGAGCCCCATTGGGGACAGGGACTGATTTGGCAAGCTCTGTGCTGCGCTGCGTAATCTGTGTGCGCTATATAAATAAAGGAATTATTATTATTATATTTTTAGAGAGTTTTTGTCCATGATGTTTTTTTTTTTTGGTGGGCACCAGCCACTGATATTGAGTTTGGGCGCAGTTTTTAAAGCAACTAAATGAAGTTTATTGGTTTTGGTCACGCAACCACTCTGTCTAGCTCCCTTGATCTTACCCTATTTGGCAAGGATCTTACTTGATTCCTTACACTACATAAGAGGCGAAAAATATCCCACCAATATTTTGTTTGTACAGCAGAGAAGGGGTTGAGGAAATGCCTTTCGCAAAAATAATGTAAAAAATAGCAATTTCCCGACTCCCGTCACAGTTACCTGCGTCGTAACTACATTTTCATACATGTGTAATAACAGAGGATCTCAGCATGTTCCTCTCTGATTGAACTGTATTTTCATTAAATTCCATGAGCCGCAGCATATTTTCATTACATCTCACATAGGATGACCTTTAGGGTTGCTAGGAATGTGTTGTGTAATTTTATGGAAAGATGCCTTGTTATGGAGTTATCAATCTCAATTTCTGCTGCCGTCTCAAGGCTCGGCGTCATTCTCCTTGTGTTCTTCTGATGGCCCTGACCCTTCACTGAGGGATCACTTATAGAGGGCTGGAACGTACAATGCATTAGGTGATTATACATGGGGCACGCTGGCTCTGATCCGAGCAGGACGCATCAAAGCAGGAGAATATTTCCCACCACACATTCTATCTTTTAGAGGTATAGTAATGTATCATGCAAAACTAAAAAATCCTCTTTAAGGCAATAAGTATTTTATTTAAAAAATTAATAAAAGTACCATATATACTCGAGTATAAGCTTAGTTTTTCAGCACAAAAAAATGAGCTGAAAACCCAAACTCGGCTTATACTCAAGTTAAAAAATATATATCAAAACTCACCTTTCTGGCTTCCCCCGCTGCTGGCTATATACTGGGGCAGAGGGCTGGCTATATACTGGGGGATATGGGCTGGCAGGCTATATACTGGGGGGCAGGTGCTAGCTATATACTATGGGGCAGGGTTCGGCAGGCTAGATACTGGGGAGGCTGTGACCAATGCATTTCCCTCCCTCGGCTTATACTCGAGTCAATGGGGCAGAGTTACTTACCCGGTCCATTCGCAATCCAGCGGCGCGTTCTGTGTGGAGGATTCGGGTCTTCCAGCGATTCACTAGGGCAGTTTCCTCGATGTTCACCAGGTGTCGCTGCTGCGCTGAAGTTCATCGCAATGCACTGAAGTACACCAAGCCAGGCCGGGAGCAGATAAGCGAGTGTCCAGCGTCACTTTTTTTTTAAAAAATGCATCAGTTTCTCCGAATCAGTAGGATTTTCTTTTGGCCACGCTCCCCGATTTCTGTCGCGTGCACGCCGGCGCCGATGCGCTACAATCCGATCGCGTGCGCCAAAATCCCGGGGAAATTCAGGGAAAATCGGTGCAAAACGGAAAAATTCGGGTAACACCTCATAAAAACGCGATTCGGGCCCTTAGTAAATGAACCCCTAATAGGTTTTCCCAGGTAATTTGTGGTAAAATTAGGGGCCTCGGCTTATACTTGTGTCGGTTTATACTCGAGTATAAACGAATAATTAAAAAATAAAATCTGTGAAAATCACAATACATTATCAGATCATAATACCTATAAAGTTCTGTCCAGTTTTATAGCAGGGCCCACGCACAATTGTGTGTATATAAAATATTGTATCATGGAATAAAAAACAGTATCAATTGTCAAAACTCTAGTAGATGTACATATAGTATATACAGATGAAATTCTAAATATCTAATTCAAAAAAATTTAAAAAATTCTGAATTCAAAATTCACCAATTCAAAAAATATATAACTTAAAAAAATATACTAATTCTAAATATCTTTTGAAATATCTACAGATATCGTCCATGTGGGTCAGTTAGGCTCCTGTTTTCAAATAAGCAGCAAATCAAAAATGTGTCGAGAAAGGACCTTATTCTAAAAAATATTTTAGAGGGCTAGAGGGTGTTATTCCAATTTCCCTGACAATTTAAACATTGCTTCAGACCGAATAGATACGGACCTGAATCGAATCTTATGAAAGATTCTGCCAAGTTTCACTGATGATCACCAACTGGTAATGTTTGAACAAAAAAAGGCCTTTTTTTAATCAAAAAATGTTGAAACAAATAAATCAGCACGTATACATATATAATTAAAGGAAATTGGCCATCAAAATACATCATAATAAACCAGGAACATTACTCATAGATCCAGGCACCGTGTGGTATCTTCTTATATTTGTTATCCATGGCCGCCTTTCTTCTAAAATCAACTTTTAAAATTATGCTGATGAGCCAAAAGTGCTGTAGGGGCGTTGCCAGAGTCCCTCCATGCTGTTGCATCATAGGCTGTTACACTGAGCAGGAGCACTTCCCCCCTTCCTCTGAGCGAGATTACAGCAGGCAGAGGGAGTGAGAAATGTTGAGGGAGAATGTGGAATTGTTTCGAAAGTAGGACTTATTTTCAGAGAAACATGGTCTCTATCCTCTATCTCTACATCGTCATAATGTATCATAGCATATAAGGTTAGAAAAAGCCTCTCTTGAACATGTAAATAGAGTCTGCCATAACAACCTCCTGTTGGAGAGAGTTCCATCGTATCACTGCGGCAAAGAATCCCTGTCTATGCTAATGGTAGAACCTCCTCTCCTCTAGGTGTAGAGGCTGCCCCCTGTCTATGGTGATGGTAGAACCTCCTCTCGTCTAGGTATAGAGGATGCCCCTGTCTATGGTGATGGTAGAACCTCCTCTCGTCTAGGTATAGAGGATGCCCCTGTCTATGGTGATGGTAGAGCCTCCTCTCCTCTAGGTGTAGAGGATACCCCCTGTCTATGGTGATGGTAGAACCTCCTCTCCTCTAGGTGTAGCGGATGCCCCCTGTCTATGGTGATGGTAGAACCTCCTCTCCTCTAGGTGTAGAGGCTGCCCCCTGTCTATGGTGATGGTAGAACCTCCTCTCGTCTAGGTATAGAGGATGCCCCTGTCTATGGTGATGGTAGAACCTCCTCTCCTCCAGGTGTAGAGGATGCCCCCTGTCTATGGTAATGGTAGAACCTCCTCTCCTCTAGGCATAGAGGATGCCCCCTGTCTATGGTGGTGGTAGAACCACCTCTCCTCTAGGCGTAGAGGATGCCCCCTCTCTATGGTGATGGTAGAACCTCCTCTCCTCCAGGTGTAGAGGATGCCCCCTGTCTATGGTGATGGTAGAACCTCCTCTCCTCCAGTTGTAGAGGATTCCCCCTGTCTATGGTGATGGTAGAACTGCCTCTCCTCTAGGTGTAGAGGATGCCCCCTGTCTATGGTGATGGTAGAACCGCCTCTCCTCTAGGTGTAGAGGATGCCCCCTGTCTATGGTGATGGTAGAATTGCCTCTCCTTTAGGTGTAGAGGATGCCTCCTGTCTATCGTGATGATAGAACTGCCTCTCCTCTAGGTGTAGAGGATGTCCCCTGTCTATGGTGATGGTATAATCTCCTCTCCTCTAGGTGTAGAGGATGCCCCCTGTCTATAGTGATGGTAGAACTACCTCTCCTCTAGGTGTAGAGGATGCCCCCTGTCTATGGTGATGGTAGAACCACCTCTCCTCTAGGTGTAGAGGATGCCCCCTGTATATGGTGATGGTAGATCCTCCTCTCCTCTAGGTGTAGAGGATGCCCCCTGTCTATAATGATGGTAGAACCGCCTCTCCTCTAGGTGTAAAGGATGCCCCCTGTCTATGGTGATGGTAGAACCTCCTCTCCTCTAGGTGTAGAGGATGCCCCCTGTCTATGGTGATGGTAGAACTGCCTCTTCTCTAGGTGTAGAGGATGCCCCCTGTCTATGGTGATGGTAGAACCTCCTCTCCTCTAGGTGTAGAGGATGCCCCCTGTCTATGGTGATGGTAGAACCGCCTGTCCTCTAGGTGTAGAGGATGACCCTGGTTCTGGTCACAGGCCTTGGTTTAAAAAAATCTTTGGAGAGATCCTTGTACTGCACATTAAGCTATTTGTACATTGTAATCAGGTCTCCCCTTAGTTGTCTCTTTTCTAATCTGAATAATGCCAAAATTTGTAATCTTGTACAAAATTGTTTTCTAGTCCCCCATTCCCAAATAATCTTGGTTGATCTCCACTGCACCCGTTCCAGTTCTACTATATCATTTTATACACTGCACACAATATTCCATGTGTGGCCTGACCTGTGATTTGTGTGATTTGAAAACTATGTCCTTATCTAAGTAATTGACTGTTTAGAATATACCGTATATACTTGTGTATAAGCCCAGTTTTTCAGCACAAAAAATGTGCTGAAAAACGTCCCCTCGGCTTATACACGAGTCAATATAAAGTAAAAAATACTTAAAAATTAATAAACTTATATACTCACCCTCCGGTGGCCCCGATGTGCTGAGCTGCTCCCCCGATGTCCGCGCGGTTCGTCTTTAGGCTTCCGCGCCATCTTCTTTCCTCTGCTGGGCTCCGCCATGTTTCTCCCGGGCGGCGCCTAGTATGACGTCAGCAGCGGCGCGTCATACTAGGCGCCTGCCGGCCGGGGAAGTTCAGTGGCGGCACCCAGCAAAAGAAAGAAGACGGCGCGGAAGCCTGAAGACGAACCGCGCGGACATTGGGGGAGCAGCGCTGCAGATCGGGGCCACCGGAGGGTGAGTATATAAGTTTTTTTTAATGCTGGGCTGGGATGTATACTACTGGGGGCAAGCTGTATACTACTGGGGGCAGGCTGTATACTACTGGGGGCAAGCTGTATACTACTGGGAGCAAGCTGTATACTACTGGGGGCAGGCTGGGCTGGCTGTATACTGCTGGCGGCAAGCTGGGCTGGCTGTATACTGTTGGGGGCAAGCTGGGCTGGCTGTATACTATAGGGGGCTGGTTGGCTATATACTGGGGGGGTCTGTGACCAATGCATTTCCCACCTTCGGCTTATACTCGAGTCAATATGTTTTCCCAGTTTTTGGTGGTAAAATTGGGGCTCTCGGCTTATACTCGGGTCGGCTTATACTCGGGTATATACGGTAATTATACTTTTTGTTTCCATGGCCCAAGTGCATAACCTTACATTTATCTACATTAAACCTCATCAGCCTTTTCTCTACCTGCTCCTCCAGCTTCCACAAATCCCCTTGTAATACTATACTATCCTCCTCTGTATTATTTACTTTACAGAGCATAGTATCACATCTATATATCTGTACATTCATAGAATACCTATCTATCTAATATCTGTCTATCGATCCATCTACACAGCACCATGTGGTGGGGAAGGATATACAAATATGTTACCTATAATAGACTGAGGAATACAAGGAGACGTAGGATAGTGACCTCCTAACTAATTATCGTTTGACCTTTTCTTCTCCTTAGAGTATCCGAGCCTCAGGACTCATTCTACTGGAAACCATTTTGTTTGGATCACTTCTACTCTACTTTCCAGTAAGTAAATTCTTTATCAAACTGGGGTGAACTTACTGTCTATGTTATGAAGATTGTGTACAAGCTGAAGCATCAACAAAAATTATTTTCAAAGCAGTTGTCCATGGTACCTCTACCTCAAGTATGAAGAGTTATAACATGAGTATTTGGAGGTAGGGTTAGTTGGATGTGTAGCAATCCATGGGTACATGATGGCCAGACCTCCATGATTGGGTCTGATGTTTGGTAGCCACTGTCAAAGTGGATTAGAATCATTAGATGGAATTGAGATAAAGACAGGTAGGTGCATGGCCTGCCTAAATAAGATTAGTGATTGGATGCTTGGGATCCTTTTACTGTAAGGGACTGGAATGGTAAAAGAGGTTCAGAATTTGGGTGGAGACAGAGGTGGTGGGAAAAATAGTTTACTTACCCACACATTGATCTTGGTTCCGGTATCACTCCGGGACTTCTGGTATTCAGTGCCCAGTCGAAGGTTTGGGGGAAAGGAATGAAGGAATGCGGGGGAAGGATCTTTCAGCCTTTATTCAGAATACCTGGAAAATCCTTTAAAAGGAAACCTACCATCATGAATCTACCTACCAAGGTGGCAGGATCCTGTAATAGTCTAGTCTAATCCTTTTTTTATTAAAACGTTTTGTGCCCAAGATCCTCAGATCTTGCTAATTTTCTTAAGAGACTACTGTGGTGTGGAGTATCTGCCCCATGGAGCGGAAGCTACAGATACTCCGCGCCCCAGTAGCCTTTTTCAATCCCTCCAAGCCTCCTGTCTTCAGAGCGCAGCAGCTGCACGCACTTGTCTAAGATCCCGGGGTGCTGCGCATCTCATCTGAGCACTGCGGGATCTCAGACGATCCGAAGACAGGAGGTTAGGCACGGCTACTCCACGCCCCTGTAGCCGCTTGAAAAATTTGCATAAAAATTTTCTGAAGATCTGGGTCATAAAAAGTTTTAGAAAAAATTGCAATTTATTGTGACTGAACTGTATGTATTATTCAATGCCTTCTACTTGGAAGCAGGAAAAAATTTCAAATGCTATAAAATCTGTGAAAAAATGCATTTGCACCATTTTCTTGTGGGCTCAGTTTTTACAACTTTCACTGTGCGCCCCCAATAACAGCTCTACTCAGCAGTCACTCCTGATGTATATGGTGGGCGGCTCCACCATTCTAGAATTGCTCTATACCTTAATAGCTCTCAGGCCTGAATAGGGGCAAGCCAAAGCTAGTGCGCAGGCATGGGGCAGGAATGCTTCACACTGGCCAATGGGGGAAATAATCACAACTCCAGGTGGCTTGTTAGGGATTGTGATTATTTCATAGTTTATTTCATACTAAACAATGTAAAAAACGAAGTGCCGTCTAAGCAAAGGTGCACCAGCCATGAGGCAAGTTGAATCCTTTTGCCTCAGGCAGCACCTCCCACTGCAAAATAGGGGGGGGGGCAGTATCAGGTGATACAAAGCAGGACCTACCACTTAAAATAGTCTCTCTTCAAGCCTGATGTCAGCTTGGGTGTAAGACACTACATGGAGAACCCAATTACTTAAAAAATAACCTGATTTATTACCCCCGGGGCACCATTCTATAGCTTGCCTCAGACAGCAGAGAGTTTAGAGTCACCCCTGAGTCTGACCTTGAGATAGCATTGGTAAATCTGCCCCACTGCATGGTATTATTCATAATGAAATATTCCGCAGTCATACAGCGGAGAAGTGGGCTACGTCCATCCAAGCTGTTATCCCATCGGGAAATGGTAATTATAAAGCTTCCACTACCCTGAAAAATGAACCTGTACGTTGTGTTATTTTAGTGCGTTGTATAAATGGGGTTGACATTTAGATGTGACATTTTATACCACTCCATCTATGCATTTGCTACTGACCGATAAGGCCCCCCCCCCCCCTACCCTCCCCCGTCATTGGTCTTTGGGTCTTCCCGAAGCCTTAGAAAAGGAAAGAACATTGAATGCTAAATCAGCTAATGATAAAAAAAAAACGTGAGCGACCAGAACTTTTCTTTTCGGCTACTAATTGTAATTAGTACCTTGTAATTACTATGTAATTACTACTCAGTGTTTTATAAGTGAAAATGGATTCTCGTTTAAAAACCCAATAAGCCATTGGGAATAAGAAAGGGAAGGGGAGAAGAAAGTTCCTAAATAACTTAGGAGAGAAATAAAATTTCCAAACTGAGAAGGACTTTGATGACTTACGAGTTGAACAATGACCTTCACCCACATTCTCACAATAGTCGGTACAGGGGCTTATTATTAAAAAAAATTCAGTTTTTAGCATCGGTTTGTGTAGCTGCAGCATCTGGGGAAAGGTAATTTAACCCATTTGTGTCACAGCCTTTTTTCGTTCATTTTTCGCCCCCTACTTTCAAAAATGTATAACTTTTTCATTTTCCCAGGTACAGAGTTCTGTGAGGGCTTATTCTCTGTGTAACAAATTGTAATTTATTGTGACTGAACTGTATGTATTATTCCATGCCTTGTACTTGGAAGCAGGAAAAAATTTCAAATGCTGTAAAATCTGTGAAAAAATGCATTTGCACCATTTTCTTGTGGGCTCAGTTTTTACAACTTTCACTGTGCGCTCCCAATAACAGCTCTACTTTATTCTTTGGTTTGGTACATTCATGGGGGCACTACTGTTTAATTGTTTTTACATTTAATTGTGTACAATTTTTTTTAGTTTTGCCGTCTTCTGGCGCTAATAGCTTTTTCATACTTCAGTGTATGGGGTTGTGTTGGGTGTCATTTTTGTAGGATTAGCGTACGTTTTCATCGCTACTATTTTGAGGACTGTATGACCTTTTTATCACTTTTTGTTACATTTTTTTATATATTGCAAAAAGGCAAAAAAGTGGCATTTTGTACATTTGACCAATATTTTCTGTAATGGGGTTGAACGCCTGGAATAACTGTTTTTATATGTTGAAAGATCGGACATTTTGGGACGCATTGATATCCAACATGTTTATGATTTGACTTATTTTTATATCCGTTCTATGGAAAGTGAGCTTTTCCATTTATTTTACAATTTTTAAGGCCCCCTAGGATACTTTAACCCAAGATCTTACCTCATACTAGGGCTCATTTACTAAGGGTCCGAATCACGCAATTCCGTCGGGTATCTCGACGATTTCCAATATGCGCCGAATTCCTCCAGGATTTTGGCGCACACGATCGGATTTCGCCGGTTGCATGCGATGGAAACCGGGGGGGGGGGGGGGGGGGGGCGTGGCTGTCGGAAAACCCAATGGATTCTAAAAAAACGTGGTATTTAAAAAAAAAAGTGTCACTTGACAAGCACTTACCTGCACCAAGAAATAGAAGGTGAACTCCGGTGAACTCCAGCGGACCTTGGCGCAGCAGCGACATCTAGTGGATATCGACGCATGGACCTTAGTGAGTCTCTGCCGGTCCCGAATCAGCGTTGGAGAACCCGCCGCTGGATCGTGACTGGACCGGGTAAGTAAATGCGCCCCACTGTTTTAACCCAAGATCTAACCACATCACTCTTTGCTGTCCAACTTCTCCTCTCACATAGCATTTCCTGCATCTGTCTACTACCCCTATTTTTGCCTTCCCATCACTTCTTCTCCACCACTAAATCTTGTGCACGCACATGCAAACTTTGGTGGTGGGGAGGGGGGCATTAATGTATTTAGACACGATTTGGTGGGCCCTGCTCCCATCCTTCCCCTTTCTTTTCCATAGACTTCAATGTAAGCGTACAACTTTTTTTTTGTCAATCTTTGATAGCAAGAAGGAATTCAGTAAGGATTTCAAAATTGAAAGCAATTCATTAGGATACACAGGAGCTTAATTTCATATTTCATATGTGAGCTTGTGCTATTGTTTTAAAGAGTACCTGCTACCCTCCACAAATAACCAAACACAGTACCTTATAGATGCCTATACAAGTTCCACTGATGCTTCTTTCCATGGGACTAGAAGTCCCACAGGCAGGTAGCTGCAGTATTCAGTCAAGCTATCCCATCTCTTCACTGAGGCTGCCACTGCTAACCAGGCTGAAGAGAATTCCTGAAGGTAGGGTGAGGAGCAAGGTGGAATTCTAGTCACATAGGTATGCCAAAGCCAGTAACACAACATCATTGTCTCTCTTACCTTTTTTTTTTTAAGAATGGTGGCAGTGGAACATGTATAAAGACATCGAAAAAGTTCTGTATGTGGTTTGTAGGTGAGAGGGGGTCTCCGGTGACAGATTCTCTTTAAACTCCATAGTTTGCCAACAACTGGTCCAGGAACACCAACCTGTAGCAAGATATTTTTTTCAAATCCTTCTCCTTTTCTGAGTAATCATAATGGGGCAGATTTACTTACCCGGTCCTGTTGCGATCCCGCCGTGCGTTGTCCGCCCGAGTTCCTGCATCCATCGCTTCTGTGCCAAGGTCCGGCGGAGTTCACCTGCTTTTTCCCGGTGCTTGTAAGTGCGTGTCTTGCGACACAATTCTAAATGTTACATCCTGCGCATTATCCGAATCCGTCGGGTTGTCCGACGGATCGCCCCCGATTTGTGTTGCGCCGATGCGCCAAAATCCAATCGCATGCGCCAAAATCCTGGGGCAATTCGCCGCAAAAAGGAAATCGTCGGGAAACCTGCCGAAAATGCGTCCGACGGACCCTTAGTAAATGAGCCCCATTTTCTGGGATTGTTACTGAAAATTCAGGATAATCTCAGAAAATTGAGACTATGGTTAAATAAGCTTTAATTGAGACCCTAGTAGGTCAAATGTAGTTCAGAAATGGAGGTCTTTCTTTTTACACCCCCCTACTAACCACTGCATTCTATAAATATACAGCCCACATTCTGGAAGACTTCATTGTCCATATTTTACATGGAAATACTTCAATTTAATGACCAGCGTGTAATACCTGCTGTGGTCACTGTTGCAAAAATGCTTTCACTAGTTGGGAACTGATGATTTCCAAAGCTCTTTAGATCCTCCTAGGTTTGCATAAATAATTCGGGCATCCTTTGTACTGTAGTTCTGCATTCATTTTGATTAATCCTGATTTTGTGGGTGGGAACAGATGACGTATTCACATGTATGGGGGTACTCCGGACATATATGGGAGGGGATGATTGGGAAATAAGCCGGTACAAGGGGTGTCTAACAGCAGCAACCATAAAGCTGAACCAGACACTCTGGCATGGCCAGTATATGCCCCTACCATAGTTAAAATGCCCCCACAAAGTAGCCAGAAGGGACATTGACCCCACACAGTAGCCAGTAGTTACAGTTCCTCCACACAGTGGCCAGTAGTCACAGTGCCTCCACACAGTGGCCAGTAGTCACAGTGCCTCCACACAGTGGCCAGTAGTCACAGTCCCTCCACACAGTGGCCAGTAGTCGCAGTGCCCCCACACAATAGCCAGTAGTCACAGTGCCCCCACACAATAGCCAGTAGTCACAGTGCCCCCACATGAAAGCCTGTAGTCACAGTGCTCCCACACGGTAGCCAGTAGTCACAGTGCTCCCATGATGTAGCCAGTAGTCACCGTCCCCTACACTATAGCCAATACTCACAGTGCCCCTACACTATAGCCAATACTCACAGATCTCCCACCCGGTAGCCAGTAGTCACAGTGCCCCCAAATGATGGTCAGTAGTCACAGTGCCCCTACATTATAGCCAATACTCACAGGCCTCCCACACGGTAGCCAGTAGTCACAGTGCCCCCAAATGATGGCCAGTAGTCACAGTGCCCCTACATTATAGCCAATACTCACAGGACTCCCACACGGTAGCCAGTCGGGACAATGTCCCCAAATGATGGCCAGTAGTCACAGTGCTCCCACACGGTAGCCAGTAGTAACAGTACCCCCAAATGATGGCCAGTCATCACAGTGCCCCCAAATGATGGCCAGTCATCACAGTGCCCCCAAATGATGGCCAGTCATCACAGTGCCCCCAAATGATGGCCAGTAGTCACAGTGCCCCCAAATGATGGCCAGTAGTCACAGTGCTCCGACATTGCAGTCAGTAGTTAAAGTGCTCCCACACTCAAGTCAGTGGTCACAGTGCCCCTCCATATGGTATCCATAGCTTATTGGTTGTCCTTAAAGGGGTTGTCCGACTTTATTAAAAAATCTAGAGGTAGGCTTTGGAAGGCTGTACAAAAAATAATCTCCCGTGCCGCCATCTGACAACTTCCGCCTACCAGTCGATAAGCTGCAGGACATCGGGAGCGCTGGAGAAGGTAAGTAAAGATGGACAACCCCTTTAAAACACATGAGCTGGCACATGGGGAGCTGGGTTCATCACCTGGGTCTACTTTACTGTATGTTCAGCCATAAATGCTCGGCATCCACCTAATCATTTGCTGACATTTACAGTAAATTTCTCTATCACAGAAAATTGCCACTCAGTTATTTTTAGAGTTTCAGAAAAAAAAGTGCAATTAAACAGGATTTTTGACACATTTACTATACTTAGAGTTGAGCCAATCTGCCTTGTTCTAACTTGAAATCTTGTTTGTATGAATCAAAATAAAGACTAAAGATTAAAACTGAATCTGTGATTTTCCATAGTTATTAACTCTATATACTCTCGATGTAGTACAGCAGCTAAGCTGCGGGGCTCGGTGTGGCGCTGTTTTTGGTAGAATGTTTTCCTAATTTTGGGTAATTCGTTTAATTTATTATAAAAGTTGATGGATTTTTTAAAATTAGGAAAGTAAAAGCTGCTTGATTTAAAACATAGGTCTCTTAGGAAAATTGCAACACTGAAATAATCTTTTAAAACAATACTAATCATCCAAGAGGGTTCTGTGGGGGTAAGCAGAGCCCTTCAGTGCTGCAGATTCACAGGCTGTTACCATGAGCAGAAAATGTCTCACCCAACTCCCTGCTCTCTCCCTCCTCCCTCTGCCTGTGTAATCTAGCAGCAGCTTGAAATACAAGGTAAAGTGCTCATTGTAATAGCCTATGAAGCTACAGCACAGAAGGGCTCTGGAAATGCCCACCAGAGCCTTTCAGGGTTATTTGTATAATTTTAAAAGTTGATTTTAGAAGGAATAACAAATGGATAACAAATATATGAAGATTACCACAGTCATCGTGCCTGGATCTGCGAATAGAAGTCCCTGGTTTATCATGATGGATTTTGATGGAGGATTTAATTCAAGCTCAAATGTGTCTTTTTTATTATTAAGGCTTTGCTGTTATTAAAAAATACTTTAGCAATATATAATATAATTATTTATTATTATTGGTAGACCCCCTTAAAGGGAACCTGTCACCAGGAGACCCATGTTTAGCACTCCCCCAGTCCCCACAGAGCACAGTACATACACTGCCAAAGTGTTTTTGTATTAAAAAATAGATTTTACAGAAAAAAAGATATGTTATATTGTACCTTTCATTAGCATCTGCTGTGTGACTAGGCACTCGTCCCCTGGGAGTGGCTTGAAAGAAGCAGTTCCCCCCCCACCCACCCACCCTTGGGAAACAGCTCCTCCATGTGTCCTTTTTAAATAAACGAATAACTCCCCTCACTCGGGATAGGCTGTAGAGGAGCAGGGGGCGTTGCTAAGCCAAGTGATGGGTGTTTTCATATATTTGAAAAAGACACATGAAGGAGCTGTTTCCCAAGGGTGGGCGGGGGGACTGCTCCTTTCCAGCCACTCCCAGTGGACAATTGCCTAGTCACACAGCAGATGCTAATGAAAGGTACAATATACCGTATATACTTGTGTATAAGCCGAGTTTTTGGGGGCAGGCTTGCTGTATACTACTGGGGAAAGGCTGGCTGTACACTACTGGGGGCTGGCAGACTGTATACTGCTGGGGGCTGGCTGTATACTACTGGGGGCTGGCAGGCTGTATACTACATGGGGGCAGGCTGGCTGTATACTACTGGGGGCAGGCTGGCTGTATACTACTGGGGGCAGGCTGGCTGTATACTACATGGGGGCAGGCTGGCTGTATACTACTGGGGGGGCAGGCCGGCTGTATACTTCTGGGAGCTGGCTGACTATATACTACTGGGGGCTTGCTGGCTATATACTGGGGGGGGGCTGTGACCAATGCATTTCCCACCCTCGGCTTATACTCGAGTCAATAGTTTTCTCCAGGTTTTGGTGGTAAAATTAGGGGTCTCGGCTTATACTCGGGTCGGCTTATACTCGAGTATATACGGTAACATATCTATTTTTCTGTAAAACCAATTTTTAATACAAAAACACTTTGGCAGTGTATGTACTATGCTCTGTGGGGACTGGGGGACTGCTAAAAATGGGTCTCCTGGTGACAGGTTCCCTTTAAAATGTAGGAAATGGATAAGTATTATAGTTGGAATGTCCTTTGTATATTGGAATGTAACTAGTATTAAGATATTTCTAAGAACATAGAATTACAATTTCATAGAAATGTACAATTAAATCCTTTGCATAAATTTGCAAAATGTATCTCTTCGTATCTAGCGGCTTCTTTACCAGGCAGAAGCTTTCCTTTCATGGCCAGATACTGGTAATCCATACACAGACTCTTCTAACCGGATCAGCAGGAATAATTCACATTGTTTTAAAGGATTTCTTTAATCGTTAATTGGTTAAAACAAAAAGGAAAGGAGAAAAGGAAACTTTTAGACAACTATGGGAGAGCTGAGCTCTAGGTATAAGCTTTTCCTTTAGAAAGTAGCGGAAATTATTCTTATCTTCCTGTTTTTGATCCACTTAACTTGTTCACTTTCTGACAACATGAAAGCAGAGCGGACGGGAGCTAATGAGGAGCAGATTACTATCATTTAGTCCTAAAAAACGGAAGAGTTTGGACTTTTTGCATTTGTAACCTGAGGTTGGTAAGTTGTGCGGCCATGGGACTTTAACCTCAGGTTGTAGAGGTGGAGAAAAACAATGCAAAAAATAATACATGAAGGGGCAGATTTTGCATTTCTAAGGTCTCAAGTAAAGTTAGAGCCAAGACTCCTTTGCTCCCTGATACTTCATGGCTTTAAAGGGAACCTGTCACCACTAAGCTAGTGGCAGGTTCCAATAGAGCCCTATTCACTAACTGCCACCCTTCTGTTAGCTAAAAATTGTTTCCCTCAGATCGCCATATAATCATCTTTATAATTTTACCTGATGGCCAGGGATATCTATAGTTGAGTCAAGGGGTGTGGCCTCCTCAGGCTGAATCCAGCAGCTCCCCATACTTTCTTAACATGTAGCAGTAATGTCATGTAACCAGGGTAACATCATCTAAGGTCCTTTAGTCTCCTAACATCAGCAAAGTGTACACCATGCATGTATCTCATCACATGAAATCACAGCATGCCTGCATGGACTTTTACTCCTCTCCATGCCTCCTTGCAGGCTTCATGTGATTTCATGTGATCAGTTATATGCATGGTGTACAGTTTGCTAATGGTAGGACCTAAGGTGATGTGACACTGGTCACATGACATTACTGTTGCATGCTGAGAAATTATGGGGAGAAGCTGCTGGCCATGCCCCCTTGACTTGCTGTAGACATCCCTGGAAAACAGGTAAAGTTATAAATATATAAATTATAAACAGGTAAATTTATGGGGATCTGAGGGAAACTATTTTAGCTAAAAAAAAGGATGTCAGTTAGTGAATAGGGCTCTATGGGAACCAGTCACTAGTTGTATTTTTGAAAAATGTGGTGACAGGTTCCCTTTTGGGAACCTAAACTAACTACACGTCCGTATGGACCTAACTATGGTCAGTGCTGACTGTGCATTTTATTGATTAGACGAGGCAGCAGAGCTGAGTGTGTTATTGGGGCAGATTTACTTCCCCGGTCCATTCGCGATCCAGCGGCACGTTCTCTGCGGTGGATTCAGGTCCGGCCAGGATTCATTAAGGCAGTTCCTCCGACGTCCACCAGGTGTTGCTGCTGCGCTGAAGAGCATCGGAACGCACTCAAGTTCACCGGCCTATTCCTAGTGAAGGTAAGTGCAAGCTGGGCAACACTTTTTTTTTAAAATGCGGCGGTTTTTCCGAATCCGTCGGGTTTTCGTTCGGCCACGCACCTCGATTTCCGTCGCGTGCACGCCGGCACCAATGCGCCACAATCCGATCGTGTGCGCCAAAATCCAGGGGCAATACAGGGAAAAGCGGGGCAATACAGGGAAATATTCGGGTAACACGCGAATCGGGCCCTTAGTAAATGACCCCCATTGTGTCTTATATCCATCTCATGACTCATGATCTGTCTCATCTCTCTTTTTCTATGTGTCCTATATTAGCAGAATCTTCAGATGCTAAATATACACCTATACCATGATAATCTAAGCACATTGTCAGCACACAACATCTCATAGCTCAGAGGAATCATGAAGTGTCTGCTTAGAGAGTCCCCGCCCACACTCTGGAACCTTACACTGACCATCACTGAGTGATAGGAGCTAAAACAGCAATAAAACTGAGTAAGGGGTTAAAATGATCTTTACAGTGTAATCATCACCGGGGATTAAAATGTGAGAACTTTCTTTCATGCGAAAACCCCTTTACAGCAGATAAAGAAACCCTGCACCATCATCAATGTAGTTAGGAGGAAAATGGAAAAATGTCTGGGATTCTTTGTTCTAGGTTTGGCTATCACTGTTAATTCTTTCTCATCTGGTTATAAATTGGGATGGGGGGGTTGACTAATGGATTGGGCTAACACAAGCAAAGCGGAAGGAATGGCTAAACTACTGGGACACAAATAGAAGATTTTTTTTCCAAATATATTTAGCAGTTTTTAATTTATTATGGATCCAAATGTCACTAAAAGAAGATGAACCAAATTTTTATATAGTGATGAGTGTCCCTTAACCATGATCAAAAGATTTCTTTTTGCTAAAAGATGAAGAATTATAAAATGGTAAAAATCAGCAAAACAAAACAACTAAAAAAAAAAAAAACCTCATCCATTTCGTTTTTTCATTGGTGGGGGATTTTGAGAGTGGGAAAAAAAATGATCTATGCGAAAACGAATCTGAGGATTTTGTGTGAAAATCAACTGTGAGTGGAAAAGCAACAGCTGAACTTTCGGCTAGTCAGCAGCAGACACCTTCTGTGCACTGCCATACATCCATCTATAATCATCATAATAATGCAGACCCTGACACTCCCTGCAGAGGAAGCCTCCAGCCGAATAACCCACTTTGATGGAGCAGAACACATCTACTATAAATTGAAGTATTTATGGAAAATTTAAACAAGAGATGGGTCATACATCATGTGAATAGCTTATACGGCATGTAGAAGTTTAAGAGAAATGTGTCTATATATGTAATGTGTATAAGCTGTATGTCTGTATATGGTATTGTATGTATGTATGTATTTGCTGCATGTGTGTGTATATATGTGATGTGTATAAGATGTATGCATTTATATGGTATTGTATGTATGTATGTATATGCTGTATGTCTGTATATGGTATTGTATGTATGTACTTGCTGTATGTGTGTGTATATATGTAATGTGTATAAGCTGTATGTCTTTATATGGTATTGTATGTATGTACAGTATATGTTGTATGTCTGTATGCTGTATGTGTGTGTATATATGTTATGCGTATAATCTACACTCACCGGCCACTTTATTAGGTACATCTGTCCAACTGCTCTTTAACACTTAATTTCTAATCAGCCAATCACATGGCGGCAACTCAGTGCATTTAGGCATGTAGACATGGTCAAGACAATCTCCGGCAGTTCAAACCGAGCATCAGTATGGGGAAGAAAGGTAATTTGAGACCTTTGAACGTGGCATGGTTGTTGGTGCCAGAAGGGCTGGTCTGAGTATTTCAGAAACTGCTGATCTACTGGGATTTTCACGCACAACCATCTCTAGGGTTTACAGAGAATGGTCCGAAAAAGAAAAAACATCCAGTGAGCGGCAGTTCTGTGGGCGGAAATGCCTTGTTGATGCCAGAGGTCAGAGGAGAATGGGCAGACTGGTTCGAGCTGATAGAAAGGCAACAGTGACTCAAATCGCCCCCCGTTACAACCAAGGTAGGCAGAAGAGCATCTCTGAATGCACAGTACGTCGAACTTTGAGGCAGATGGGCTACAGCAGCAGAAGACCACACCGGGTGCCACTCCTTTCAGCTAAGAACAGGAAACTGAGGCTACAATTTGCACAAGCTCATTGAAATTGGACAGTAGAAGATTGGAAAAACGTTGCCTGGTCTGATGAGTCTCGATTTCTGCTGCGACATTCGGATGGTAGGGTCAGAGTTTGGCGTCAACAACATGAAAGCATGGATCCATCCTGCCTTGTATCAACGGTTCAGGCTGGTGGTGGTGGTGTCATGGTGTGGGGAGTATTTTCTTGGCACTCTTTGGGCCCCTTGGTACCAATTGAGCATCGTTGCAACGCCACAGCCTACCTGAGTATTGTTGCTGACCATGTCCATCCCTTTATGACCACAATGTACCCAACATCTGATGGCTACTTTCAGCAGGATAATGCGCCATGTCATAAAGCTGGAATCATCTCAGACTGGTTTCTTGAACATGACAATGAGGTCACTGGACTCAAATGGCCTCCACAGTCACCAGATCTCAATCCAATAGAGCATCTTTGGGATGTGGTGGAACGGGAGATTCGCATCGTGGATGTGCAGTCGACAAATCTGCGGCAACTGTGTGATGCCATCATGTCAATATGGACCAAAATCTCTGAGGAATGCTTCCAGCACCTTGCTGAATCTATGCCACGAAGAATTGAGGCAGTTCTGAAGGCAAAAGGGGGTCCAACCCGTTACTAGCATGGTGTACCTAATAAAGTGGCCGGTGAGTGTATATGTCTGTGCAAATGAGGCCTGGGTGTACATGGTACTGTATGTATTTGTGTATATGTTGCATATATATGTATTTATATATTGTGTGTGATTGTAACTCACATGTGTGAGTGTACAAATATATTATTTTTAATGAGGAAGGGGGGCCATATAATGGGGGGCACATAATGAGGCCAGTGCTAGAGAAGAAGGTCATCAAGACAGTTGTGAGTAACGCTTATCTTGATACATATCCCCCAGTAAATGCCACTTACCACACTATATACACAGTCAGGTAGGTAGGGAATAGGGACAGTAATTAATTCTCATTAGTTAACTGGACGTTAGTGATTTTCTATGATAACAGGCAGAGCGTCCATCCCCTGACTATCTGCTGCTCTTCCGGTATTGATCTCACAATGGATGTCAGGAGGAGCCGCACACACACCTCCGGAATAATCGAGGTCATTGTAAGGGAAACACAGTTTCTATATTAATGTAGTACCTGCGAAAGGAAATGATTTGCTGCTATAATTGTTCCTTGGTGCTAAATAATATATTAGGATTAGACATGGTACACTGGATAATATCAATTATTTAGGGGAATCTGACACACTACTGCAAGTTACACTTGAACTTTGTTATTCCGGCAGACCTTCCACTTAATATTGCGTTTTATCTCCTAATAGAGGAGTGTTGCTAATTTGCGCTGCCGTCGTGTGTGACGAAAAAAAATGGAAATACGGATTCTGTGGGTTTTTATTCATTTTAGCTAAAATGGCAAATTATGCACAAGTCACTTTCTAGACTGGGATTTAGTTGTTACTACAAGTTTACATCAGATGTTCTTATGGGTTGTGTAGAGTAATTTCTTTTTACCATTGGGGTAATTCAGACTTTGAAGAATTGCATTGAGGGGGGAGGGGCAAGGATTTTGGGAAGTGTCATCTACATGTGGCAGAAATACATTCACACACCTGGATTTTGGGCAGGGCACACAATTACAGTTTTGGGAACTGGGGTAAAAGTAGGACCCTAATTAGTGATGAGCGGACTCAGAACTTGAAAAATCTGTGTGGGTTTGGGTACCCAACCGAAACCCGGACCCGAACCCCCACCAGTAACACCCGAGATTGGTGTTACTAGTGCCACTGCACGAGGCCAGAGATTTAAATACTACAGGCGATTTTCTCAGCTGCATTTAAAGAGTTAACAGCCTCGATCGGTGCCAGCACCGATCTCAGGTGTTAATGGCAGGGATGTCGCCCGACCTGGACCCATACCTCAAATTAAGTCACAGTCTGGTCCAGGGGTTATGATCCGCTGAATACTAATGCTGAAATTTGGGGAACTAAGGTGCTGAGATACAGTGATCTTGGGAAAGCTGTATGCTGAGATTTGTGGAATTGGGTAAAATGGGAAGCTAACATTGATGCTGAGATTTCGGGAGTTGGGAAAACGCAGGATGCAGAGATTTTTAGAATTGGGGAGAAGCAGGATGCTGAGGTTTAGGGAGTGAAAGAATTTGTGAACTGGGGAGACGTGGGATGCTTAGATTTGGGACCTAGAGAACAGTGTGATGCTGAGCTTTTGGGAAATAAGGAAAAAGGGGGTGCTTTAGTTTTGGTAACTCAGGAGAACCTGGATGCTGAGATATGGGGAACTGGGAAAAGTGGGATACTGATATTTGGAAAACTGAGGTTAAGGGTATACTAGATTTGGGAAACTAGCAGGGAGTGGGATGTTGAGAGTTGGAAAACTGAGGAAAAGCAGGATTCTGGGATTTTGGAAACCGGGGAAAATGGGAAACTGAGGTTCAGGGAAATGGAAGACATGGGATGCAGAGCTTTAGGGAACAAGGGAAGAGGGAGATACAGATGTTTGGGAAACTGGGGAGAAGTTATACCTGTGAAAGGAAAAGAGGAGAAGCAGGATGCAGAGATTTGTGAACTGGGAAAAAGAATGATGCTAAAGTTCGGGGAACCCTGGAGAAGTGGGGTGCTGAACCGCGGGGTGCTTTCTGCTCAACCGCGGGGTGCTAATCCATTATGGGGCTCCCCAAAATAATCCTTGCTCTGGACCCCATAAATTCCAGATACACCCCTGTATAGAAGTAAAATCCACTATGATACAATAGAGCTGTCTGTAGATTTGTATTGATAAGAGGGATCTGGGAGGGATCCCCAGGAAAACTGGGGAGAAGTGGGTGCAGAGCTACCTTGTCCTCATCCACACAACTTTTCACCACTTACAACAGCTTTCAATTGTTTCCATCCTGAAATAGATGTGGCGTTTCTGGTGGGCAAATTTTTTTCTCCTGTCCTCAATGTTCCAGAGTAATCAGTCACGATATCTTCAGATGCTAATTGGGTGGGACCAGACTTCCTGCCCCATTTTATGCTTAATCAACAAATCTAGCGCCAAAATAATGCCGCTCATTGTTCAGTAATTGTGGTGGATAGAGAATCTATTCTAACTTTGCTGGAACCAGTAGAGTGTCACCTACTGAGGAATGCAGAGTTTTTGCTGGTGGCCTCTTCAAACATAATAACTTACCGTATATACTCGAGTGTAAGCCGACCCGAGTATAAGCCGAGGCCCCTAATTTTACCACCAAAAACCTATTGACTCGAGTATAAGCCGAGGGTGGGAAATGCATTGGTCACAGATCCCCCCCCCCCAGTATACAGCCAACCAGCC
The DNA here is from genome assembly GCF_040894005.1 of Engystomops pustulosus. Taxonomy (NCBI): domain Eukaryota; kingdom Metazoa; phylum Chordata; class Amphibia; order Anura; family Leptodactylidae; genus Engystomops; species Engystomops pustulosus. Next base: position 190,262,782 of record NC_092415.1, on the reverse strand, counting down.
CCCTATAGTATAAAGCCAGCCCAGCCTGCCCGCAGTAATATACAGCCTGCCCCCAGTAGTATACAGCCATCCCAGCTTGCCCCCAGTAGTATACAGCCAGCCCCATGTAGTATACAGCTAGCCCCATGTAATATACAGCTAGCCCCATGTAGTATACAGCTAGCCCCATGTAATATACAGCTAGCCCCATGTAATATACAGCTAGCCCCATGTAGTATACAGCCTGCCCACAGTAGTATACAGCCTGCCCCCAGTAGTATACAGCACCCCAGCCTGCCCCGTGTAGTATACAGCCCAGCCCAGCCTGCCCCGTGTAGTATACAGCCCAGCCTGCCCCGTGTAGTATACAGCCCAGCCTGCCCCCAGTAGTATACAGCCTGCCCCGTGTAGTATACAGCCCAGCCCAGCCTGCCCCCAGTAGTATACAGCCTGCCCCGTGTAGTATACAGCCACCCCAGCATAAAAAAATAAACTTATATACTCACCCTCCGGCTCCCCCGATGTCCGCGCCGCTTGTCTTCAGGCTTCTGCGCCCGTCTTCCTTCTTCTGCGGGGCGCCGCCATTGCTCTCTCCCGGGCCGGCGCCTAGTATGACGCACCACTGCTGACGTCATGCTAGGCGACGCCCGGGGGAAAAACAATGGCGGCGCCCTGCAGAAGACAGAAGACGGGCGCGGATGCCTGAAGACGAGCCGCGCGGACATCGGGGGAGCAGCGCTGCACATCGGGGCCACCGGAGGGTGAGTATATAAGTTTTTTTTTTTTTTTAAGTAATTTTGACTGACTGCCTCGTGTATAAGCCGAGGGGACGTTTTTCAGCACATTTTTTGTGCTGAAAAACTCGGCTTATACACGAGTATATACGGTAATTATGATATTTTCTAATTTCCCGAAATACATGCATGGCTAGAGGTTGGAAGCAGCGTTAGAGATGGCTCCAGTAGAGGAAGGTTGAGAAGCTGTGATCTGGATTATACATGTTTCTGCTTGTATCATTACATAAATCGTGACCCCTGACATTCCATATCAGATTAATAAAGGATGTGACAAATCATGTAGCGAGGTGTATTTGTCATCTCTCTCTTGGTCTTGCTTCTTTATGACTAATACCTGACCTTTCAGTTAGCAACATTGCATCTAGTACAGTACGGCCGAAATATCTTCTGGGTAGGATTGCTAGATCACTTTATTGTCATATATAGAATATCTGGATGGAAAATATATCATGGCTGATACTTTATTGCCACTTATTGCCACATAAGCGTAAGACTTCAGTGAAACGTAATGGCCCAAATATATTGAAGCCCTTGAACCTGTTTTCTTTCTGACTTTGAATGTTGTTTTTGGTGCAAAACGCCTGCACGTGTATTTTTAAAGTGTCGCAGCTGCACTATATGCGACATGACACAAAATTCTGAACAGCGAGGGTCGTTCCGGTGCTCAGTTGGACCGTGCGCCACATTTATCAGGTAGAGTCTGGCAGAATTGTGTCACACAGCCCATGTTAAAGGTGCACCATTCATGAAGAACGGCCACCACAATTCATGAATCTGCACCTTCTACAGGCAAACTACACATAGTACAGACTGCACTATTTTTGATAAATGTGGGCCAATGGATGAAGCATTTCAACACTTGATCCTTTTAATCTGGTGTACCTTACATCTAAGAATATTCATTATGTTCCAATCAGTGGTGTAACTTGAAGCTGATGGGCCCCAGTGCCAAGTCTATGCCAGGCCCCGACCATAATGTATGGTTTGTAGTACTGGTCTTCTCATATGGGAAAGTGACATCTCATGGGCCCCCTAAGCCTCTTGGGCCCGGTTGAGACCGCACCCTCTGCCCCCCCTCAAGTTACGCCCCTGGATCTGGTAGTGACCAAAGCCCCTTTAAACTTCTGGTGGCCATGTCTTTTGAATAGGCATCATAGGGAACACCACACCGATCAGCGGAGCAGTGATTTTGTGGATTGTAAAATTTTGGTAAGAACTGTTTTTTCATTTTAGGAAACTGGGCGTTCAGTATAATAATTCTGTAAAGTGTGAAGGTTTTCTGAACTATAAGTCATTTAATATTCCCTTTTTGTTGAAGGATTTGTCCTCCGATTTTTTTCCCCAGAGGCACCGCACTATAAGACGTTGTCCCTATCTCTTTCCCACTGTTGTTATCGGAAGGTTCCAGACAATTCCTTGAAATCCCAGGAGCGACACGTTCTGTGCTCAGTAACATTTAAACAATGTCCGCGCTTTATTGATTCCGTGGCCTTGACTTTTTCGAATTTCCACAAAACACTATATGAATGTGCAAGGTTAGAAAATAATTGTAAGGATCTCTGGACTTGAAAGGTTTCCCGGAGCCCAGAGATATGACATTGCGCTATTGTGTGACCATGTGCTGACTTCCAAAGTTGTAGTTTCAGATCAAAGCCGTCTTTTTAAAAGGAAACTCTTCTGTCTCTTTCGAAATATGGAATGTTAAAGGGGCTTTTCCACCAATGACACAAATCCCTTATCCGCTGGAGAAAGCATCATCGTCAGGGTCTGGGGTCCGAGGAGCAGTAGACTTTGGTAACACATGCACTGTATTCATATGGTGGATGAACATTCCCTTTCTACCGATGACTGGATACCCATTGGTTGGGCAGTCATTTGGCACTATTTGGGGAACATGTATCTCTATTTCTGCTAGTTAAAGGGGTTATCTGGGTTTAAAAAATTTCTTATGGCCGGGCTGGGGAGGGCTATTTAAACACAATAAACATGTACTTACCTCCTCCGGTGCTGCCGATGTCCCGGCCGGAAGCTCCAATGCGCACCATCTCCTAGCGCTTACAACGCTGAGAGATAGGGACGGATGGGAGGAGCCGTCCACATCGCGGACCGGAAGCTCCCTGTGCGCGGCTTCCGTGCCCCTGTAAACAAACAGGGGCACGGATCAAAGGGACCGCGGCGCGGGACATTGGCGGCGCCGGAGGAGGTAAGTCCATGTTTATTATGTTTAACTAGCCCTCCCCAGCCCGGCCATAAAAATTTTTTTAAACCCGGATAACCCCTTTAACTTGTTTCATTTTTGCGACTTTTGACGTTTTTTGCGACTTTTCACTGCAACTTTTGCTGATATTTTCAAGTACACCTCGGTCTGTGCCTTATGTGTCTTTGTGTATCGTTATTTTCCAGATGTTCCGTGCGACTTTTCACTTATGTATCACTTTTTTTGCTTATTTTTGCACCTGGTCCAGGGCAGGTGCAAAGGAAAGATTTATTTTCATGAACCCTATTTTAACATGTAAATTGGAATTATATCACATGCTTTAAACGCTTAAAATTTTGCACATTAACCTGTTTTTTTTTTTTAATTCATACATTTTTTAATTTACTTTTTTATTTATTTAAAATGTATTTATTGGTTACTTTTAAGGGAGAGGTCACACGTTTTGGTTGCGTTTTCTTGGCGTTTTGAAAGACATTACAACAGCTGAGGAGAGGGAGAGGTGATTTGCCTAATTACAGTAAACATTTGCGTTAACAAAACGTAATGTAAACGTGAGGTTAATGCATGCATTAACCTGCGTTAACACGTGTGTTAACATATACGTTTTGTAAACAAACATGTTAACATCAATGTAATTAGGCAAATCACCTTTCCTCAGCTATTGTATTGTCTTTTATAACGCAGCCAAAACGCAATGTGTTACCTCACCCTTAAGGGTTTAATCTCATATGTCGTCATCTTCATGGGGTGTAACTAGAATGCAGGACACAGCCTCGAATCCAAAATCAACTGTAGTGTTCTCTCCTGTATATAACCCCCTCATGTGGCTTGTGTCCATGTGGATTTGAGACATTTGCAACAAAAAGTCTCATAAAGAAGCCAAAATTTGTACCTGACAGGATAGGAAAAACTGAACATGGGATCTGCTTTAACCAATCAGTTGGTGTAATGGACCGTGGGATTACTGGAAAAGGTGATCAATATCTGATGTCTTTCTTCTAAAATCAACTTCTAAAATTATACCAATGGAGAGTATTACCAGAGCTCCTCCATGCTGTAGCTTCACAGGCTGTTACACTGCACCCCTTCCCCCTGCTTCCTCAGCACTTCCCCCTCTCTCTACCTGCTGTCATCTCACACAGTGGGAGGGGGGAATGCTCCTGCGCAGTATAACAGCTTGTGAAGCTAAAGAATTGAGGAGCTCTGGTCAGGGGTGAATTTAGACTGCCATGGGTCCTGGGCTGAATGACTATTACCTCCCCTACAAGTCTGGAATCACTCCCTACATATGGTACCAGAGTCAAGCTTCTAGGGGAATTGATGAAACCTTGGATTGAGAGCAGGAAGGACTTTCTTCCTGCTTTCAAACTAAGGTTTCAGGACCTTTGAATGACCTTCAAAGGTCCTGAAACGGCTCTTGTGTACATGTGTATTGAGAGCAAAATCAGATATATGAAGGTTCTTCTCAGTATAAAATTTTGTTGTTTGGTTTGGGTGGCCATGGGCCCCTACAAGACTTGGGCCACAGGGTACCAGCCCAAACCACCGATGTAATAATCCACTACTGGCTCAGGTAACGCCCTTCTGGCTCATTAGCATAATCTAAAAGTTGATTTTAGAAGGAAGGAGGATAACAAATATAAGAACAGGGCTGGATTAAAGGAGGGGCTCATGGGGCTCAAGCCCCGGGGCCCCACCACTTTCACTTTTTAAGTGGCCCCCACCAGTTGGCAGGCTACATACTACAGGGGGCTGGCAGGCTACATACTACAGGGGGCTGGCAGGCTACATACTACAGGGGGCTGGCAGGCTACATACTACAGGGGGCTGGCAGGCTATATACTTCCAAAAACATTGTTGGAAGGGCCCCCACCAGTTTGCGCCTAGGGGCCCCAACCACCCTTAATCCAGCCCTGTATAAGAAGATACTGCAGTTACGATGTCTGGATCTATGAGTAATGTCCCTGGTTTATGGATTTTGATGGTAAGTTTTCTTTAACGTATCTCTGCATAAATCTATCACCGAAATTTGAAGTCAAGAAACGAGAATTTTTGGTGAACATCCATCACATCTTACACGTCTTGGGGTAAAGCTGTCCCATTCTTCATCAGTTTTCTATCCCATTTGATCCCTTCTTCATGCCTCCTTGTTAGTCGCAGTCCAGTAAATGAATTGAGTTTTCTCGATTCCTTGCGTCGGTAGAATTCGGAATACATAAATATTCATCCGTGTGCGGTCTGTAAAGTGGATGCGGCATGATCCAGATTCCCCATAACAGATCTGTGCTATATAAAGTAAACGGTATATACATGTGTGGTGTGAGGAGCTTCTCTGTGGGTTAAAGACTCCTTCAAGCGAGAAATCTGCGTGACCTACATACCCTCTTCTTTTGCAGCGATGTTCGCGTCGCGGTATTTGCTTTATGAAATATCTCTCTCTTATGCCCTTAGAGCATTGGTGAAAAATGTGCCCATTAAAACATGAAAAGACAAACACTGCCTATTCCCCAGACGCGGCCCCCTTCTGCTTTGAATCCTGTAATACCGGAACGTTTTAAACTATGATTTTTTTATGTTTTTTTTTTTTTTTACGTCTTACATAACCTTATACAATGCAGTCACTTTATACCTCCTCCTGTATAACATCACTTTAATTTAACATCAAATTGCAGTCGGTTTTCATGGGTCATCACGTTTTAAAAAAAAAATTTCAAATATTAACATTTCCATCCTATGGAGCCTCACAATAGCCTAACACTTCCTGTTCTGTAGAGATCACTTCTCTACAGGGATGGACACAAGGAGGATAAAACATTTATCATAGCGTCCACCATTAACAGTAGGTAATGGTCACATCATATTTTCTCCCCCTCCTTGCAAAATAACCTAATAGAAGTTAATTAATTTCTGCACATTTTAGGTCCATGTGGCTGCAGTAAACATATATAAATTTTGTTAAAAAAATCTGCAATCAAAATCCTAACTGATAAATCTGTGCACTGTGACTGTGATAATCTTCTCATATTTGCTATATACCGCCTCCTTTCTAAAATCAACTATTTAAATTATACTAATGAGCCAGAAGGGCTCCTAGGGGTGTTACCAGAGCCCCTCTGTTCTGTAGCTTCACTGGCTGTTTAACTGTCTTTCCCTTTCCCTGCTCCCTCAGCAACCCCCCCCCTCTGTCTGTTCTAATCTAGCAAAGTAGAAGGGGGAAGTGCTTCTGCACAGTGTAACAGCCTGTGCAGCTACAGCATGGAGGGACTCTGGTAACACCTCACATAGCCGTTGCGGAACATTACCATAATTATAAAAGTTGATTTTAGAAGGAAGGAGGCCATGGCTAACAAATATAAGAAGATTAATATTTTGCGCCTGGTTTGTTCTTCTTTTTGGCTTTGGATCTATGATGGATCTAGTTCTGCCTTAGTAAATGCGTTTTGGAATTGTCTCATGTCCGATTCATTTGCGCCTAAATTTGCACCAAATTTGTCTCTAATTATAAGATCTCATTTGTGACCAATAATGAAAGGAGAATGAGAAAATGTGGCAGAACGTTCAGGGCTTCATCTCTGCACAAAAAACTATCATTGTGATGTAACTGCAGGGACTAAAAGTTACAGAGATGTATTTTCGGACTAAAAGGCGCACCGGAGTATAAGGCGCACCATCAATAAATGCCTGCTAAAATGTCTAGGTTCATATATAGATGATAGATAAAAGATAGATATGAGATAGATAGATAGATATGAGATAGATAGATAGATATGAGATAGATAGATAGATAGGAGATAGATAGATATGCACATGATCATTGTATATTAATGAATTTTATGTATATCAAAGTTTTGTATCACAAATATGGTAATATGGTGGGCGTGGATTACTGAGTCATGTGACCACGGGGATCTGTATATAACACTGCCATTCACACTGTATAGACGGCTTGAAAAAGGCTCCTTGGAGCCGAAACGTCGCTGTTTTGTTGCTGATCATGGAATAAAGAACCTACACTTTTTTATCACAATTTGGAGTGCTGCACGCTTTCTTGTATAGATAGATAGATAGATAGATAATAGATAGATGATAGATAGATAGATAGATAGATAGATAGATAGATGATAGATAGATAGATAGATAGATAGATAGATAGATATTAGATAGATAGATAGATAGATAGATAGCTAGATAGATATGAGATAGATAGATAGATAGATATGAGATAGATAGATAGATAGGAGATAGATAGATAGATATGAGATAGATAGATAGGAGATAGATAGATAGATAGATACAAAAGGAAAGTCCGGGCAGCACGTGCAAACAATTCGTGGGTGCAAGCTTGTTAGGATTGGGTAAACGATCCTCTATATGTAGAAAAATGGAAAAAAGCAGCACTCCAAATGGTTACTTCAAAAAAACGTGGTCTTTTATTTCATGTGCGACAGCGACGTTTCGGCTCACCTTGAGCCTTCCTCAAGCCAAACAATCAATGTGTTACAGGGATATATATACATAAGATACAATGATCATGTGACTACATAAGCCCCACCCCTTTCGTGTTACGGCCAATTACACAGTGACGTACATATATCCAGTAATATAAATACATATGTATACAAGTAATTCATATCAACATAAGTGCACTTAATCTATTGACAGTATGAAGGTGTACAAAACATATTCAGTTATATATACAGTAATAAATCGTTACCCTATGTCCAAGTGTTAAAGTGCACATAATTAAAATAACCCCCTCAGACGGTGGTTAGACGTACCGCCGTATGTTCCAAACCACTCCGATTCTCACTCCGGGTGTTCACTGGGTGTGCACAGACTCCAGCATATCGCTGGAACGCATCCTTGGCCCGCAAGCCTTGTGAGCCCGGGATTGCTTCCGCCCGGGGCACCGGAAGAGCTTCCCCGTTGCTATGGGGACGTGTTCATGATCGTCTCACGACCTCAAGTCGTTGCCTGCACTATTAATCAGGTAATGTCCATAGACTTGGATAAATAAAGATCCACAAATTCACATTTATTTGTGGATCTTTATTTATCCAAGTCTATGGACATTACCTGATTAATAGTGCAGGCAACGACTTGAGGTCGTGAGACGATCATGAACACGTCCCCATAGCAACGGGGAAGCTCTTCCGGTGCCCCGGGCGGAAGCAATCCCGGGCTCACAAGGCTTGCGGGCCAAGGATGCGTTCCAGCGATATGCTGGAGTCTGTGCACACCCAGTGAACACCCGGAGTGAGAATCGGAGTGGTTTGGAACATACGGCGGTACGTCTAACCACCGTCTGAGGGGGTTATTTTAATTATGTGCACTTTAACACTTGGACATAGGGTAACGATTTATTACTGTATATATAACTGAATATGTTTTGTACACCTTCATACTGTCAATAGATTAAGTGCACTTATGTTGATATGAATTACTTGTATACATATGTATTTATATTACTGGATATATGTACGTTACTGTGTAATTGGCCGTAACACGAAAGGGGTGGGGCTTATGTAGTCACATGATCATTGTATCTTATGTATATATATCCCTGTAACACATTGATTGTTTGGCTTGAGGAAGGCTCAAGGTGAGCCGAAACGTCGCTGTCGCACATGAAATAAAAGACCACGTTTTTTTGAAGTAACCATTTGGAGTGCTGCTTTTTTCCATTTTTCTAGATAGATAGATAGATAGATAGATAGATAGAAAGATAGATAGATAGATAGATAGATATGAGATAGATATGAGATAGATAGATAGATAGATAGATAGATAGATAGATAGATACATAGATAATAGATAGATAGATAGATAGATAGATAGATAGATAGATAGGAGATAGATAGATAGATAGATAGATAGATAGATAGATAGATAGATAGACTGTGTGGATATGATATAACTGGAGGAAATGGATTCTGTATATAGAGGTTTATGTATGCAGGTTGTATAAGAAGGTAATCAGAGATGTCCTTCAGAGCGGTGACATGGAGTACATGTTGTGCATGTGTCAGTGTGACAGGATGCAGAATCATGAACCGTACCAGAAGGTCCATCATGCCGGCTGACAGTAGCTATGACCCTGAATACTGACTGACAGATGACGTGATGCGCCTGTCACATCTCCGGATCCTTTAGACAGAGGCTGAGGATTGTATGAAATATTTAAGTCAGTCATATTGTGACTGATCACTGGACAAAGTTCTACTTCTTAGGAAAAGTTACACACTTACACATATTCCCATTTTTCATATCTTGAAGGAAATCTCCCATCAGAATCCATCCTGATAAACCAGGTACACTTACTCATAGATCCAGGCACAGGGACTGTGATATCTTCTTATATTTGTTATCCATGGCCTCCTTCCTTCTAAAATCAACTTTTAAAATTATATCAATGAAGCCCCTCTGTGATCTGACTTGACAGACTGTTACACTATCTCCCTGCAGGAAGTGTTCACTGTAGAGGTTCTGAGGGAGAAGGGGATAGGGAGATACAGTGTAACAGTCTGTCAAGTCAGATCACAGAGGGACTAGGGTAGCCCCTCAGGCATATTAGGATGAATTAAAAAGTTGATTTTAGAAGGAAGGAACCCATGGATAACAAATATAAGAAGATTATGGTCAGGATGTAAGAGCTCTCCATAAGGAGACTTTGACAATTAAAGCCTTGTAGGTGTGTAGAGACTTATAGTCATTAACACTCCACTGGGGGATTCTGGGAAAATATGCAAATACATTTTCCAGGATAAGGAAAACCACGCCTCTTTTAGCTACCTTGTAAGGCAAAATATTGTCACAGTCCCGGTTCCTGGATCTATCAGTAAGTGTCTCTGGGTTATCAGGATGATTTTAATGGTAGATTTACATTGGCCAAAGACTTTTGTTGGCTGTGTTGGCTATATTTACTGATTCCATTTTAGACACCCATATTGGTGCCAATTACCAAAACGTAATTCCAAGGGCAAAAATTGGTATCAATGCTAGCCAGCAGTCTATTAAGACTTCCAGGTAGGTCAACAGTAAAGCTAATACACAAGGGCGTAACTTTAGGGGGTGCAGAGGTTGCGATGGCACCTGGGCCTAAGCGGTTTAGGGGGCCGTTATGGTTTCACTTTCCAATATGAGAAGACTATTACTATAAACCATACATTATAGTTGGGGGCCTGGCACAGACTTTGCACTGGGGCCCATCAGCTTCTAGTTATGCCACTGCTAATACACCCTGCAGGAAGCAGCGTGTAATAGACAAGATTACCAAGCAGGTCAAACTTGAAGCTAATACAACCTGCAGGAAGCAGGATGTAATAGTAAAAGCAGTATATATACTATATATTTCAATTCAGAAGAAATGAATATAATGTATGAGTATAATGTATGAACAAACACCCTGGGGCCTCTAGCCTCTTGTATGTCTACTATTACCCAGTCTATGGGGCTCATTTACTAAGGGTCGCGCGCTGCACTTTTGTCAGACTTTGCACCATTTTCTGGATTTGCATGGCTTTGACAGGTATTTAACAGGGCTCTGCACTGGGATTGTGTCATATTGATCGGTTTTAGGCGCAGCTGCACTTGCTTCCATGCAACAGAAATCGGAGGTGGGCCGCCGGACGATCCGACTGATTTGGACTGAGCGCGGGGTTTAACTTTCAAATTGTGTCACAAGACAATGCACTTATATGCACTGGGAAGAAGAAGGTGAACTCCGGCGGACCTGAGCGGGGAAGCGACACATGCAGGATGATCTTAGTGAATCGCGGCACAGTGCATTATCGTTGGACAATGCATTTTCGGGAGCTCGCAGGAAGTAAATGAGCCCCATTGTGTTAGCAAAGTGCATGGATGCAGTATAGACAATCTACTAGAAATCATCCTGGGTCTACAAGGAGATGACGGGAGTGCTATAGGGAATAGACCATTGCTATCCATCTCCATTATTACCACTGAAGGAACTGAATCTTATTATAGGACCGACGCATTACAAAGACCACCACTGATGAAGACCCCATTTATGTGATGGATATCCAGTCCCCTATGTTCTATGTATCGATCCTCTTTTTGTAGAGAACCAACTTTATAGAAGATCAATTTTCACAACCAGTTTTATTCTCCAATAATTTTCACGATATATAGTTACTTTTCGAGGTGGAACTTGACCCATCGTATCATTTATAATGCCATAGATAGAAATATAAAAAGTTTCCGGGGGTTAGAATAGTCACGGATATTACAACATAACAGTAACTATATAAATGAGGTATTGGCTTGATGTAACTGAACTACAGAAAGGTCATTTTTACCTCACATTGAACGGAATAAAAATGGCCTTTTTAGAATTCCTTCTTTTATGACCCATCAGACCATGGGACCACTGTATTGGACATAAAAGGTCACTTCTTTTGTTGTCTGCAGGTCCAAGGAGGCTAGTCATCGGCTAAAGGAAGTCCTTTGAAAAAGACCTTTTACCACCTCACACATGTGATGATGAACATACCTTTCAGTAGGGGCTGCTACACCGATTCTGGGGTAGTTTGATTTTTCTTTCTAGCTAGATATCAGTCTCAGTATCTGACCGTTATAATCCTCTCCACTGTCAGAGAGGGGGTACTGGAGCAGAGCAGGAGGGGGCTGGTGTTATGCTAATCTCTTCTCTCCCGCATCCTCTGTGACAGTGAAGAGGATTCTAACGGTCAGCTACTGGGCCTGATATCTCAGCAACTGTGGGAGATAGAAAGAAAATTCAAAGTGCCCCTTCATCTGTGTAGCATAGATTACACACGCATGAGGTGGTGAAAGGTCTTTAAAGGACTTTCTTTATCCGATGACTAACCTGACTAGTCAGGTATGAAATGTCCTTTTTAGAATTCCCTCTTCTATGAGAAATCTCATCTGTTTACATATAAAAATATCCCCTCCAAGTCATATATGCAAATTAGCCGAAAAGTCATACATCTAGCTTGAGATGTGTCCATCTTATAGTCTGCAGAGGGAGTATCAATTCAGAAGCCCCTATCTTTATGCTAAACTCTTCTCGAGCACCTCCTCTCTGACAGTGAAGAGGATTATAATGGTCAGCTACTGGGACTGATATCTCAGCAACCGTGGGGGCTAAAAAGAAAATTCAAAGTGCCCCTGAATCTGTGTAGCCCCCCTAACATGTTCATTTTCCACATGTGTGAGGTGATAAAAGTTCACTCATCCCACATTAATGGCACTTCTGGGGAATACACTCATCGGCCACTTTATTAGGTACACCATGCTAGTAACGGGTTGGACCCCCTTTTGCCTTCAGAACTGCCTCAATTCTTCGTGGCATAGATATAACAAGGTGCTGGAAGCATTCCTCAGAGATTTTGGTCCATATTGACATGATGGCATCACACAGTTGCCGCAGATTTGATGGCTGCACATCCATGATGCGAATCTCCCGTTCCACCACATCCCAAAGATGCTCTATTGGATTGAGATCTGGTGACTGTGGAGGCCATTTGAGTCCAGTGACCTCATTGTCATGTTCAAGAAACCAGTCTGAGATGATTCCAGCTTTATGACATGGCGCATTATCCTGCTGAAAGTAGCCATCAGATGTTACAGGGTACATTGTGGTCATAAAGGGATGGACATGGTCAGCAACAATACTCAGGTAGGCTGTGGCGTTGCAACGATGCTCAATTGGTACCAAAGGGCCCAAAGAGTGCCAAGAAAATATTCCCCACACCATGACACCACCACCACCAGCCTGAACCGCTGATACAAGGCAGGATGGATCCATGCTTTCATGTTGTTGACGCCAAATTCTGACCCTACCATCCGAATGTCGCAGCAGAAATCGAGACTCATCAGACCAGGCAACGTTTTTCCAATCTTCTACTGTCCAATTTCGATGAGCTTGTGCAAATTGTAGCCTCAGTTTCCTGTTCTTAGCTGAAAGGAGTGGCACCCGGTGTGGTCTTCTGCTGCTGTAGCCCATCTGCCTCAAAGTTTGACGTACTGTGCGTTCAGAGATGCTCTTCTGCCTACCTTGGTTGGCTAACGGGTGGCTATTTAAGTCATTGTTGCCTTTCTATCAGCTCAAACCAGTCTGCCCATTCTCCGCTGAGTGTATACTGTAATTATCATGTAAGAAAATCCCACCTAATGCCGTCAGCAGAATAAGAATTATAGTAACTTGTCTCTAAATATCATAAGACAAGGAGATGTGTCATACATATCTATCTAAATAAAACTAGAAGAAGGCAGAAATGTCCGAAACCATCTATTGTTTAATTTCGAGGAGGTTAATGCGTCCTGTCAGCAGTCTCTGCGGCGTCTTAAGTCTAAGTATATGGGATTTATGATCCAGAAATATACAGTGTTTTATCCGCTTTATTTTCTTCTATTTCCTGTAATTAGATCATCTCCGCCTGTAGATTCCTTATTATGTTATTTTTGCTGGAGACACCAGTTGTCATTGCTACAAGTGAATGGAAAGGTCAGTCACATGAGCGGCGTTATCATGGGACCCAGGCCGGTTATTTATTTCGTTCCGCAATTATCAGCTTTATCCTTCCTCGGAAAACCTGTTTGTTTGACCTCTTATTTAATCTGTCCTGCGAGATAATTCTCTGCCTTTCCTTCACCGCTCCGTGGAGAATATCTCTATCCGCTGTGTGTATGTAGAAGGCCATTGCTTAACGAAAGCTGCAGCAAAAATTTCCTTTAAGACAAATCTTATCCTGCATAATTGCCCCCCCCCCCCATGACATAAGGGGGGTCATTTATCTTATTTTTTTCCCTTATATTTGTGACTTTTTTGGTGCATTTGCAAAGCCTGCCCTAGCAAATTTAGCCGCAGCAGAATTTTTCGTGTTGTGCCTGATATATCTTTAAAATGCAGAAGTGGACATAGAAAAATGACTCATTTTTGGTGCAAAAAAAACCTCCAGTCGTGAGGAAACGTAGGCAAAAGTCTAGAAGGAGGTTGCATAAGAAGTTGCGACTTTTGTGTGACTTTTTAAAGAATGGCGCAAAAAAAGCTCATGCCCGAGATAATCACCCTCTAAGATAAATGAAACAAGTCCAGAACTCAAATAAGCAATAAAAGACATGCAGAAATGTCCTGATAAAGATAAATGAGTCATAGGGGGTCACGTTTTTGCGCCTTTTTGCAGCGTAATCGCTGTTTTGCGCCTATTTTGCGTATTTGGAATTCGCTGTGTGTTTTTACCCCCTTTTTATCATTACATTGCGCCTCCTTACAGATGTTTGTGACTGATTTATTATACCATTGCACCTATATAGGCGCAAATAATTGCACAATAATACACTAGTCCTCACCATGCTAAGAAATGGTATGATTTGTGCAACAAATGACGTCTTTTTTTAAATTTGCACCTAATAATAACCTGCATTTGACAAAGAGACAAACAGGTTGTACATAGTGTCCGATCTGCAGGCAGCATGTTATAGAGCAGGAGGAGCTAAGCAGATTGTACATAGTGTCCTATCTGCAGGCAGCATGTTATAGAGCAGGAGGAGCTGAGCAGATTGTACATAGTGTCCTATCTTCAGGCAGCATGTTATAGAGCAGGAGGAGCTGAGCAGATTGTACATAGTGTCCTATCAGCAGGCAGCATGTTATAGAGCAGGAGGAGCTGTGCAGATTGTACATAGTGTCCTATCAGCAGGTAGAATGTTATAGAGCAGGATGAGCTGAGCAGATTGTACATAGTGTCCTATCTGCAGGCAGCATGTTATAGAGCAGGAGCAGCTGAGCAGATTGTACATTGTGTCCTATCTTCATGCAGCATGTTATAGAGCAGGAGGAGCTGAGCAGATTGTACATAGTGTCCAATCAGCAGGCTGCATGTTATAGAGCAGGAGGAGCTGTGCAGATTGTACATAGTGTCCTATCAGCAGGTAGAATGTTATAGAGCAGGATGAGCTGAGCAGATTGTACATAGTGTCCTAACAGCAGGCAGCATGTTATAGAGCAGGAGGAGCTGTGCAGATTGTACATAGTGTCCTATCAGCAGGTAGAATGTTATAGAGCGGGATGAGCTGAGCAGATTGTACATAGTGTCCTATCTGCAGGCAGCATGTTATAGAGCAGGAGCAGCTGAGCAGATTGTACATTGTGTCCTATCTTCATGCAGCATGTTATAGAGCAGGAGGAGCTGAGCAGATTGTACATAGTGTCCAATCAGCAGGCAGCATGTTATAGAGCAGGAGCAGCTGAGCAGATTGTACATAGTGTCCTATAAGCAGGTAGCATGTTATAGAGCAGGAGGAGCTGAGCAGATTAACATTGTTTTTTGATCTATACTTCAGGATAGCTGAATGCATGTAAGTCTTTTTTTCACTGTTACAGTAATACTTTGTTATAGTGGTTTCAGGTTTTTCCTCACTATTCGATTTGATGCACTTTTATAATTTCTAGAGCATTCGTTTATATGTAAGTCAGATAAATAATTCACAATGGTATTTTCAGGCCAGTAGACATTACACTGCTCCGTTGGATCTTTATGTTTATAACCGGCGGTGCCTATGAAGGAAACATTTTCTTAGCGTTTATCGGAGCAGGAAGAAAATTCATTTATTTTTTTATACGATCAGATAGAATAGATGTGGGGCCTATGTAAACAGGGTACGATTAGTGGTCCAGGGAGAGATACGGGACTATTAGCTGCTGGTGATATGGTGATAGATGGGCGACCTCGCTCCTCTAAATGTATCTTTACCTCATTAGTTTGTAAATCGTCCTTGGTGTATGTAATGAGCTGAAAAGTAATTCCACATCCATTTGTGTTATGTGTGTTTAGATGTAATAAATTTAAGGTATTTTTACCTAACAAGAAAGAATGGACCGTTTATGGTGACAAAACACCTTCAATAGCTTTGGCCATAGTGGGGAAGATTTACTTACCCGGTCCATTCGCGATCCAGCGGCGGGTTCTCCGACGCTGATTCGGGTCCGACCGGGATTCACTAAGGTGGTGCACCCGATGTCCACCAGGTGTCGCTGCTGCGTTGAAGTCCGTCGGAGTTCACTGAAGTTCACCATCCGTTGCAGGGTGCAGATAAGTGCGTGTCAAGCGACACATTTTTTAAAAAAAATATGGTGGTTTTTCCGAATCCGTTGGGTTTTCCGACGGCCACACCCCCGATTCCCGTTGCGTGCATGCCAGCGTGCGCCAAAAACCCCGGGGAAATTCAGCGCAAAACGGTAGCGATTCGGGCCCTTAGTAAATGACCCACACTGTGTGCCATAAAAGCTATTCCTTCCTTACATTTACATATGTTAAGCAATGCCAGGAACCTATGGCAGGAATGTGCCATAGAGAATAGACAAGCCTTAGCTATCTTCCCCTTGATTTGTCATCTGTCAGGTGATAGTCGAGAAACTCCTTTAGAGTGCTGTGAACTTCTTCAGTGTCAGAGTGGCCCAACAGAATAACCTACAGTAACCCAAAGGTCTAACCCAATGCTGGAATCCTTTGGAGGCTGCTATGTATGTCTTAGGTGTTGATGAAGGGTTGGACTATAAATCATGGTGAGCCCAAGGAAACCCAATCCAACATTGTCTACTTTCCCCTAGCATCATCTATCAGGGGGTCATTGTATCCTTCTTTTACTGACATCTATTGATGAGGGAGGTTGAGAACCCTCCAGGCAATGGTTTATCCTTCCTCCTTTGACATATCTTTTGGGGGTTACGAGAGGAGACCGAATACAATGCTGTATCCTTCTTCCTCTGACATCATCTGATAAGTGATAGCTGAGAAGTCCCTTACAGTGCTGTCTCCTTCTGTTGAGGGATACTTGATGATACTCCTTACAATACTGTCTCCTTCCTTTTATTGGGTGATTTTTGAGGAAGACTCTACACAATGTTGTATCCTTCTCCCTCTCACGTCTTCTCTTGGCCATAGATGAGAAGCCACATTGAAACAATGATATATCCTTCTTTTTGCTTATCCTTCTTCAGTTGGAGAATACTTGAGGAGACCCCATACAATGTTGTGTCTTTCCTCCCCTAACATCTTCTGTTGGGGAACACTTGATGAGACCCCTTTCAATGCTGTCTCCTTCTTATGTTGGGAGATACTTGAGGAGACCTCTTACAATGCTGCCTCCTTCATCTATTGGGGAGATACTCGAGGAGACCCATACAATGCTGTATCTTTCTTTCTCTGAAATCATCCGTTGGCCATAGTTTAGGAGCCCTGTTGAAACCCCCTTATATTGCTGTATCCTTCTTACCCTGTCGTCTTCTTTTGGGGGATACTTGAGGAGACCCCTTACAATGCTGTCTCCTTCTTATGTTGGGAGATACTTTAGGAGACCCCTTACAATGCTGTCTCCTTCTTATGTTGGGAGATACTTTAGGAGACCCCTTACAATGCTGCCTCCTTCTTATGTTGGGAGATACTTTAGGAGACCCCTTACAATGCTGCCTCCTTCTTATGTTGGGAGATATTTGAGGAGACCCCTTACAATGCTGTCTCCTTCTTATGTTGGGAGATACTTTAGGAGACCCCTTACAATGCTGCCTCCTTCTTATGTTGGGAGATATTTGAGGAGACCCCTTACAATGCTGCCTCCTTCTTATGTTGGGAGATACTTTAGGAGACCCCTTACAATGCTGCCTCCTTCTTATGTTGGGAGATATTTGAGGAGACCCCTTACAATGCTGCCTCCTTCTTATGTTGGGAGATACTTTAGGAGACCCCTTACAATGCTGCCTCCTTCTTATGTTGGGAGATACTTTAGGAGACCCCTTACAATGCTGCCTCCTTCTTATGTTGGGAGATATTTGAGGAGACCCCTTACAATGCTGCCTCCTTCTTATGTTGGGAGATACTGAGGAGACCCCTTACAATGCTGCCTCCTTCTTATGTTGGGAGATATTTGAGGAGACCCCTTACAATGCTGCCTCCTTCTTATGTTGGGAGATATTTGAGGAGACCCCTTACAATGCTGTCTCCTTCTTATGTTGGGAGATACTTTAGGAGACCCCTTACAATGCTGCCTCCTTCTTATGTTGGGAGATAGTTTAGGAGACCCCTTACAATGCTGCCTCCTTCTTATGTTGGGAGATATTTGAGGAGACCCCTTACAATGCTGTCTCCTTCTTATGTTGGGAGATACTGAGGAGACCCCTTACAATGCTGTCTCCTTCTTATGTTGGGAGATACTTTAGGAGACCCCTTACAATGCTGTCTCCTTCTTATGTTGGGAGATACTTTAGGAGACCCCTTACAATGCTGCCTCCTTCTTATGTTGGGAGATACTGAGGAGACCCCTTACAATGCTGCCTCCTTCTTATGTTGGGAGATACTGAGGAGACCCCTTACAATGCTGCCTCCTTCTTATGTTGGGAGATACTTGAGGAGACCCCTTACAATGCTGTCTCCTTCTTATGTTGGGAGATACTTGAGGAGACCCCTTACAATGCTGTCTCCTTCTTATGTTGGGAGATACTTGAGGAGACCCCTTACAATGCTGCCTCCTTCCTCTTTTGGAAATTTGTGAGATCCCTTTAAAATGCTGTCTCCTTTCTCTGTTCAGGGATTCCTGAGGAGATCCCATACCATGCCATATATCTATTCCGACATCTTGTGTTGGGGGATAGCCATAAAATGTTGTATCCTTCTTCTGTCTTACTGTCAGTGGATGGCCTAGAAGTTTATTTGGGCAGTTCTGCAGACTTTCCTCTGATATGTATGAAGGTCTTTACTATTTTTATAGAATTGGAAATAAAAAGTAAAAAAAAATTGCAAAGGACATGAAACTAATTCGAGTCTCTCTTCATCCACAGGTTATTATCTTATATTTTGACCCAAGCACTTTTCGCTGCATTCTTCTTCGATGGGTTCGCCTCTTGGGATACGCAATCGTCTACGGAACTGTGACATTGAAGCTATACAGGTATCAAAAATCCAAAAATACATTGTAGGTATAACATAAGACATGTCATACAGTATCTATAGGGTTTTACTTTTTTTTAACCTTGAATATATGTCAACATAGAAAATGGGTTTTTATTTTTTTTACTGTTTTCTTGGATTATTCTCGGTTGATGTGTGTATGTATGTATATATATATATATAAAAGTGGGAGAAAGTAGGCAGCACTCCAAAAAGTCCAATTGATGGTGTTAAAGGTGAATTCTTTATTCCATGATGACAGGTATAATAAAGTGCAACGTTTCGGCTCAACTTGGAGCCTTTTTCAAGCCAAGTAACAAGGGTGAAAATTACATATACAGGCAGTCCCCGGGTTACATACAAGATAGGGACTGTAGGTTTGTTCTTAAGTTGAATTTGTATGTAAGTCGAAACTGTATATTTTATCATTGTAGTTCCCGACAATTTTTTTTTTTTGCCCCAGTGACAATTGGAGTTTCAAATTTTTTTGCTGTAATAGGACCAAGAATTATCAATAAAGCTTCATTGCAGACAATTTTAAGCTGATTATTGCAATCTGGGACCATTTTAAAGCATCCAGAGAGCTTCACCAGAGGTCACAGTGGGCAGAGGGGTCCGTCTGTAACTATGGGTTGTCTGTAAGTCGGGTGTCCTTAAGTAGGGGACCGCCTGTATATAGCAAACATAGGTGATCACATGATCCAAATAGTCCCTCCCCCTCATTAACATGTTTTTTGTCAAAGTGACATAATCAAGTGTAATACAAATAAAAATGATAACATTCAATGCATCAATATGTTCCGTAGTAAAGTGCAAGTGCATATACAGTACAATCAGTAGATAATGATCAACATTGGAAGTTCTTGTGACGAAAAAGTGCTATGTGTGCATAATTGTTGTGTACAACGTGAGATAGCTTTACATAAATACAAAGTTAAAACGGGATTCTCACCACCTCGTCCACATATTGTATAAAAAAAAAAAACGTCCGATCGCACGCCAGTGTGGAATCTAGTTGGCGCGCTAGTCCGTGATGCGACTGACACGCAGTAATGGAATTTGTATTACACTTGATTATGTCACTTTGACAAAAAACATGTTAATGAGGGGGAGGGACTATTTGGATCATGTGATCACCTATGTTTGCTATATATATGTAATATTCACCCTTGTTACTTGGCTTGAAAAAGGCTCCAAGTTGAGCCGAAACGTTGCACTTTATTATACCTGTCATCATGAAATAAAAAATTCACCTTTAACACCATCAATTGGACTTTTTGGAGTGCTGCCTACTTTCTCCCACTTTTATCTGCGAGAGACCTGAGGCCTGGTCTCATTGTGCCTGCACCCACCCGCACCTGAATTGTTTGTGTGCTGCTTACACTTTCTTCAAATATATATATATATATATATATATATATATATATATATATATATATATATACACTGTATATCATATATAGTTATTATTATTCAGAGAAACATATTTAGCTATTGTATGTTTTGTATTCTATGTAACTAGTGCATTGCTTCTTGCTGTCCTATTTGGCAACAATGTTGTCATCTGTTCTCTAACAATCTCAAGGGTTTACAGTCTGTTCCGAGGTCAACTCAGGTTTCTTTAAAACATATTTTTCTAAATAATAAGTACTTGTTATTTTTACGCTAATTAGATCCACGATGCAGTGTTCATTAACGGACGGCTGTCAAATTTTACGTGCAGTCTTGATTGTAGATGCCCTGCTGTAAGAAAAAGTTGAGATAAGCAGGTTTTTTGTAATGTCCTATCGGCAGGCAACAAGTTAGATAACATAAACAGATTGGGGCTCATTTACTTACCTGGCACGTTGTCCCGACGTTGATTCGGACTTACCAGGATTCACTAAGTTTGTGCGCCTGATATCCACTAGGAGTCGCTGCTGCGCCAAGGTCCACCGGAGTTCACCATCCTCTTCCTGGTGCATGGAAGCGACACATTTTTTTTTTTTTAAATACCGCGTTTTTTCCGAATTGGTTTTCCGATGGCTACACCACCCCATTTTCGTCGCGTGAAACCCAGCGCTGATGCGACACAATCCGATCTCGTGCGCCAAAAACCCGGGGCAAAACGGCGCAAACCGGTAATTTTCGGGAAACCCGATGAAAATTTGCGATTCGGGCCCTTAGTAAATGAGCCCCATTATTTATTGGGACACATATATCAAGGTCTTGTATGTCTCAAATCAGTGTAAAAGTCCCGAAATATGCGCAATTCCTGGCGCACAGGTAGAAATTGCACCTATTTTCCCCATTACACCACTGCAACGCCAAATGTACATGGAGGGGTGTGATGGTGGCACGGCTGGCAAAAGAGTGACCCGTTCGGGCTACGGCGCCATTCTACAGTAGGTCAGACTGAAACCTCCTAATAGATCAGACGGATGTAGGAGACAGGGGCACAATCATACGCTGGCACACTTAGCACCAGCTTATGATAAATGTGCCCAATAATGCCCTAGCAGGCAGCTTGTTATAGAGCAGGAGGATCTGAGCAGATTGCACATAGTGTCCTATCTGTATCCAGCAGATTATAGAGCAGGAGGAGCTGAGCAGATTGTACATAGTGTTCTATCTGCAGGCAGCATGGTATAGAGCAGGAGGAGCTGAGTAGATTGTACATAGTGTCCTATCTGCAGGCAGCATGTTATAGAGCAGGAGGAGCTGAGCAGATTGTATATAGTGTCCTATCTGCAGGCAGCATGTTATAGAGCAGGAGGAGCTGAGCAGATTGTATATAGTGTCCTATCTGCAGGCAACATGTTATAGAGCAGGAGGAGCTGAGCAGATTGTATATAGTGTCCTATCTGCAGGCAGCATGGTATAGAGCAGGAGGAGCTGAGTAGATTGTACATAGTGTCCTATCTGCAGGCAGCATGTTATAGAGCAAGAGGAGCTGAGCAGATTATACATAGTGGGGGTCATTTACTAAGGGCCCGATTCGCGTTTTCCCGACATGTTACCCGAATATTTCCGATTTGCGCCGATTTCCCCTGAATTGCCCTGGGATTTTGGCTTACGCGATCGGATTGTGGCGCATCGGCGCTGGCATGCACGCGACGGAAATCGGGGGGCGTGGCCGAACGAAAACCCGGCGGATTCGGAAAAACCGCCGCATTTAAAACAAAAAAAGTGTTGCGCAGCTTGCACTTACCTTCACTAGGAATAGGCCGGTGAACTTGAGCCCGTTCCGATGCTTTTCAGCACTTCAGCGCCACCTGGTGGACGGCGGGGGAACTACCTTAATGAATCCCGGCCGGACCCGAATCCACCGCAGAGAACGCGCCGCTGGATCGCGAATGGACCGGGTAAGTAAATCTGCCCCAGTGTCCTATCAGCAGACAGCATGTTATAGAGCAGGAGGAGCTGAGCAGATTGTACATAATGCCACATCTGCAGGCAGAATAATATGAAGCAAATGTAACAGAGAAAGGTGTACAGTACTGTGCTGCTCCTCATGTTGTATAACATGCTGCCTACACAAGGAAAAGTTTGTGGAAAGCAATGTTGAAGTTCCCCAAACTTAGAAGCTTACTGTATATTATTCATACATCAAAGCCAATATTGACACAGTTTGCAGTAATCATCCTCCAAGAACTGCCCTTTACGTCATCAAGATGTTCCACATGAAGGGTTAACAATCGCAAAAAAAATGTAATAAGATTAAAATCTGAACCTAAAAATAACTTTAGTGTTAAAATGTGAACATTCTGTGTA
Source organism: Engystomops pustulosus (assembly GCF_040894005.1). Taxonomy (NCBI): domain Eukaryota; kingdom Metazoa; phylum Chordata; class Amphibia; order Anura; family Leptodactylidae; genus Engystomops; species Engystomops pustulosus. The sequence continues at coordinate 190,240,109 of NC_092415.1, read as the reverse complement.
AATTCCATGATATAACACTACAAGATGTGTTATCAGTTTGTATTAGCTGAAGTCTCTTCTCTCTCCCGGCAGCACAAGTTATAGAGTTTTATAGAAAGGTATCTATAAATAAATACATAGTGAAAATCACCATCCAGAAAAATCTGGAGAAATATTTTGGCCAGACGTCCACAGACCTATTCCATTTCATTACGAGACACAATGATACAAAGTCTATATTTAGTCTGTGAGGTGGGAGAGAATAAATCAATATTGTTCTCCGAGTCACTTCTGGGAAATCTGTAAGAATTGTCATATAGGTGTAAAGATGCCTCTTGGCTGAAAAAAAATAGCAATTACATTACCATCAGAGCAAACAATAGGTGAGACATGATTGTGTATATATATATATTTACAGGCGGTCCCCTACTTAAGGACACCCGACTTACAAACGACCCTTATTTACAGACGGACCCCACTGCCGACTGTGACCTTTGAAGCTCTCTGGATGTTACTATAGTCCCAGACTGCAATAATCAGCTGTAATGTGTCTGTAATGAAGATTTATTGATAATCCTTGGTCCCATTACAGCAAAAAATGTTGAAACTCCAATAATCACCGGGGCAAAAAATGTTTGTCTGTTACTACAATCATAAAATATACAGTTTCCACTTACATACAAATTCAACTTAAGAACAAAACAAAGCCCTAATAACTAAATGCCCCCCTTCTTTTAGCTAAAAATTGTTTCCCTCACATCCCCATAAAATTTACATTGTTATCTTTCCTGGCATAGAGCCAGATCCAGTAGTGAGTCAGAGTCCAGGGGCTCACCCTATGCCTCCTTATCACCATTCGGCACTTCATGTCATGTGACCAAGGTGATGTCGTCTAAGGTCCTTTAACCATTAACATTTGTAAAATCTACCCCATGTATGTATCTGATCACATGAAATCACAACATGCCTCCTTGGACTTCTACTCCTCCCCATCGATGTGGGAGTGGCTGTTTCTGCCCTGTGTTCACCGTAAAAGTTTGCCTGTTTTTTGCACAAATCTACTCACAGCTTTAGAAGCTTGCCAGATACTTGAGGAGGCCTAAATCTCCATCTTACGCCGGTGCACTAGATTCAGTCTGCCTTCTGGAGGATAGCTATCTTACATGAGCCATGGTGAGACATGTATTATGTGGCTGATACAATAATGTTACTTCTGTTCCATTAAGGAGTAAATTATATACCAGGTATTATCAGAAACTAAATATTTAATTGAACACACAGAGCGTTTGCATGTTCAATTAAACTCCTGTATACTATGTATAAGCTGCAGCAAAGGTAATGCTTTGCCTGAACCAATAATTCATAAAGAGATTAATGAGCCATCACACTGTGCCCAGTCTACACCGCTGGGAGGGATTTATCAGACTAAAACAAATGGAAAATATCTAGAACTCGGATGTAAAAAATAACCAGGCATAGAGCTGCTAAAGGTATCAGATAGTACATTTCTCTCATAGATCTCAGTCATACCTCTCGTCTTTGAGGATTCTGAAAAAAGGGCAAAATGATTCCACAGAATATTTTAAAGGACATCTACCACCAGGATGAAGGATTGTAAACCCTGCACACTGACATACTGGTGTGTGCACCTTCCGTCAGGATCCGCTCTTCTTTTAGCGTCTTATGCCCTTATATTCAAGAGAAAAAGGCTTTAAAAATTATGAAAATGAGCCTGAGGGGCTCCAGGCTCTAATAACATCTATGGAGGCTGGAGCCCCCCAGTCTCATTTGCATAATTAGCTTAATTCACAATGGGGCAGATTTACTTACCTGGTCCAGTCGCGATCCAGCGGCGTGTTCTCTGACACTGATTCGGATTCTGCCGGGATTCACTAAGGTCGTGCGCCCAATGTCCACTAGGTGTCGCTGCGGCGCTGAAGTCCGCTGGAGTTCACCTTCTCTGTTCCGGTATATGAGAGAGGTATTTTTGCGACACAATTTTTTTTTTTTAATTCTGCAGTTTTTCCGAATCCGTCGGGTTTTCCAACGGCCACGTTCCCTGATTTCTGTCAGGTGCATGCCGGCGCCGATGCGCCACAATCCGATCGTGTGCGCCAAAAACCCGGGGCAATTCGGCGCAAATCGGTAATTTTCGGGAAACCCGACAAAAAATAGCGATTTGGGCCCTTAGTAAATGACCCCCAAAGTGTCTGCCGCACACAGCAGCAGAAATGGGTCAATTTAGAGCAGCGAATCCCTTCTTCACCATTGCATTGACGCAGATACAGTTGTCAGCTCCGATCTTCCTGAAAATTTGAAAACAGTTGGATTGAGGAGTAGATTTGACTTCATCATACTATGTTTTATGTAGCAGTTCAGTTCAAGAATGGAAGAAATTATGACATATAGTTGACAAGATTTGTGGTGTACTTAAAGGACAGTTTAGTGATGGTAGATGTGTCCAGGTAAGAAGTAAAGACTTATTTTTAATTAAACCCCAAATATAGAGTTATAAAAATTATGAAAAATTAGCCTAGTGTGCTCAGGCTACATCACCCAAGAGCCTCAGGGATCCTCGTATTCTAATGTATGCACCCTCCCCCCCCCCCCCCCCCCCAGTGACCCTCAGGATGTTTCTCAGGAACTTCTTACTAGGACACTAGTCTATCTTCACTAAACTGATAGTAGGTTTCCTTTAAGCCCTATGCCATGGAATAACCAAAATCTGCTAGGTATAAGCCTGCCACTTCTAGGACTGGAACAAGATGATCTATCAATATGAAAATGTATGACCATCCCTTCTAATTCAGGACAATTTTTTAGATATCCACGACATAATACTGAGCTTGTTTTCTTCTCCTTGTCCAGGGTTCTGAAAGTGTTTCTCTCCCGGACGGCCCAGCGCATCCCTTACATGACCAGTGGTAGAGTCATGAAGATGCTTTCTGTAATTCTGCTGCTAGTCCTCTGGTTCCTGGTTGCTTGGACATCTGCTGTTTTCCAGAACATGGACCGAAATATCCCCCTGATAGTCCAAGGCGAAACTTCTGACCATTTTCAGTTTAAGATGTGTCTGATAGATCGATGGGACTACATGATGGCAGTTGGTATGTTGGAATAGTTTTATTTTTTATGAATTTTTATAAAATAGAAAAAAAATTTTCACTTCACTTACATTTACATAAAATTGTATTTTTCTTCAAAATTCTCAAAGAGAACTTTTTTTCACGAGCCTCAGTTATGTTAACTTTGTAAAGATATATGATCAATACACCCATAATGAAAGAGTGATGGTTTCCAATTTTAGATAATGGGGGACATTTATCAGGGCTTGTATGCAAGTCTTTTGGAATACAAGCCATGAAATAATCACATTTCCTGGCGCAATGCCAAGAATTGTGATTATTATCTTCTTTATAGCACCTCCATACCAGGCCGGTGAATGGAATACAAAGAGGAAAAGAAAGAAGTATGAAAAGACAGCTACGTGTAAACGACTTATCTTTATTAATTATCCAAAATATATAAATCACAAACAACCCAAACCCATAATAAAAACATTGAAAAGTACAAAAAATTGTACAAAAACAAACAATTGCTGGTAGGGGTAAGGTGGCCCCCACCAAGTAGCTCCCACAAGTGTAAGACTGCCATGGGTAACAATTCACATCACACACATGGTAACAGATACTACAGGGGGTATAAGAATTCATTAAAATGTAACAAAAATTGAAGAAAAGTCACCCCAGTAACCCAGTCCAGTCAGGCGTAGTGGGTCAGCCCGGCGGAGTAGTGGGTCAGTGCAAGGCATTCCTAACCTAGTGTAAGGCATTCCTGACCCTGCTTTTTGATAACTTTTAATTCCACTGTGTTATTGATGGAGGTCTTGGGGGATATTTATCATACGCCGGCACTCGTGCTTCAGCGTATGATAGACCCGCTGCTGCTCTTGCGCAGCGCAATAGATCAAGAGGCTTCAGCCTCTTGATGTATCCGGCGGGGTCCTGCACAGCGTTTCACAGTGAAAATTTGCCGGCTGCATCGAGTGTGCAGGCGTTGGGACAGTAACACCCCGCACCAGCCCAATCCCAGCCGCCCGAGCGAAGGTGGCGGATTGGGGTAAATAATCGCAAGTACTAGCAATAAACTAGCATTTGGGATCATTTCAGGGCTTCTATGCCACTGACATAATGCAGAGGCCCTGATAAATATACCCCCATGTGTTGAGGGCCCACATTCTCTAAGGGTCGCGAACACACTTTTGTCGGACTGTGCACCGTTTTCAGGGCTAAAACGGCTTGCACAGGTATTTAAGAAGTGTGCACTGAGATTGTGTTGCACGTGACCCCTTTATGGCGCAGCTGCGGTGGCACAAGTTGGGGGCCGTGCCATCAGACGATCCGACTAGTTCGGACTGAGCGTGGAATTTTACTTTTAAATTGTGTTGCGAACCCAAGCACTTACATGCACCACTAAAAAGATGGTGAACTCTGTCGGACCTGGGAAGCGACACATGCAGGATATCGGACGTATGATCTTAGTGAATCACGACAGAGTGCATTAGAGTCGGACAATGCAGTTACTGTGAACTCCGCGGACGGGTAAGTAAATGTGCCTCATTGTCTTCTTCACCTGCTGTTACTATGTCCTTCAAGGCTTTGACTTAAGAGACCTTGAGGACCCACACTCCTCACTGGTGTTTCACCAACTACATAACATGGTCTCCCTAAGGCTCTGACTTGGGGTTTTTCTGCAATATTAGTTGTCTAATTCTACATTCCCATAATTTCTAATCCATTGGGTTCTAGTTTGCAGAAAGTTAGTCTCAGTTTTAAGTCTGATGTGATTTCTCACAGTGACTTTCTATTGTTTTTGATCTTTTTTGGCATTTTTTTTCTCCTAGACCCATTGCAGTGAACTCATTTAAATTTTACTCATCTTAAAATGTATGTGTATGTTAATATCATGCAAATGAGCCGCTACAATTTCCTCAAATCTTTTCTTTTTAAAATAGGACACTTGATTCATTTTCATTATCTTGCCGCGCACATTAAAGTTTAAGACGCGCTTAGTGTTACTTTTAAGCCTTGTTCTTTGATTATGTGCTGTGATCATAATGAACGAACACTACAGTGTTTTGGGATTACTGTGGTCCAATGTACTGGAAAAGAAATAATTGAAAAAGACATATTTTTCAGAACTTTTTTTATATAGCAATAACATGTCTTGTAGCCAGGGGCGTAACTACAGCGATAGCAGCTGCTATGGGGCCCGCAGTGTCAGGGGGCCCCGGCATCTGACCTATCACACTAAAAACTGTATAATATGCATATAATGCTGCGCATTGTACAGCATAATATGCTGTATGTATAACAGTGCACATCTTCCACAGTGCACACCTGTCAGATTAGAAATGTTGGTGGAGTAAGAGGGGATTGCAGAAGGAAAGGACTAGAATCTCTCATCTACTCCCTGCTGCCTTCTTCCCCCATGTGGTCAGCAGCAGATGGGCTGCATGATATCATATCTGTGACCTGTGACTCCCACCTTGCATAAAAAGACGGCATGAGAGTGAGTGTATACATATGTGTGTATGAGTGCATAAACACATGGAGGTGAATATGTGATGTGGTTATGTGTGTTTATATGTGAAGTATAGATGCTGTATGTATAAATACAGTATGTGTATGTATATATACTGTATGTAAGTATATGGCACTGTATGTGAGTATATGGCACTGTATGTGTGTGTATAGAAATACTGTATGTGAGTATATGGCACTGTATGTGTGTATATATACTGTATGTAAGTATATGGCACTGTATGTGAGTATATGGCACTGTATGTGAGTATATGGCACTGTATGTGTGTATATAGAAATACTGTATGTAAGTATATGGCACTGTATGTAAGTATATGGCACTGTATGTGAGTATATGGCACTGTATGTGTGTATGTGTATAAATACTGCATGTGAGTATATGGCACTGTATGTGTATGTATATATGTGTATATGCTCTTTAGGTGTGTATATGCTATATATGTATGTGGTGTGTATATAATGTAGGTGTGTTTATATCTGTATAATGTACTGTATGTGTGTGTATTTGCTGTATGTGTGTATATGTGATGTGTATCTGCTCTATATGTGTGCATACGTCAAGTGTATATGCTGATGTATATGTGAATATGGTGTATATAGTACTGTGTGAACCTGCCACTAGCTGTATTTGTGGAAAATGTATTGACAGGTTCCCTGTAAGTAAATGGCAAATGATAAACCATTTGTGGGATTCATTTTCCTGCAGCCTATAACATAGCTGAATATTGGGGACCTTGTATAAATGTCACATGACGGCTGATATTATAAAACTAATGGACTAATATTATCTCCTATAGGTGAATTTGTGTTCCTCCTTTGGGGTGTTTACCTATGTTATGCAGTGAGAACCGTCCCCTCTGCCTTCCATGAGCCGCGCTATATGGCCGTAGCCGTCCACAATGAGCTCATTATCTCCGCAATATTCCACACCATTAGGTAAGTGACTGTAAATTCCCATTCTAGAAGGTTCTATTTGTCATGTACCATTTACTATATGAGATTTTTTTTTCTCTCTTTGTTAAACTGTAATAGCTTAATGCGTCATTTTATGTGACGTCTATGTGTTTTCAAAGCTGAAAACTACACTGATGATTATTACATTGTATGTTTTTTAGTCTTAAAGAGAACCCGTCATGCAAAATAACCCCCTAAACTAAATATATTTTCATAAACTGCCATTAGAGAGCATTGCCTCTATCCCTTCATTGTCCCTCTACATGCCTGTAATCCTAAGCAATGAGGTCCTAAAGCTGTATGCAAATGACCTGTGAAATGTCCAATGAAGCATTAGCATATTCAAGCTGTCCACTCTATTCATGAGTGGGAGGTACAGCCACACCCCCAGTGCATGACTGACAGCCTGTATAATGATGTGAGGCTGTATAATGATGTGCTTCCTGGTGCTGGTGGCCACGCCCCCTGCAGCCTGTGTGTGTGTGTGTGTGTATAGGAGAGATACAGCAGCTCCAGGCAGCCATGTTACAGCAGAACATGTCAGATTCATGTGTAGCTGATGTCTGTGTCTCTCACCTGTATATTAGGAGGATGCAGCATTTACTATACATTACACACAGACATGAGCAGGGGGAGGAGAGGGGAGGGGGAACAGGGGTGACATCACTGCCTCTGACCATGTGACCAGCCTCATTTACATAATAAAGAATAGATGATTTTACAATTATTAATGCATGAAATAACTAGATAAAGGCTGGGATGGGATCCTTGTGAGCTGCTCCAACAGGTAGAGGTGACAGGACTAGTGACACAGACTTGATGACAGGTGTTCTTTAAGGATGACACTTTCTAGATCATATTTCTTAATCATCGAGAAAATCAACATTGTAGTAAACTGTTTGCATAAAATCATAAGGATGAGAATTTAGCACTGAAGTCAAGCTCTCCGTGCCTCAGCACACACCCTATGCTGTGATTGACATCATAAACAAGACTTCAGGAGAGTCTCTTACTGATTTTCATGAATGTGGGGACATCATTTAAAGCAAAGGGGGGGGGGGTTCTGAAGCAGAGAGAGCTTGACTTCATTGCTAAATTCTATGCCACCTATACAACCAGTTTACATTTCACACAAAGTCCCTAAGAGGATCAGTATTTGGTAGGTGTTTAAAGGGGTTTTCCCACGAACTAAAGTTAGGCCCTACCCCTGGGATAGGACCTAACTTGCTGATCAGTGGGGGTCTTAGTGCTGAGACTCCCGCAGATTGCGAGAGGTCACGCCACTCTGTCAGACTAGTGTAGCAGACAACTGTCCATGACCGTTCTGCTCCTTTAATCTCTATGGAGCTGACGGAAATTGCTGAGCACTGCGGACCCCTCATTTTCGCCATCTGTGGGGGTCTCAGCACTGAGACCCCCAGTGATCAGCAAGTTAGGCCATATCCCATGGATAAGGCCTAACTTTAGTTAGTGGGAAAACCCCTTTAACTGCTTTAACTGATAATGGTTTGTTAGGGCAATTTTTCCTGACGGGTTCCCTTTAAGGAGACTATGGGGCAGATTTACTTACCCGGTCCTGTCGTGATCCAGCGGCGCGTTCTCCGTCAAGGATTTGGGTCTTCCGGCGATTCACTAAGGTCGTGCACCCGATGTCCACCAGGTGTCGCTGCTGCGCCGAGGTCCGCCAGAGTTCGCCGGAGTTCACCATCCTATCCTGGGTGCATGTAAGCCTGTGTCAAGCGACACATTTTTAAAATTTCACGGTTTTTCTGAATCCGTTTTCCGACGGCCACGCCCCCCCCCCCATTTCCGTTACATGTATGCCGGCGCCGATGCACCACAATCCAATCGCGTGCGCCCAAGACCCGGGGCAATTCAGGGAAAAACGTCGCAAATAGGTAATATTCGGGAAACCCGACAAAAAATAGTGATTTGGGCCCTTAGTAAATTACCCCAATTGTCATTAATGGTCACCTCTACAGACATGTGGAGATTGACAGCCATTGATGCTCCACTGAGGATTAAATATGCAGGATAACAGCCAAACAAACTCCCTACCCTAATCTACAGCCTCTCACTCGACCAAATCCGGTCCCTACACTGTGCTGATGAGATGCAAGCATATTGAATGAGCACTGTCTACAGTTGGGAATCTGTTTCTTATGGAATAGATATACTGGTTTGGCTATTATGCTGCATCATTACTCTTTCTGAAATAGTCCCCCATATCTCATTGAGGGTGGTATAACACCCAGCACCCCGACAGGTCAGCTTTTCTTGGCATCAGAGAATGTAACAGCTCCATTCTCTGTGTAGTGGTCAGATCAGGTTACTGCATATTGGCTTCCATTTATTGGGTCGTAGTGTTGAATTTCCTATTCTATTGAAAACCCCTTCAAGGATCAGTACACAATATTGATGTAATAGTTTTAAAAACCCACATAACTTTTTTTTTTCAAAAACCTTGTATGTCTATTACAGATTTGTGTTTGCCACAAAACTTCAGCCGGACTGGATGCTGATACTGTTCTTTGTTCACACTCATCTGACTGTGACCGTAACTGTGGGATTGCTGCTCATACCCAAGGTACTAACCCCATGTATATATATATATCTTCTCTTATAAACTACGGTGGCATTTCTTGGTGTTACAACCGAATGGAAAGATAGAAAGAGCACATTCGTAAAGTTGATCTTTGGTTCATAAAAATGAATCCACAGGATAGGGGATAACAATATGGTCGGTGGGGTCCAACTAATGGGACCTCCATGGATCACAAGAACTTATGTTCTCACTAATGTCGCAGCATGTTGGGTATGGATCTATAACTCTCCCAACACAGCACTCAACTACCTCTGATACTCCAACAGGCTACTTGCATGCGGTCATGTGCAAAAACGGGCTGCAAACATGGAAAAATTTAAGCCGACATTCAGGGGTTTTGAGATTTAAGTGCTGCTATACATTGTGATGCTGTGAGACACACCGGGCCTGTGTACAGTAAACCTCAGTGGGGGCCCGTGCGATGGCTGCTGCTGTTTTTGTGGCAAGCTCATGGCCCTCATTTATGTTTGTGTGCATGAGACCATAGACATTGAATGAGAGTGCCGGAGATACTCTAAAACGCAAATAATATTGAAGGGGCGGCAGGATTCATGCTCAACCTGATGCTCAATTAATGATAGTGTGATCCCTGTTCAAGTAAATGGTGGGGGTGGCCTCAAAGCTATGTTGGGTCCACCTGGCAGCTTTGAGGTGTCACCACATGTTGCTGCCCTCTAGAAGGGATGGTAAGGCGTAGTGTACCCCAATGTGAAATAAGTCCAGAGGAGGAGTGGATATATTTTAGCACAAAAACAATGATAAAGCGTTTTCCCATAGACTTACATTGAGTCCCCATAATATCCTATAACACAGGGGTAGGGAACCTATGGCTCGGGAGCCGGATATGGCTCTTTTGTTGGCTGCATCTGGCTCTCAGACAGATCTTAAATGATAAATAGTGATGGCTGATGTGTGTCTCTTAGACTGATCACAGGACACAGGCAGCAATGTTACCGCTGCCTACGTCCTTAGTACGACCCAGGCGCCATCGCCGCCATCGTCTAAGCCTGGGTCAAAGAGAAAAGCATGGGAGAGATGAGGAGCTGGCTGCAGGGAGCGCTGGTAAGTGAATATTCTTTTTTTTTTTTTGCTGTGACTACGTATCTACTGGGGAGCATGTACTGTGACTACCTATCTACTGGGGAGCATGTACTGTGACTACCTATCTACTGGGGAGCATGTACTGTGGCTACCTATCTACTGGGAGTATGTGCTGTGGTTACCTATCTACTGGGAATATGTTCTGTGGCTACCTATCTACTGGGGGGCTTGTGCTGTTGCTACCTATCTACAGGGGGGTCATGTGCTTTGACTACCTATCTACTAGGGGAAAGTATGTGCTGTGACTACCTATCTACTGGGAATATGTTCTGTGGCTACCTATCTACTTGGGGGCATGTGCTGTGGCTACCTATCTACTGGTAATATGTTCTGTGGCTACGTATCTACTGGGAGTATGTTCTGTGGCTACCTATCTTCTGGGAATATGTGCTGGGGCTACCTATCTACTGGGAGTATGTTCTGTGGCTACCTATCTACTGGGAATATGTTCTGTGGCTACCTATCTACTGGGAATATGTGCTGGGGCTACCTATCTACTGGGAATATGTGCTGGGGCTATCTATCTAATGGGGAAGATGTGCTGTGGCTACCAATATACTGCTGGTGTGTGCTAAGCAGTAGACTGCTGGTCGTCTAAGCCTGGGTCAAAGAGAAAAGCATGGGAGAGATGAGGAGCTGGCTGCAGGGAGCACTGGTAAGTGAATATTCTTTTTTTTTGCTGTGACTACCTATCTACTGGGGAGCATGTACTGTGACTACCTATCTACTGGGGAGCATGTACTGTGGCTACCTATCTACTGGGAGTATGTGCTGTGGTTACCTATCTACTGGGAATATGTTCTGTGGCTACCTATCTACTTGGGGGCATGTGCTGTTACTACCTATCTACAGGGGGGTCATGTGCTTTGACTACCTATCTACTAGGGGAAAGTATGTGCTGTGACTACCTATCTACTGGGAATATGTTCTGTGGCTACCTATCTACTGGGAGCATGTTCTGTGGCTACCTATCTACTGGGAATATGTTCTGTGGCTACCTATCTACTGGGAATATGTGCTGGGGCTAACTATCTACTGGGAGTATGTTCTGTGGCTACCTATCTACTGGGAATATGTTCTGTGGCTACATATTTACTGGGAATATGTGCTGGGGCTACCTATCTACTGGGGATATGTGCTGGGGCTACCTATCTACTGGGAGTATGTGCTGGGGCTACCTATCTAATGGGGAAGATGTGCTGTGGCTACCAATATACTGCTGGTGTGTGCTGTGGCTACCTCTCTACTTGGGGTCATGTGCTGGGGCTACCTATGTACTGGGAGACATGTGCTGTAGCTACCTATCTACTTGGAGTATGTGCTGGGGCTACCTATCTACTGGGAGTATGTGCTGTGGCTACCAATATATTGGGGGGGGGGTGCTGTGGCTACCTCTCTACTTGGGGGCATGTGCTGTGGTTACCTATGTACTGGGAGACATGTGCTATGGCTTCCTATCTGGTAGCCGCCGGTCTTTATAGGAACCCAGGAAGTGGGCAGCGCTAATCAGTGGCGCACTGGCCCTTTAAATCCGTGAGTGCTGGCGTGCATGCGCTGGCCAGCCGGGAAGGGAGCCAGAAAGTGGTGGGTTGAGTGAGCTTGGAAAGGGGCACGGGTGTGCCTGTGATCCGAGACCTAGATCGCAGGGGCACCCGAGACACTCGGACTACCTATCTACTGGGGTGCAGGGTGCATATAGCACTGCTCTTACTGAATAACATTTTAAAATATGTGGCGTTCATGGCTCTCTCAGCCAAAAAGGTTCCTGACTCCTGCTATAGCAGAAAGATGCTAAAGTGTAAACAACTTTCCAGACATCATCTGTCATTCTAAAGGTCAGACTCTCTCTACAATAAAGTAAGAAGTGCAGTGTACAATGCTCCGCATGTTCCGGGCACTACATCATCGCAGCAGCACCAACCATATAATCATTCCCTATACACAGGTTAGGGGATGACAATAAAACATTGACTGCATGACCATCAATCTGGCAATAAGTCCATGAGACGCAGGACACACTCTTAGCCCGGGCCCAAACTTAATACTTAATGCACAATGCTTACTTCTAATCACTGATCTATTACAGACTGCTGCCGCAGAACATTAATGGCACCCAAATAATGCAAAAACCCATATGTGCCAGATTACCCCAATAGCAAGAGACGTATGGAGCGCCTTTGTAGTGTCACAGATTTCTATATAAGGCCTCATGCACATGACCATTTGCGCAATGCGGGTCAAAGTTTGCAGCTATGGATCGCACAGATGATTGCCGCTTATCACCGATCACTCCGCCCAGGGCCAGCACCAGCACTGGGCATACCCGGGCAAGTTCGGGGTTCCAGAGCTGCGGGTGGGGGGGAGTGCACATAAGGCTGTACATAAGGAATTGATGGAGTTAGGGGGGTTGTATTTAATGAATCCATAGTGGGTGAGGGGGTTTTATATAAAATAGCCCTGAGGGGTCTGATTGGGATGATAAACTAGGGGTTCACTGTAAAGGGGCCTACTGAGGCTTTGTCGCCCAGGGGCCTACTGATACCTGGAGCCAACCCTGACGCCTCCCACCTCCATAGGAACTGAGCAAAATCACCACGTTACAGGCAGGAATAGGACTTGCTCTATAATTTGCGGTGCGACCATCAGCTGCATATGGTGCGGTGAGGCACGGCGCAGTTGTGTGCATGAGGCCTAAGGATATTTAATTAATATAAGTTCGGAGGGGATCCAACATCCAGCGCCTCCACAGATCAGTTCTTTTCAGCAGCTGATAAACAGAGAATGGAATAGGAAACCAACATTCACTGTGTAGTGGCTGGACTGATTCAATTTAATAGACGTTAAACTGCAATAACCTAATAAGACCACTACACAGATAACGGCGCTGTCTGCTTCCTCCTCCAATCTCTGTTTATAATTTTCTAAAAGTTACCAATCTATTGGGGTGTCCCACAGCTCTGATATTAGGACCTTAATCTATAAATATCTCATCCCTTTTAGTGGTACATTTTGGATATTTTATTATATGCATTTTTATTGAATTTTTCCATCATTTATTTCAGTTTTCTCGCTCACATAATAATCCAAGAGATGACATCGCTGCTGAGGCCTATGAAGATGAACTGGACATGGGAAGATCTGGATCTTATCTGAACAGCAGTATCACCTCCGCATGGAGCGAACACAGTTTGGATCCAGAAGATATTAGGGTATGACCATTTTTTACAGATCAAAATATATGAACATAAAATATACAGGTAGTCCCCGGGTTACATACAAGATAGGGTCCGGAGGTTTGTTCTTAAGTTGAATTTGTATGTAAGTCGAAACTGTATATTTTATAATTGTAGATCCAGACAAAAAAAAATTTGGCCCCAGTGACAATTGGAGTTTAAACATTTGTTGCTGTAATGGGACCAAGGATTATCAATAAATCTTCATTACAGACACCTTACAGCTGATCATTACAGTCTGGGACTATAGTAAAGCATCCGGAGAGTTTCACCAGAGATCAGAGGGGTCTGTCTATAACTATGGGTTGTCTGTAAGTCGGGTGTCCTTAAGTAGGGGACCGCTTGTAATGTATTATTCATAATCCTACTCTGTTGATCCGGCGAAAGTTACCCCATGTTAGCGGTAAAAATTGTACCTTAATCCAAAAAACTTATGTCCTTTGACCAACATCCCATCTATAAAAATCTATATGCAGATATTACATATTTAAAGTAAGACTTTCCTGACCCTCTTTAAAAGAACTATTGGACCATCTTATTGATACAAGTTTCAGAGTTTCACTTCTTTTATAGTAAAACCCCCGTTCTCTGATGATAGTAAAATTTTCTCTAGATGTCGATGATGACCCTTATGATAGTACAGGTCTAGATCATTACACAATCTCTCTAGCGACCATTAAAGTATTTGTACATTATAATAAATGACTGAAAACCCCCCAAACATTTCATTATCTGTCCTTGTACTCTAATCCACCCATTGACACAATTATATTAATTAGCTTCCTCTTACTTCAAGAAGACCTGTCACCAGATATTTTGGTTGTCCTTGGATACGACCATAATAATAATTCCTTTATTTATATAGCGCTCACAGATTATTCAGTGCTTCAGAGCTTGCCAAATACTCTGCTGACTATGGTCGGGCAGATTCCTCTGGCATGAATAGCTTCTCTTGTACTGCAGGGGGAGGGGCAATAGGCAGAGAGCACTAGAGACACAGGCTCTTCCTGTCCAGCAGCTCTACAGACACAAGCACTTCCTGTCCAGCAGCAGCAGAGGAGATTTGTTCTGTACAGACAAGATAAGGTCTTGATCCAAGGGGATCATAAAACTCTTAACATAAACCTAAACTTTTCTGACATGCAACATACACCCCCCCCCCCCCACTACCACCACCAGGTTTTCTCTTGAAGGGTTATCAAAAATTTCCTCATGTGCTTTCAATATTTTATGCTTATGGTTATTTTTGTTAGCAATTTGAAAGTCATTACATTGTAGAAAATTGTAATTGTCTTTACTTTCTTCTCTTCAAGGTTTGGTGTCAGTTGCCAAATATATATTCAGACACTCTATACTGTCAGTATAAGCTGATGCTGTGTATCTGTGTATTACAAATTGAGGGAAAGCCACGTAGATTAAAATCTGTCAGATAAAAGATAGAGATATTTGTATATATATTTACACATAAGAAAGAGACAGAATGAAAAATGATGTATTCCAGGGAGCTTGGAAGTCCCAGACTCCATGAAGCTGGAATACTCCGACAATATTGTTCTACTTGCAGATTGATCTTATAGTAACAAGAATTGTACAGTCTTTAGCCATTACTATTGTAGCCGCTGTAATGAATAGTTATACTAGATAAAGTGGCCTTCAGATTATCTGCATATGCCCCCAGAAATGGCTTGGAACATCACTCAAGCCACAAAGCAATTGGCTAGTGGGACTATTTAGGAGAACTAAACCACCCCTAGGACTAGTTAAGAAAACAGCACTACCCCTAGGACAATTTAAGAGAATAGCACCATCCCTAGGACTATTTAAGATTACTGTACCACTCCAAGGACTATTTAAGAAAACAACACCACCCCTAGGACTATATAAGAGAACAGCACCAGCCCTAGGGCTATATAAGAGAACAGCACCACCCTTAGGACTATATAAGAAAACAACACCACCCCTAGGACGATTTAAGAGATCAGCGTTATCCATAGTACTTATTAAGAGTACAGCACCACCCCTAGGACTATTTAAGAGAACAGCACCACCACTAGGATTATTTAAGAGAACAGCACCACCCCTAGGACTATTTAAGAGAACAGTACCAGCCCTAGGACTATTTAAGAGAACAGCACCAGCCCTAAGACTATTTAAAAGAACAGTACTGTGACTGTGGTAATCTTTTTATATTTGTTATCCACTGCCTCCTTCCTTCTAAAATTATTTTTTTAATTATCCTAATGAGCCCTAGGCCCCCTTGTGATCTGGCTTTAAATACTGTCACACTGTCTCACTCTCCCCTTGCTCCCTCAGCACTAGTGAAGTGAACCCTTGCTGCAGGGGAATGGCAGCTGAATGGTATAAAATCACTTTGGGGTGGGGTATATTTTTGTGCTGGAGACATATCCTCAAGTATCACATTGGTTGGGTTCTGATAACCCTACTCTGTGTCATTCAGCTGTAAAGAAGATGGAGCCACTAGAAGATGGTTCCACCCACTGTATAGTGGCCATGTTGGAGAATTGCATCTAAATTGCTATCCAAGTGAAGGTCCCATGTATAGATTTCAGTGTTGGCGGCTGCCTAGAAGACCAGTTTAGGGTCCAAATGTGGGACTACTGCAAATCTCATGACCTGTTCTGAGGATAAGTCATCAATACGATTATGCCCCCAGACAAGAAAATCCCTTTCAGCACCCCACCCAAATAATAGAAACTGCACCCACAGTGACCTCAGTAACATCAGTTTGGTTCTTCATTTTAGACATCTGGTGACATTGACCAGGACTGGTCTTATATCAATGGCTGTGGTGTCAGGAATACTCATGTGAGCTGCAAATGCACTTTTTGTCACTTGTTCACAACTTGGAAAAAAAAAAGTAGCCGATTTTCCCAGTTACTGATTTGCTTGTTTTAGCCACAGATTGGATTTGTCATCACAGTATTGTGTGTGTATATGTAATCCTGCACTGGCACTCTCCAAATGTTCTATGTAGTACCATACCACGGGAAGCTAGTTTTAACATGTATACATTGTATTTTTTGCCCCTGTTGCCACGCTCGTACTTCTAGAGGAATACTTTTTTTTTCGACTATAAGATGCACCTTACTATAAGATGCACCCAGATTTAGTCATCCTAAAGAAGGAATATATATTTGACACAGCTCTGCTATATCCATTCACTCAAACACAGGTCTGCTACATTAATTCACTCACACACAGCTCTTCTACATCCATTCACTCGTACATAGCTCTGCTACATACATCCACTCACAGCTTTCTATATCCATACTCTTAAACACAGCTTTGCTACATCCATTAACTCACACACAGCTTTGCTACATCCATTCACTCACACACAGATTTGCTACATCTATTCCTTCACCCAGAGCTCTTCTACCTCCATTCACTCACATGTAGCCCTGCTACATGCATTCACTCACAGCTTTCTACATCCATACTTTCAAACACAGCTTTGCTACATCCATTCACACATACACAGCTTTGCTACATCCATTCACTCACACACAGCTGATACATCCACACACTCACAGCCATCTCTGCTACATTCATCCATTCACTCACACCTAGCTCTGCTACATACATTCTCACACAGCTTTGCTACATCCATACTCTCAAAACAGCTCTGCTACATCAATTTATTCGTACACAGCTATGCTATATCCATACTATCACACACACACCTCTGTTAAATCCATTCAACCATAGATTTTCTTTCTTATAGTCTGAAAAGTATGTCAGGTAAAGTTCAGCTTGTGCCCCTACACAACTTCTCCTCGTGGATATCAGTCACAACCTGTCCTTACAGACCCATCAGTGTAGCTCCAGAAGATATTCATTGGTAGGGTAATTAAAAATTAGGGACACAAGCCCCAAGAAATTTACAATTACATCCAGTGATGTTTTCTCTGATGGAAATGGTTGGACTGGAGTAAAATCTCCTGTAAAACCCAGTCACATAGACATGTGCTAGGAGAATAATATAATCCTGCAGCTGCACTATTCTCCATAGCCTCCTTTACTTGACTATATACTGACCTTATACTATTTTTTGCAAGGAAGGAGGAAATATCTAGCATCCTACTTATCATAAATATCAGTGCAGAGAGAAGGGGCCAAAGATTTATAATACTTAGACTACCATACATCCAGATACCGTATTAACATTCTCTGCTTTCAGTTAAAAATTGATTGAAAAGGCTGGACAATCCCTTTAATTCAATGTTTTCGTACCTGATTATTGAATTTAGATATTTAGCCTTTGCTTTTAGCCCTTATTTTCCATTTCACTGATCTTTAGGATATTTCCTTACTGTAAGTAAAATAAAAAATTACAGAAACATTGGTAAATGCATTATAATAACCGGTGTATTGTGCTTCTGTCATTGTATAGGATGAGCTGAAGAAACTCTACACTCAGTTGGAGATCTACAAGAGAAAGAAGATGATTGCAAATAACCCACATCTCCAGAAGAAGAGGTGTTCTAAGAAAGGATTGGGACGGTCAATAATGAGGCGGATAACGGAGATCCCGGAGTCAGTCAGCAGGCAGTGCTCTAGGGAAGACAAAGATGGTACAGATCATAGTAACCCTAAAAATAGTACAAGTAACTGCAAAAAGAATCACCTGGAATCGAATGCACATAATGCAAAGTCAAAGGAAGACTCGAAGCACAGGCCATTTTCACTGAAGAAGTCCCATAGCACGTATGACCACCTACGAGGACCAAATGACACACCCAATGGAATCTCTTCCGAAAAGACAGATGTGTGTGAAAATGCAATACGGACTTCAGTTAATGGGAAGAAACCAGGACAGAAAGAGGCTGAAGAGCAGGACTTGGGATCTGCAGAATCAGTACCCCTGGTCTGCAAGTCTGCCAGTGCTCATAACCTCAGTTTAGATAAGAAACCTTTACATCCAAGTCTGTCCGTCATACAAAAGTCGCTTAGTGCCATCGCAAACTCAAAAGATAAAAGCCTGGGACTCAGTGAACCTACTAAAAGTGCAGAGGACTCAAATAAATTTCAAAGAGTAGACTCTCGTGAGAATACAGAGCAGAAAGGTGTTCCTCCAAAAACGGAAGAGGAGAACTTGGACCAGCACAGAACATCAAGTCCTATCGAAGAAACCCCAAAACCTCACAAGCCTGGAATCATGAAGCAACAGGCGATGAGTTTGACTTTGGCAGACACTGAGAAAACTATAGATACCCTTGGGTTCAAAGATAAATTTGACATCGAAGAGGTATGTCCTTGGGAAATGTACGACCTTACACCAACTACAGTGCCTTCTGAAAACAAAGTCCAGAAGCATGTCTCCATTGCACCTTTGGACTCGGAAAAAAATCATACATCGCGTTCTAAGAGCAAATCCCACAATCGATCTAAGACCACGGATCAAGCACATCATCAATCAAAGCAGAAGAGTCCAGGTAAATCCGACCTAAACGCGAAGGACATCCAAGAACAAGTCATCAAAGATGAACATGCAAAAAAGTCTCAATCCTCTGAGACGCCAACGACAGATCAAGAGTCATTAACCAAACAAACTGCTAATTTACAAGAAAAAGAGTGCAAAAAAAATCCTCCCATCATTGAGGGGGTTTTACCATCTCCAGATGGTCACCATAATTCCAATAATAATCTACCACAAACTTTAGCTCTTCGAGCTGAGGTATGTCCATGGGACTATCAATCCCAAGATGCACTAAGTGTACAAAAAAGCAAAGATTTACCCACCAGCTCGGCTTTAAGTCCCGCTTCCCCTTCTAAAGACATGCCGCCAAGTCCCTCAAAAAAGAAGGGAGCAAAAAGTATTGCAAAAAAAGATGAAAGGGGTCAACATAAAAGTCACGAAAAAGACCTGGATCCACTGCTAAAGATGGACAAGTCAAAAAGTGCAGAGGTTTGTTCCACGGTTGGAGACAACTCCTTGGCCGTTTCAGTGACTAAAGGGAAAAGTACCTCAAACCAACACGGCATAGACAAGTGCAAACTCGCGGAAGTGTGCCCGTGGGAAAGTCTCTCGACTTCGCAGTTGGATCAAGAGACGGAATCATCCGACAGTAAACAAAACAAAACAATGCAAAAGTCGAATATGGTCGACATCTGTCCATGGGACTACAACGCCGATGGGAAATAATGGTGGTCAAGGAAGCGATCGGTGGGGGGAGGGGGCGGGGCAAGCTGCCAACAGCAAAAAAAACAAAGAAAGTGGGACATATCACTTGACATATTTAACCCTAATAGCACTGCTACTTTAATGCATCCCAAAAAAAGAGTCCATTTTCTAAAGAGACTGCTGTCATTTTCTTATACGTGTGTATGTTTCTTGTACACGGTCGTGTCCCATGTTAAAGCATTCCAGATTGTATAATATTTGCAAATAACTTTGATATATTGTGACACAAAACTATTTATGCAAATTTGCAGATATTGTATTGATATTGCAACCAAAATACCTGCTGTAAACTTTTCTTTATATAGAGTTTCTGTAACTTTACACTTGGCTCGGAAAAGCCGCCTATTGTACCAGAACTATTTTTTGGGCTGATGTGGTTTCTATTGTGTTTTGATTTCTCTTTTGTTCACCTCTCTATACTATTCAGTACTCTAGTTTGATACGGTATTATTCAGGGTTTTCTTATTTTCCAATGGAATGTTACCAGACCCGTTTGGCTTCTTGTAAATATATATAGTCAGTGCTTCTAGCCTTAGATTTAGTAGAAATCAAATGGTCCTACCTAAATATGAATTTGTATACCTCAGGGGACAACTTACCTAATGTTTGGTACTGTTTTTACAATGTCATATCTGTGGTCCTATGTTACACTCGCTACCATATTTTTAAAGGAACACTCCTGGTGAAATTTACATTATGTAATGAAGAGGGAAGAAATGAATTTGAGATCTCTGACTCCCCTAAGTCCAAAAATTGGCCCACATTTACTAAAATCACAAACTCTGGTAGTCTAAAATCATTCCACATCTTAAGCCACACTTTTTTTCCACAAAGCCGCACCCCTTTCATCTTAGCCATACCCCTTTCTACAATGCCACGCCCCTTTCATCTAATACATGCCCCTTTCCACAAAGCCAAACCCCTTTCATCTATTCCATACCCCTTTCCACAAAGCCAAACCCCTTCGATCTATTCCATGCCCATTTCCACAAAGCCAAACCCCTTTCATCTAATCCAAGCCCTTTTCCATGCCCCTTTCCACAAACCCAAACCCCTTTTATCTAATCCATGCTCCTTTCCACAAAGCCAAACCCCTTAAATCTAATCCAAGCCCTTTTCCACAAACCCAAACCCCTTTTATCTAATCCATGCTCCTTTCCACAAACCCAAACCCCTTTTATCTAATCCATGCTCCTTTCCACAAAGCCAAACCCCTTTAATCTAATCCATGCCCCTTTCCACAAAGCCACACCCCTTTCATCTAATCCATGCCCCTTTCCATAAACTCAAACCCCTTTCATCTAATTCATGCCCCTTTTCACAAAGCCACACCCTTTTACCTATTAGCCACATCCCTCTCACAATGCCACACCCCCATGTAGGCTACATCTGTTTTCACATAGCCACACCTCTTTCACCTAAACCACACCCATATCCACAAATTCATCACTACCATTTTCATTTTAAGTCACACCCCTTTCTGCCAAGCTTTCATCTAATCTACACTATTATTGGGCTCTTGATAGATAGCCCATACTTAGATACGATATTTTACACCACATTTTGACCCTTATTAGTTGCAGACACCTGCAATTCCGCTACATTTTATCAGTTTTATATGGAGTGTTTCTCTAAATCTGTTTATTTTTACAGTTTCATTTTTGTTTAAAAAAACCTATTTTTTCATTATTATAGACAGATGTGTCTTATTTATGGGCACACAGCAAATGTGTTATCTTCACTCTCCTCTGCAGGTTTTATTTGCAGCATGTTGATGAGGTTTGGGAATTTTTAAAACCCCACCCGAGGCAACGGCATAGCTGCTGGGGACTGCATTGCTACCTTACTAGCTGCAAGTACCTCTTCTATGCTTCAAGACAAAAGGAGCCTTAAAGGGGTTCTACATTTTCATTAAACAATTGGTATTGTTTCTAGAATCATACAAATTTCCAAAATAATTTTTGGATCAATTCCTCATAGTTTTCTAGATCTCTGCTTTCTGTCATTCCATAGGAAGCTTCATTATTTACTTCCTGTGGATGTCCAATCCCTGGACATGTGATGTCACACAGGTGCACGGCTCGTTATATCCTTGGTCATGTGATGTCACACAGGTGCATGGCTTGTTTTATCCCAGGTCCAATGATGTCACAAGGGTGCATGGCTCGTTATATCCTTGGTCATGTGATGTCACACAGGTGCATGGCTCGTTATATCCCTGGTCATGTGAAGGCACATAGGTGCACCTGTGTAACATCACATGACCAGGGATATAAGGAGCTGTGCACCTGTGTGACACCACATGACTAGGGACCCGTTTCTATTCACAGGAAATAAATAATGAAGCTTCCTACAGAATGACAGCAAGCAGAGATCTTGAAAACTGTGAGGAATTGATACAGAAAGTGTATTGGAAAATTGTATAACTTTTTATTCCAGAGACAATATCAATTATTCGCTGAAAGTGGACAACCCCTTAAAGCTTTTTATTCTGCTGATCGTACGCCATAGACCCCTAATGTGGGTGTGATCTGGTGTGGCCAAATTATGGCCACAATAAAGGTATGTGGGAGATTTATCAGAAGTGTCCGAGAGCAGAAAAGTTCTATTTGCCCATGGCAACCAATCAGAGCTCAGCTTTCATTTTCCCACAGTTGTTTTGGAACTTAAAGCTGAGCTCTGATTGGTTTCCATGGGCAAATAGAATAGTTTTACCTTAGTAACTTCTGATAAATCTCACATCCTGTGACATACAGTACACACTTTAGTTCTGCTCCTTGTACCCTCACCCCGAGGGCAATGCCACCCATGACATTGGTAAAGAGGGGGCGTCTGCAAACATTTACACCATTAATTCTGCTTTTTTTTCTTCTAATTTTAATCCAATTAAAAAATATTCTACATCCAGCGGATCTGTCACAAGCAAAGCAGCTGATACTGACTCTTATTTTCTACTAATTCTGGGTTCTCACAGCTCATTAACACATGGATACCTGATGTTTATTAACACCGGAGAATCGGAATAACAGGAATGCCTAATACTTGCACTAAAATAGTACATAATCACAGGATTATCCAAACTGTGTAACATAGGAGCTATGGTGCATTACAAAAAACCCAAAGCTGCTTTCTTCCAGAAACAGCGCCACCCCAGACCATGGATGGTATGCAGTACTGCGGCTCCACTCCACTGAGCCTCCACTGGCCAAGCTGCTAAACCAAAACCAATCTGTGGACACATGTGGTGTAGTTTTTTTTTTTTTTTTGATTTTTTTGTTCCCTCCATGGATGTTATCTTTTTAACACCAACAAAAGCGCCCTTTTTTGGTTCCTTTTGCCATCAGATGGAGGAACTAAAGATACGCGCAAAGTTATCATGTACAGAAATTTTTATTGCGGATAAGTAGCCAGGAAGACAATCCAAA
Source organism: Engystomops pustulosus (assembly GCF_040894005.1). Classification (NCBI taxonomy): domain Eukaryota; kingdom Metazoa; phylum Chordata; class Amphibia; order Anura; family Leptodactylidae; genus Engystomops; species Engystomops pustulosus. The sequence continues at coordinate 190,217,004 of NC_092415.1, read as the reverse complement.
ATTTTTTTATTTCCCAGGCTTTTGCTATATGTTTTTACTTCAACAATACATAAACATTGCAGGTAAAAAGGGCAAGGGCATAACTTGAGGGGGGGCAGAGGGTGAGGTTGCAACCTGGCCCAAGAGGCTTAGGGAGCCCATAAGGTCTCACTTTTCCATATGGGAAGAGTAGTACTATAAACCATACATTATAGTCGGGGGCCTGGCACAGACTTTGCACTGGGGCCCATCAGCTTCAAGTTACGCCACTGATGGGATCAATTTAAGGGGGGGGGGGGACTTTTGGAACTTTAAAGTGAACCCATCAGCAGAAATGTATCTAATAGACCACTACCATTATTTTGTTAAGCAGTTTAAAACCTTCCAGATCATGGAAGGTGGAATGGAGGTAATGGAGGTGGTAAGATCAAGCTCTCTCTGTCTCAGAACACGCATCTTGTTGTGCTTGACATTGTTCACCAAACTTCTGGTGATGCCTGTGATGCAGAATAATCATTGCGAAAGGAGCATTCCGAGGCAGAGAGAGCTTGACTTTAGTGCTGAGTTCTCCAGACCCCTTGACTTTATACAACCCATTTAGGTACCACCATGGAAGCACATGAAAGAAACAGGATCTGAAAAGTATTTACCTGCTTGACAACATATTTGTAGTGGTTTATTAGGTCAATTTCTGCTGATAGGTCCACTTTAAAGTGGACCTATCGGTAGGTTTGCGGTTCGTAAACCGCCAGTATGCCTTCAGACAGATGGGGTTTGGGGTCCCAAACCTATTTTTCCTTCCAGATGGTGAAGATGGCAGGGGTCTGATGACTTGAGTCCAATGGATCTCCCACACAATGCACATAATAAATAATTACAACAAACTTTACTGCGCATGCACGTAATATTCAGAGCATGCGCAATAGTTTGAAGTACACAGACTTCAACAGTGCGCTTGGAAGGGGTTAGAAGTGGACCCATGTGACACCTGCCACTACGCCCTGAAATCTCATGAATACGACCAAAGACCTAGTTAAGGTAAAAAGGTTTGCCTCAAATCCCAGCTATACGATGGCAGGCTGGAGAGTTTAAGGGCCCCAAACATACTGACAGGTCCCTTTTTTTGCCCAAGAGGAATGGTTGGGTTCTCCTTCTATGATCACAGAGGATGCTATTTCCCAATTAAAAGTGCTTATAAATTTAGTTTTCACTTTTGACAGTTAAAATATTCAATTTGTTACTGAAAGAAACCAATCACAGAACAGTTTGACAGTAAAAAGCTGTGTCAGGGTAATAAAGACTGATTCTCTCACTAACTGAGGCCTACACAGCAGATAAAGCAGTCTAAATTAAAATCTATCTTTAATGCCTCCTAGCAACCAATCACAGTGTAGCTTTGATTTTTCTGAAGCAGAATCTGACATGAAAGCTGCACTGTGATTGGTTGCTAGACGGTTTCGGCTATAGATTCCCTGACGACCATACAACATGGTCCTTATCCTAGCGAACGTTATCTAAGTTGTCCTCTGAATGCATGCATTACTTGCACATCACCGTTTGTGTCTCTAATTTATAGAATTGTTTTGGAACAAAGTAATTATATGTTATTTTTTTACCAAATAACTTATGCAGTAAGAGTATATACCCCTTCCTTTGTCATCACGGTATCATTCTTTGCATCAAATCTGCCAGTAGTTCCTGTTTTACGGCCTAGATTTCTGCATGTAAGTGGTAGATAGGACCAATAAAGACACTGCCTTCTGACTTTTAGTAACTCTCTAGAAAAAAAATATGCATAAGAAATGAACCTGTAAGAGATGTCACCCTAATCTGTGTTACTGATGATAATATATTCCATAATGGTATTTACTGTACAGCATCCACCATTAAAAAAAAAAATAACGTAAAAAAAAAAAAAAATTTGATAGACTTATGTTGTGATGTGTCGCAGCATGTAAATATTATAATAAATGCAATAAAACACATTTGTAAAGAAGTCGACTCGTGTGGTTTAATATTTGAATCTTAATATTAACATAAAATGCTGGAAATATTAAACTCATTTATTCATATAGTATGTAATTAATAATTTTCCGCTATTTCAATTTTTGAACGTTTCATTACTTTTCGAACAACTTGCTGCTGCTTTAAAGTGTCTTATATGTACTAGGATAACAAAGTAACACAATGGGGCTCATTTACTTAGCCGGTCCAGTCGCGATCCAGCGGCGCGTTCTTCGACGAGGATTCGGGTTCTGCCGGGATTCACTAAGCTCGTGTGCCCAATATCCAGCAGGTGTCGCTGCTGCACCGAGGTCCGCCAGAGTTCACCTGCTTCTTCCGGCTGCATGTAAGTGCTTGATCTTGCGACACTTTTGGTTTTTTAAATTCCAAGTTTTTTCCGAATCCAACGGCCATGCCCCCCATTTCAGTCACATGAAAGCCGGCACGATTGCGCCGAAATCCGATTGCGTGCGCCAAAATCCCAGCGGAATTTGGTGCAAAACGGAAAAGTTCGGGAAAACCGACGAAAGTGCGGCCGCGGACCCCTTAGTAAATGAGCCCTATTCTCTAATTGACTGTTATTAACAAAAATGCAGCATTTCACAGATATAATTCCAACCTGTCTCGATCAGTCCTTGTATATACAATTTTGGTTGCCCCTAGACACGACCCTGTATCTTCTGACTTTAGGGTTGGCAGCCATCTTGCCTGAGGCTTTGTGGAGCTTGTCTCTCCCTCTGCTCCCTACACTCTAGCCCCGCACCCTGCAGTCCAGGACAGAGCTCACACTGACACAGACACTGAGTTCCTGCCGGCAGCAGCGTGAGAAGTACTCCAAGCTACTGACAGATAAGTTATTTATCAGGGGAGGAAGGCACAGCAGAAGTGTGTTGTGGAATAGCAGAAATGTAGGAGAGCTGACATTGTGTGTAATAGGCATCTCAAGGATCTCATCATCTCATCTCTGGTCGGGAAGTAATAGCTCTCCTTACAGAAACTGCCAATTAAGGCCACCATGTAGGCGTGTGGAGTCTTATAGCCATGGCTGCTCCACTAGGAGGATTCTGGGAAAATATGCAAAGTTTTCCAGGATGGGATAAGGAAAACCACACCTCTTTTAGCTACCTTGTAAGGCAGCTCCCTTGACATCAAGCATGATCTACAAGTGGCCTTTTGACATGTTGCAGATTAAAACCGAACCAGTATATCTATTCCAGAAGGTTTTAATCCCGCATCATGTCATAAGGCCTCTTGTAAATCATGCTTGATGTCAAGGGAGCTGCCTTACAAGGTAGCTAGAAGAGGCGTGGTTTTTCTTATCCCATCTGGGGAAAATATGCATATTTTCCCTGTCTCATCTGTCTCTATGGGGCAGATTTACTTACCCGGCCAAGGATTCGGGTCCGGACGGGATTTATGAAGGTAGTTCCTCCGCCGTCCACCAGGTGGCGCTGCTGCGCTTAAAATCATCTGCACGCGCCGGAATACACCAGCTCAGACCAGGTGAAGGTAAGCGATTCCCAAGCGACACATTTTCGGTTATTAAATGCGGCGGTTTTTCCGAATACGTCGGGTTTTCGTTCGGCCACGCCCCCCGATTTCCGTCGCGTGCATGCCAGCGCCGATGCGCCACAATCCGATCGCGTGCGCCAAAATCCCGGGGCAATTCAGGTACAATCGGCGCAAATCGGAAATATTCGGGTAACACGTCGGGAAAACGCGAATCGGGCCCTTAGTAAATTACCCCCTATGTGTCAGATACTAGTACAATATTCAGAAGCCAGATGAAAGTGTATATAAACCTTGTACCCTGATAATCTTACCACACTGTCAGTTTACAGCACTAGATGGATTATGAAGTGTCTGCTTAGAGAGTCCCTGTCCACACTCTGGACAACAAAGTTAACAAGTTTGATGTGGAAGCCATGAAAACAACCCAAAATTCTGCCTGACACAGCTCGTTTGATAAGGGGACCATGTATGGAGGCAGTGAACTAGTAGTAGATTAAGGTAGATTAAAGGTGCTGCAGTTAAAACTATGTTAGTTGGATCTTGAGATGGAGCTGGCGCTCCGCTGCCAGGCGAGCTTTCGCCAATCCAAGCCCCTGTCTCTAGGCTACTCCCCAAACAGCACTTCTAAGAACCTTTTGTATAAGATCAAGTGTAGTAGCGTTCTTATAAGTTTGGGTTATGGCGGGTGAGGGGAATGTAAACAGATGCGCAAGAAGCGCTGAAATAATATCGGTAAATGATAAAAGTTTACCGTATATTTTGTGGATTACACAGCAGGGTGTTAACAAAGTTAACAAGTTTGATGTGGAAGCCATGAAAACAACCCAAAATTCTGCCTGACACAGCTCGTTTGATAAGGGGACCATGTATGGAGGCAGCTATATGGACGACTTTTTGGAGGCAGCTATGGCGATGACGTGTGGAGGTAGCAATGGAGACAACGTGTGGAGCCAGCTAAAAAGACGACATGTGGGGGCTGCTATGGAGACAATTTTATTTGGATAGTGCCTGTATGTGGCAGTCCAAAAAAGTTTTCAAACCAGAGGAGCAGGTAGGTGGTCCTCCAGAAAAATTAAATAGATTGAGTGCCTGTATGTGGCACTCCCAAAAATTGCTTAAAACAGAGGACCGGGTAGGTGGCCCTCCAGAAAAATTAAATACATAGAGTACTATAGCTAGAGCCAGTTGGCCCTGGCAAAAAATAGCCAGTTTCCTCTGCTTTAGTGTACAAAGAGGAGGAGAAGGAGGACAATGAGGAGGAGGAGTGCATACATTATTCAGGTTGAGCTTCTTTCACCTGGTGGAGAATGAAAATCCGGAGAAATCCAGGCTTTATTCATCTTGATAAGCGTCAGCCTGTCAGCGCTGTCAGTCGACAGGCGTGTACGCTTATCGGTGATGATGCCACCAGCTGCACTGAAAACCCGCTCGGACAAGACGCTAGCCGCAGGGCAGGCAAGAACCTCCAAGGCGTACAGCGCCAGTTCGTGCCACATGTCCAGCTTTGAAACCCAGTAGTTGTAGGGAGCTGTGTGATCATTTAGGACGATGGTATGGTCAGCTACGTACTCCCTCACCATCTTTCTGTAAAGATCAGCCCTACTCTGCCGAGACTGGGGACAGGTGACAGTGTCTTGCTGGGGTGACATAAAACTGGCAAAGGCCTTGTAAAGCGTACCCTTGCCAGTGCTGGACAAGCTGCCTGCTCGCCTACTCTCCCTCGCTACTTGTCCCGCAGAACTACGCCCTCTGCCGCTAGCGCTGTCAGAAGGGAAATACTGTTTCAGCTTGTGCACCAGGGCCTGCTGGTATTCATGCATTCTCACACTCCTTTCCTCTCCAGGGATGAGAGTGGAAAGATTTTGCTTGTACCGTGGGTCCAGGAGAGTGAATACCCAGTAATCGGTGCTGGAATAAATTCTTTGAACGCGAGGGTCACGGGATAGGCAGCCTAGCATGAAATCTGCCATATGCGCCAGAGTACCAACGCGCAAGAATTCACTCCCCTCACTGGCCTGACTCTCCATTTCCTCCTCCTCCAACTCCTCTTCTTCTGCCCATACACGCTGAACAGTGACGGACTGAACAATGGTCCCCTCTTCTGTCTTGCCAACATTCTCCTCCTCTTCCTCCTCATCCTCCTCCACCTCCTCCGATATGCGCTGAGAAACAGACCTAAGGGTGCTTTGGCTATCAACAAGGGAATCTTCTTCCCCCGTCTCTTGTGACGAGCGCAAAGCTTCCGACTTCATGCTGACCAGAGAGTTTTTCAACAGGCCAAGCAGCGGGATGGTGAGGCTGATGATGGCGGCATCGCCACTGACCATCGGTGTTGACTCCTCAAAGTTACTCAGCACCTGACAGATATCAGACATCCACGTCCACTCCTCATTGTAGACTTGAGGAAGCTGACTGACCTGACTACCAGTTCTGGTGGAAGTTGACATCTGGCAGTCTACAATCACTCTGCGCTGCTGGTAAACTCTGGATAACATGGTTAATGTTGAATTCCACCTCGTGGGCATGTCGCACAACAGTCGGTGAGCGGGCAGTTGGAGGCGGCGCTGCGCTGCCCTGAGAGTGGCAGCATCTGTGCTGGACTTACTGAAATGCGCACAGATGCGGCGCACCTTTGTGAGCAAATCAGACAGATTGGGGTATGTCTTGAGGAAACGCTGAACTATGAGATTTAACACATGGGCCAGGCATGGCACATGTGTCAGTCTGCCGAGTTGCAGAGCCGCCACAAGGTTACGGCCGTTGTCACACACAACCATGCCTGGCTTCAGGTTCAGCGGTGCCAGCCACAGATCAGTCTGCGCCATGATGCCCTGTTATAGCTCTTGGGCGGGGTGCCTTTTATTGCCTAGGCTCAGCAGTTTGAGCACCGCCTGCTGTCGCTTAGCGACGGCACTGCTGCTGTGCCTAGAGCTACTGACTGATGGCGCCATGCCCACGGATGGTAATTCGGAGGTGGAGGTGGAGGAGGGGTGGGAGGAGGAGGAGGCATAGTAGGCCTTTGAGAACTGGACCGAGGTAGGCCCCGCAATCTTCGGCGTCGGCAGTATATGACCAGCCCCAGGGTCAGACTCGGTCCCAGCCTCACCAAGTTAACCCAATGTGCCGCCAGCAATATATAGTGGCCCTGCCCGGCAGCACTCGTCCACGTGTCCGTGGTCAGGTGGACCTTGTCAGAAACGGCGTTGGTCAGGGCACGGATGATGTTCTCTGACACGTGCTTGTGCAGGGCTGGGACGGCACATCGGGAAAAGTAGTGGCAGCTGGGGACCGAATACCGAGGGGCGGCCGCCGCCATGAGGTTTCGAAAGGCCTCGGTCTTTACCAGCCTATAGGGCAGCATCTCCAGGCTAAGCAACTTGGAGATGTGGACGTTGAGGGCTTGGGCGTGTGGGTGGGTTGCGCTATGCTTCCTTTTGCGCTCCAGCGTCTGGGGTATGGAGAGCTGAACGCTGGTGGATGCTGTGGAGGATCGTGGAGGCGAAGATGGGGTTTTCACACGGGAGGTGTTTGGGCCGGGGTCCTGGGCAGGGGGTGACTAGCAGATGACTCAGGGGAAGGAGCAGTGGTGTGCCCGGCCGGAGGTGAACGGGCTTGGTTCCATTGAGTGGGGTGTTTAGCATACTGGTGGTAGTTAAGCTAGTAGTTGTGGAACCCCTGCTGATCCTGGTTTGGCACAGGTTGCACACCACAGTCCGTCGGTCATCGGGTGTTTCTTTAAAGAACCTCCAGACTTCTGAAAATCTAGCCCTCGCCACGGGAGCTTGACTACGGGCAACATTTGGCGCTGATGCACCAGCTCTGGCCCTGCCTCTCCGTCTGGCCCCACCACTGCCTCTTCCAACCTGTTCTGCTATAGGACTCGCCTCCGTCTCAGAAGCACTGTGTTCACCCGGCCTATCAACCCAGCTTGGGTCTGTCACCTCATCATCCTCCGATCCCTCAGTCTCCTCCCCCCTCGGAGTGCTGATTTCGGTGACATGGGTGGACTGCGTGGAAGACTGACGGACAAATGGCTAGAAGCATTGTCCGCAATCCACGACATCACCTCTTCGCACTGTTCTGGCCACAACAGTGCTCTACCACGAGTCCCAGTAACTTCAGACATGAACCTAGGGAGTGTAGCTCTGCGGCGTTCCCCTGCTCCCTCATCAGCAGGTGGTGTCTCAACCCACCCAGGACCACGGCCTCTGACCCCTGCAGTAGTTGGACGCCCACGTCCACGCCCTCGTCCTCTACCCCTAGCCCTCGGGTTAAGCATTTTCCAAATTAAAATTTTTGTTTTGTGTTTATTTTTTTTATTTTTTTAAACAAAACGATGCTATCCTATTGCTATGGCTAGTTTCTAACCTACACTGACAGCACACAACTGGATTTTGTGCTGTGCCTGATGACTTTGAGTTATAAAAAGAAATAAAGGTAAAAAAAAATAAATCAGCAGACTCTGCCTAATTCTAATCAAACCCCTAATAAATTGTCCCACTTCGGTGTTTGAGGTGGATATGCGTGTCACTAAGAGCTAAACACAACGGTCGCAAGTCCCCCTGCAAATTCCTCACAATATGGTACTAGCTACACTACTAATGCCAGCAAGCCCAGCCACAAGCAAACAAAAAAAAGAAAGAATATATAACGCTATTGTAGGCCTAAGTAAGCCGTTGGGGTTCTCCTATGGCTATTTTGTAGCCTACAATGAGAGCACACTGCTTTGCAAGATGACTTTGAGCTATAAAAAGAAATAAAGGTAAAAAAAAATAAATCAGAAGACTCTGCCTAATTCTAATCAAACCCCTAATAAATTGTCCCACTTCGGTGTTTGAGGTGGATATGTGTGTCACTAAGAGCTAAACACAAGTCTCCCTGCAAATTACTCACAATATGGTACTAGCTGCACTACTAATAGCAGCAAGCCCAGCCACAAGCAAACCAAAAAAAAGTAAAATAAAACGTTATTGTAGCCCTAAGAAGGGCTGTTGGGTTGTTGTAGAATCACTCCTGCCTAACACTATTCTAATAGAACACCCTAACGCTTTCCCTGACCAGCAGCAGCTCTCTCCCTAGCGGCATCCAGACAGAGAATGATCCGAGCAGCGCGGGCAGCGGCTAGTCTATTCCAGGGTCCAGGGTCCAGGGTGAAAGCAGCAGAAGGGACACATCCGCCAATTCCCCTAGAAGCTGATTCTAGTCCATTGTGTAGAAAGTAATTCCAGTAGGGGCCACAATATTCCTACAGCCCAGTGCCCATGAAAGTTTTAATCTGCCCCAGTAATCACAACATACTGATTGTGGTTTATTAGGTAATTTTCTACTGACGGTTCCCTCAAGTGCCAAAATCATGTTCGATCCATGAATTACCAAATAAATTTCCTGGCTCAATTAAAATTGGATTGAAATGGTCCCCCTTTTGAAGCACAACAGGTTCCAACACAACATCGCAGGTGAAAAAATATGTAATAATATGTAATATTATTAATATGTAATAATTCAGATTCTCTTTATTGTTTGCATATAAATCGTACAGGAGACATCAGCAGTAAAAATGACAAACACGTTTAGGGAGCAGACGTATCTTAGTCTGATGCAGGTTTTTGGTTGCATTTTAGTGACTTTTCGGATGCATTGAAAAATAAAATATTCAAGTTTTTACTCCTCCCCTAGAGAAGATTGCATTTTCTAGTTTTCAAATTGATCAATAATATTATTCATCATCATAAGGACCATTGCTGTGTAATCTGTGTGCGCTATATAATAAATAAAGGAATTATTATCAATCATACTTAATAGGGGCTGTTATTATATGTTGTGCCCACTAGGGTGCGCTGTGGTACTAGTTTCATAGAACTCCTGTATCAGGCCATGTTTATTAATGTTACTCTTTTTTTGTTATTTGGAATAAATACTTAGGGGGTAATTTATCATTAGGCAGCTCCTTGGGGCAGTTCTATGTCTATTTTTGGAGCTCTGCTGCCCATAAGATTTATTGAAGTGGCTTTGGCCATTTAATATATGTTTGTTTGCTCTTATTTTTCAAAACGTCCCAAAAAGTCTCAAAATGCATAAAAAGTCCCAGCACAGTCCCTACGAGACTGGAGTAACTGAGACTTTTTAAGGGACTTTTCGTGACTCTGGCTTTGCACAGTGCTGCACCAGCAGTGATAAATAACCCCCATTGTGTCTTTGTAGTCTCTTCTCCTTTAATAAAGTGGTAAATACCTACCCCTGGTTTTGGGGTACATTCACTAATCAAGGCTAATAGTTGGAAATGCACCAGATACAGGATTCGACTGGGGGGGGCCTAGGACCCACCAGTGAAATTGATTGAATTTGGGGGCCCTCCTACTGCTACATGGACCTTCAGTTTACATTTATGAATACTATCATAAGGTCCTGGCAGGGCGATTGCTCATGGACATTTAGAGATCACATGACCCTGCATCTGCGGCCATTTTATGGACAGGAATGTTTGGCATGGGATAAAGTAGACAACCCCTTTAACAAGTGTCTGTCAAAAGTGCATGTGATCAGTGAGGGAGGAGCTTGTGTCTATTGTCAGACAAGTATGGAAAGCAATGAACCCCTTTTAACTAATAAATGACTAAGTTGAGATATTGGCAATAGTGTATCAGTACTGTATGTATAATAATGATATGTATCAGTTCCTTTGGGTTTTAAACCCTTTTAGATTTTAGGATACCTACTTGGTCTGTGAATAGGTAGGTTTTTGGGATTTTGCAGCCACGTACCATCACTGTATTGCAGAGTGAACAGGCACCTACAGAATGATTTCACGACCCTGTAAGCACAATCTCCAGTACAAGTTGTGGTTCTCGCAGACTTTGCATTTTTCTATACATTTAATATTGATGCTCTAGCGCCCTCTACTGCCTGCCAGTAAGATTGCAGCAATGCATTACATACACATAAAACAACGCCCTATTCCAGAGATAGATTGATGATGTGAGGTTGATCCTAACCAAAAATTACAATTCAGTTTAGATACTAATTTTGATAACATGTTTAATGATCAGTTTTCTGTTTGAAGGACAATCTGAACCAGACATAGTTGCATCAGATTTTAATTCTCAAATCTTTTTTTATCTGACGAAGTGTTAGACTGTCTACTGTAATTTTGCACCTCCTATTAGTTGACTATTAGATAATATGCCAGAAAATGGGTCACTTTTGACTTAAATGAGGCAAAGCCCCTTTCATCATATCAGTTGCAAAAGGGTCTAAAAGATCAATACATAGATACAGCACCAGAACCAAGCTCAGTACATAAATTCAGCACCTGGGCCAAGCTCAGTACATAAATCCAGCACCTGGGTCCAGCTCAGTACAAAAATTCTTCACCAGAACCAAGCTCAGTACATAAATTCAGCACCAGAACCAAGCTCTGTAAATAAATTCAGCACCTGGGACAAGTTCTGCACATAAATTCAGCACCTGGGCCAAGCTCAGTACATAAATTCAGCACCAGAACCAAGCTCAGTACATAAATTCAGCACCTGGGCCAAGCTCAGTACATAAATTCAGCACCAGAACCAAGCTCAGTACATAAATACAGCACCTGGACCAAGCTCGGTACATAAATTCAGCACCTGGGCCAAGCTCAGTACATAAATTCAGCACCTGGGCCAAGCTCAGTAAATAAATTCAGCACCAGAACCAAGCTCAGTACATAAATTCAGCACCTGGGCCAAGCTCAGTAAATAAATTCAGCACCAGAACCAAGCTCAGTACATAAATATAGCACCTGGACCAAGCTCGGTACATAAATTCAGCACCTGGGCCAAGCTCAGTACATAAATTCAGTACCAGAACAAAGCTCAGTACATAACTGCAGCACCAGAACCAAACTCTGTAGAAATATTATACAACATAAATACAATACCAGAAATAAGCTTAGTTGGAACAACATATTCAACATCTCTATACTGTGAGCCCTAGAATTTGAAAATTTGAAGCTTGTTAAAATGAGGGGTGCCAGATTTACCATGTAAAGTCAGACAGAAGTGTGTCACATGTTAAAGGTGCACCAAAAAAAAGCTGGCGCATTCTGTCAGGGCAGTGCAGGGGGCGCCAGATTGGGCTGTATAAAAATTGTTGGCCATTACAAGTAAAATGTTTTAATGACATTTACTTCCTTCATACCGTACTAGAATCAAACTTTAGTAGAATATAAAGAGTCCGCTCACTCACATGGGCCGCTGTTAAAGGGAGGGTAGGATCCTCCGCGTAGTCCCGGTGCACGAGTCCTATACGGCTTGGCGGAAAACCAGTCCAAATATGACCGGTGCTCGAAATCACTTAAAAATATTGGGGCAGATTTACTTACCCGATCCATTCGCGATCCAGCGGCGCGTTCTCTGCGGAGGATTTGGGTCCGACCGGGATTCACTAAGGTAGTTCCTCCGACGTCCACCAGGTGGCGCTGCTGCGCTGTAGTTCCCTGAGGCCCGCGGAAATGCACTCAAGTTCACCGGCTTATTCCTAGTGAAGGTAAGTGCAAGTCTTGCGACCCTTTTTTTTTTAAATGCGGCGGTTTTTCCGAATTCGGCGGGTTTTCGTTCGGCCATGCCCCCCGATTTCCGTTGCGTGCATTCCAGCGCCGATGCGCCACAATCTGATCGCGTGCGCCAAAATCCCGGGGCAATTCAGGGGAAATCTGCGCAAATGGGAAATATTCGGGTAACACGTCGGGAAAACGCGAATCGGGCCCTTAGTAAATGACCCCCATTGTCTTTATTTCATATCCATATTTTCATATTTTTATTTCATATCCATATTTCATATCCTGATTTTAATGGATATGAAATAAAGACAATATTTTTAAGCGATTTTGAGTGCCGGTATACTAGAATCAAACTAGTTGGGACAGAAGGGGGGCCCCCCCTGTTCACTTTTAGTGCTGCATTTTGCACACCTTTGGAGAACCAAGAAAGGTCCCGGTAGGACCCTTGTGTATGTATGTTTTGAATGCATGAGGATTTTATGGCTCCTTTTCTTTATTATCTCTACAGCGCAGTATTAAACATGGCTATTGATTCAGGTGGTCATGGGCCCCCTAGAAGCCTTGGACCCTGGGCAGCCACCCAAACCACCTATATTATAATCCACTACTCCAGTCCACATATACAGTATAATGGTCCTAAGGCCCAATGAATTGAATTTCCCCAAAAGATTTGAAAGCTCTTTGATACTATTAACCCTTTTACAAAAAAATGGAGCTTATAAAGGAAAAGCCCGTTTTATAGAGTAATTGAATTATAAGGTTTATGTGTCAGTGCCTATGGGTTATTGGTATCTCATGAGGCAGGATTTTTGTTTCTTTAAACTAATCCTATAAGACACTTCTTTCCCGCTTGTACATTGCGTAGGCTCGCCGCAGTCCGTGAGTCATCCGCCATACAGAGAAAATTGCTCGCTGAAAGCTTCCTGCTGCGTGTATGTAAAAGCTGTATGTGCCCAATTATTCTTTCCGAATAACAATGTTTGCTGCAGGGCTTTTCTTCTCTCCCCCTTGCAAGCAGATTAGGCTGCAGACTTTTAAGCATTGGAGGACATTTCCCATCAGCCCCCTGGATTATGTTATCAGTAGAAAACAGATGGAGCATATCAGAGCAATGTCAGACGTTATCCACCTGTTGCTTCTGTATTAGAACCCGGGGACTGAATGGCTTTGATACCTGCAAAGCTGATCGATTTGGTATTCACATGGTATCATTGGTGGTATCTGCCCGGCATTGGATGACTCACAAAAATGTTTTAAAAATTATATGATGGAAGCAAGCCCTAATGTTATATTTTTAAAGGGGAGGCGTCATCCGGATTACAATGATGTGTAATGACCCAAAGTTTTCTGGGCAACCTCTGTAGTTTCAGTTATCACTTTGCCCCCTGTATCCGTTCTAGAACTCCACAGACCTAAAGAGAAGTTGTAGAAGAAGACATAGTTAATCCCCTAGACCAGTGATGGAGAACCTTTTGGAGACAGAGTGCCCAAACTACAACCAAAATCCACTTATTTACCGGGAAGTGCCAACATGGCATTTTAAGCAGTAACTTATTGCTACCTGTTCATTCACATCTTTCAATTGTATCGCCCCCCCCCCACCTGAGGCCACCAATACAGTTGAGAGAAGGAGAGCAAATTCAGACTCTCCTTGTAGCTTCTCTCCAGGGTCTCTCTGTAGAGGAAAAATGATTGGTCCAGCAGGAGGATCTCCAAAGATATTGCAGTTCTGTCAACACCTTCTCACTTTTCCCGCAGTTCCTAACAGCCAATGAAGTGTTGCTTTAAAATAGCGCTGATTGCAGCATCTCTTAAGTTGCCTCAGACTTGGTGGATTTGGTGAACTCTGTCCTGGGCTGATGACCTGAGTGCCCACAAAAATGGCTCCAGTGCCATAGGTTCGCCACCACTGCCCTAGACCCAAACCATTGCTTTTATGGAGTATTACTGCCACCCTGTGACTAAAGTTGGTATATTATATGTATGTTGTTGTATTAAACTTTCAATGATCCACTTCTACCCATTGGATGAGCAAGATGGGATTGTAGCACCACCCTATGGCAATTTGAAGCATTACACTGTGTTACATTATGTTTTCCAAAGCTGACTGATTGGCTGCTTACCAAGAACATTCTCGGAGGGAGAACCTAGTAGTGTTGGGAAGTTCGGTTCTTTATAGTGAGCCGGATCATTCGGTTCCACTCTTCTGGCTCTTTAACGGCTTTCAGGGTAGTCACATAGGGAATCATTTTCACCCACCTATCCCCACTCCACTTTTAACCTGCAATTATCAGGTTAAACAGGGTGTGGCTCAAAAATAAGAGGTGGGGCTATTCAATTTAGGGCGGGGCTAAGTGAGTCATCGACTCACATTGTTCACCATAAAGAACCTGCTCTTAGATCCGACTTATTTCTGAATGACCCATCACTAGAACCCAGGAGTTATAAAAAATGGTTCCATGGGTCTGGTGTAGGCTGAAAGAGTGGAAGGGGAGACATGTAATAGTGTATGTAGAGAGGCAGAGAGCAAACAGCCTACAGCAGTCTTATACAGCGGTATATTCAGGGGAATATTTTGTGAGTTAAATTCTCAAGTCCGTGAGAGTTGTTTCAGCTCTAGTCTGTGTACTGTACAGCCAGTCCTACCACATTTCAGCCTGCTACGAGAGAGTCAAAGGCCATGACGCAAGTTGAGCCTTTTGCCTCAGCAAGATGGGGGCAGCATCAGGGGAGCAGTCACAAAGCAGAACTTGACACATAAAAATAGCGTTCCTTCACACCAGGTGTCAGCATGTGTGTGATACGCTGCATGGAAAACCCACATACTAAAAAAATAACTTGATATGTTACTACTTGGAGGTGCCATTCTATAGCTCGCCTCAGGTGGCAGAAAGTTCAGGTTCACCCCTGAATTCTTCTCTATTGTTTTGCTGCTTTTGGAATTTGATTTTCGAATAAACAATTGTAAGTTGAAATTATCTTGATGTGTGTCCCTGGGCTATTGGCATCTATCATCAGCCCAGGAAGGTCATCAATCGGGAGCACCCTAGGCGGATTCTTAGAGCTGCGCAGCCCCTCTTTTTACAGTGCCAATTGCGTATGGGAGGATTATCATCAGCCAGAAGAGGGCCACTGAGACCACCTCAGAACCAAGACCTCTCTATCTGCATGCAAAGGATGTGAAACAGTAACTTACTGCAATTTTCTTGCTCTGTGATGTGATGTCTTTGTGAGAGGAAATTTGGATTGCCATTAGAATTTCTCTTGATAGCACCCTGAACAGGAAGATTCAGTTGTCGCAAAGAAGGAGCTCCAATGATAACCTGACCCTGTCCACACCACCTCTCTCTTCCTGCAGTCTCAGGTAGACCAGAATGTTTGACGTTAAAATAATGCTAAGCATGGCAAGTCCTGAGTCTGAAGGAGATTCCCTGTCGGGCAAACTCTGCCATAAGGTAACAACCCACTAAGAGGGCTCAGAGTGCCACCTTTGGCACCATAGTTTCGCCACCACTGGCCTAGGTATATTGTCACAAGATTTGGTGGCAGATGCTGAAGGTAGGTTAAGGTGATGTCATTGTCCCAAGGCACAATGCACAAAAGGAAGAGACATGAACAGATGTTTGTTATACATGATGTATAACAAACCTTATTGGGTTAAATCATCTGGCATAGATTAAAAACATATTCCCAATCCATCTAGTAGGTTGATGTGAAAAGGACCTTAATAGGTAGATTCCTGATGGTAGGTGTCAGGGTCCGTGAGGTTGTGGATCCTCTGAACCACTGCGGACGATGGCACAAGCCACTACCTGGGACCAGAGTCTATGTGGTACCCGGTTTTCACCAGAGCCCGCCGCAAAGCGGGTTAGACAAGCTGCGGCGTGGTACCACCAGGTCGTTCCACAGGCGTGACTTGTCCGCAGTGGCAGCCAAGGTCGAGGTACAGAAACGGCAGGCAATCTCGTAGTCGGGGACAGGCAGGAGGTCAAGACAGGCAGCACAGGTTCGGAGTCAGGGACGTAGCAACAGGTCAGGGCAGGCGGCAAAGGAGCGATGTCAGAAACGGAACCAGGGTCACAACGGGAATTCACAAGAAGAGCACAAGGCATCAGAAAAGCTTTCTCTAGGGCGCTAGGCACGAAGATCCGGCAGGGGCTTGCAGGAAGAGGCTGGCTTAAATAGATTCAGAAAAATGGCCAGCGCCAATTAATGGCGCACTGGCCCTTTAAATTTTGAGAAGTGACCGTGCGCGCGCCCTAGCATTCGGGGCCGCGTGCGCACGGCGGAAGGGAGCGAGCCGGGAGCCGGGGAAGGTAAGCAGCGCTGGCGGCGCGCTGGCGGGGGCAGAGAAGCACGGGTGAGCCCGCGACCCGCCGGCGTCCCCCTCCTCCTGGGCTGGAGAAATCCTTGCAGGAGGTCACGGTCCAGTATATTGTCCTCTGGCTCCCAAGATCTCTCCTCAGGCCCAAACCCCTTCCAGTCAACCAAGAAGAACCGCCTCCCCCTTACCGTTTTCATGTCCAGGATCTCCTTTACCTCATAGGTGTCAGTGGAGTCCACCACTGGAGTGGGGGGAGGAACTTGCCGGGAGAAGCGGTTCATGACAACGGGCTTGAGCAGGGAGACATGGAAGGAGTTCGGGATGCGCATGGTGGGAGGAAGGCGTAGCTTATAGGCCACAGGGTTAATGCGCTTCAGCACCTCAAATGGACCCAGATAGCGAGGACCAAGTTTGTAGCTGGGAATCTTCAAGCGAACATATTTTGAAGACAGCCACACTTTATCCCCTGGAGAGAAGATGGGAGGAGGCCTACGTTTCTTATCGGCCTGAGCCTTGGTGCGGGCAGATGCCTTAAGCAGGGACTGATGGGTCTGTTCCCAAATAGTCTTAAGATCTGCTACCAACTCCTCCACAGCAGGAACATCAGCAGACACGGAGAGGGGTAGAGGTGGACGTGGATGTCTTCCATACACAATAAAGAAAGGTGAAGCACCGGCAGACTCCGAGTCCAGGGAGTTATATGAGAACTCTGCCCATGGTAGAAGAGCGGACCAATCGTCCTGACGGGCAGAGACAAAGTGACGCAGGTAACAGCCCAAAGTTTGGGCTCTCTCAAACTCTCTCCACTTGTCCATTTGACTGCGGATGGTACGCAGAAGAGAAGTCCAGTCTCACTTGTAACTGATTGCATAGGGATCGCCAGAAGCGGGAGACAAATTGGACCCCACGGTCTGAGACAATGTGCAACGGAAGTCCATGCAAGCGGAAGATATGGTTGAAGAACTGGATGGCAAGGTGTGGAGCAGACGGCAGGCCTGGCAGAGGGACAAAATGCGACATTTTTGAAAAACAGTCAGTTACCACCCAGATGACGGTGTTGCCTGATGAAGGCGGTAAGTCTGTGACAAAGTCCATCGCCATGTGAGTCCACGGGCAGCTGGGTATCGGCAACGGTAGAAGAAGACCAGCAGGCTTGAAACGTGATGGCTTATTCCGGGCACAGGAAGCACAGGAACCCACAAAGTCCCGAACATCCTTGGCCAGCTCTGGCCACCAGTAGAATTGGGAAATGAGGGAGAGAGAGCGCTGCACCCCAGGATGTCCAGCCACACGGGAGCAATGTCCCCAAGACAGAATCTTCCTCCGTAGAGCAGGTTTTACATATGTCTTGCCAGGGGGAAGCTGACGAAGATCCACAGGTGCGACCAGTACCAGTCGATCAGGAGGAATGACATGCCGAGGAGCCGGTTCCTCCCCAATGACATCCGAGGCACGAGAGAGGGCGTCTGCCTTGATGTTCTTCTCAGCCGGGCGGAAATGAATAAGGAAGTCGAACCGGGCAAAGAAGAGTGACCAGCGAGCTTGACGAGGATTGAGTCGCTGAGCAGTCTGGAGATAGAGAAGGTTCTTATGGTCCGTATAGATGCTGACCAGAAACCGAGCTCCCTCCAGAAGATAGCGCCATTCTTCCAAGGCAAGCTTAATCGCCAACAGTTCTTGGTCCCCTATAGAATAGTTCCTCTCAGAAGGGGAGAACGTCTTAGAAAAAAATCCACAAGTGACGGTTCGGCCCTTGGAACTTTTCTGTGTCAGCACTGCACCGGCCCCCACTGAGGAGGCATCTACTTCCAGATGGAAAGGCTTCTCAGTGTCGGGACGCACCAGGACTGGAGCAGAAGCAAACATAGACTTTAATTTTGTAAAGGCCTCTTCAGCAGACGAAGGCCAGAGACGGGGGTTGGCACCCTTCTTGGTGAGCGCCACAATAGGAGACACCAGCGTGGAGAAGTGTGGGATGAACTGCCGGTAGTAATTTGCAAACCCCAGGAACCGCTGTATAGCACGCAGTCCTACTGGACGGGGCCACTGAAGAACCGCTGACAGCTTTGCAGGATCCATCTGGAGACCTCTGTCGGAGATGATGTAGCTGAGAAATGGAATACTCCGCTGATGAAATTGACATTTTTCGAGTTTGGCGTAGAGACGATTGGCCCTTAAACAATTGAGAACCTGCCGTACGTGGACTTGGTGTGTCTCTAGGTCCGGAGAGAATACCAGGATATCGTCCAGATAGACCACAACGCAGACATAAAGCAAGTCTCTAAAAATGTCATTTACGAATTCCTGGAAAACGGCTGGGGCGTTACAGAGTCCAAACGGCATTACCAGGTACTCAAAGTGTCCATCACGGGTATTAAAAGCGGTCTTCCACTCGTCTCTCTGACGGATACGGATAAGATTATAGGCCCCTCGAAGGTCCAATTTGGAGAAGACCTTGGCTCCATGAAGACGGTCAAACAATTCCGTAATCAGTGGCAACGGGTAGCGGTTCTTAACTGTGACCTTGTTAAGACCGCTGTAGTCTATGCATGGACGGAGTGACCCGTCCTTCTTGGTCACGAAGAAAAAACCCGCACCAGTCGGGGAAGAGGACTTACGTATGAATCCTCTCTGCAGATTCTCTTGGATATATTCCGTCATGGCTGCGGTTTCTGGTACAGAGAGCGGGTACACATGACCCCGCGGAGGAGACATACCCAGCAACAGGTCCACAGGACAGTCGTAAGGACGGTGAGGTGGCAGCGTCTCGGCTTGCTTCTTCGAGAAGACGTCATAATAGTCCTTATAGCAAGCGGGAAGGCCCTCCAGGACCTTGGGAGCCACAGACGAAGCCAGGACAGGCACTGGATGAGGCATTTTCACACAGCGAGACTGGCAGTCAGGTCCCCACCGGAGGATTTCCCCCGTCCTCCAGTCAAGGACGGGGGCGTGGAGCTGCAACCATGGTAGACCCAGCAGGACGGAGGACGTGGACCGTGGAAGTACATAAAAGGACAGTCTTTCCTTGTGTAGAACTCCGACTTGCACGGACAGAGGCTTGGTGCAGTACCGGACCGGGTCGGAAAGGATTTGTCCACTAACCGAAGAAATAACCAATGGCTTTTCTAGACGAACCACGGGAATGTGGTGCCGGGAGACCGGAGTGGCATCCACGAAGTTCCCTGCGGAGCCGGAGTCCAAGAAGGCAGATACCTGGATCTGGATGCAGGTGCCAAAGCTGAGACACACCGGTATCATTAAGTGTGGAGAAGCTTTGCTTACACCTAGGGACGCTTCTCCCAAGAACCCTAGCTGCTGGCGTTTCCCGGATGCTGAGGGCGGATAGGACAAGACCCCAAGAAATGCTCAGGACTGGCACAATAGAGACTAAGGTTTCCCTGACGCCTTCTGATACGTTCCTGAGGAGAGAGTCTGGCCCTGTCCACCTCCATAGGCTCCTCTGCCGATGGTACAACAGGAGACTGGAGTGGTCTTTGGAAAGCAGGAGCCAGGCGAGGGAGACGTCGTGGGCGGACTTGGGGTTGTTCAAGGCGTGATTCTTCAGCACGCTCCCTGAATCGCACGTCAATCCGGGTGGCTAAGGTGATAAGACCACTCAGGGAAGATGGCAGATCCCGAGCGGCCAGGGCGTCCTTAACTTGAGTAGAAAGTCCCTTCTTGAAAGCTGCGGACAGGGCCGCATCGTTCCAGGCGAGTTCCGAAGCCAGGGTACGGAACTGGACAGCGTATTCTCCCACGGATGAATTCCCCTGGCACAGATTCAAGAGCGCAGTCTCAGCAGAAGAGGCCCTTGCAGGTTCTTCAAAGACTGACCGGAACTCTGCCAGAAAAGCTGAGAGATTAGTTGTGACCGGGTCGTCTCTATCCCAAAGTGGAGTAGCCCAGGCCAGGGCTTTCCCAGATAGGAGGCTGAGGATGAAGGCCACCTTGCATCGCTCCGTGATGAACTGAGACGGCATGAATTCTATGTGCAGGGAGCATTGGGTTATAAAGCCCCTGCACATCTTGGGATCGTCATCATACTTGCCGGGCATAGACAGCCGAAGCCTGGGTTCAACGGCAGGAAGACAAGCCGGGATTGGGGGAGCCACGGGGACAGGCTCAGAGAGCTGTTGCTGGGTGGCTAGCAGCTGCTGCAGCATGGTGGTCACCTGTTCCAGCTGTTCGCGTTGAGCGGCAATCTCTTGGGATTGCTGGACCACGATGGAAGCCAGAGTCGGACGGGTAGGAAGCGGAACCTCGGCGGAATCCATGGCCGGATCTTACAGTCAGGGTCCGTGAGGTTGTGGATCCTCTGAACCACTGCGGACGATGGCACAAGCCACTACCTGGGACCGGAGTCTAAGTGGTACCCGGTTTTCACCAGAGCCCGCCGCAAAGCGGGTTTGACAAGCTGCGGCGTGGTACCACCAGGTCGTTCCACAGGCGTGACTTGTCCGCAGTGGCAGCCAAGGTCGAGGTACAGAAACGGCAGGCAATCTCGTAGTCGGGAACAGGCAGGAGGTCAAGACAGGCAGCACAGGTTCGGAGTCAGGGACGTAGCAACAGGTCAGGGCAGGCGGCAAAGGAGCGATGTCAGAAACAGAACCAGGGTCACAACGGGAATTCACAAGAAGAGCACAAGGCATCAGAAAAGCTTTCTCTAGGGCGCTAGGCACGAAGATCCGGCAGGGGCTTGCAGGAAGAGGCAGGCTTAAATAGATTCTGCAAAATGGGCAGCGCCAATTAATGGCCGGGAGCCGGGGAAGGTAAGCAGAGCTGGCGGCGCGCTGGCGGGGGCAGAGAAGCACGGGTGAGCCCGCGACCCGCGATATGGGTCCCGGGACCACCCGTGACAGTAGGTTTCCTTTAAGGGTAACAGATACAGCAATTGTCCATATGAAATAATTTTTATATGGTCATGTGGCTTTAGTCCCGCTGCAGGGGTGGTGGTCTTTCTTCAGCCATAAAAACTGCAGTACTGCCAAACCTGGTGAAACTAGCCATTTAGCTCTAGTGAGGAGAACCAGAGAAGTACAGTCTTCGGGTGAAGTCTTGGGACAGCGTGGATGGGGAGACATCCACGCTGCCCCAAGACCTCACCCGAAGACTCTACTTCTCTGGTTCTCCTCACCAGAGCTAAATGGCAAGTCCTTCCTTTAACAAGTTTTTGGAGCTTTTCTCTCTGCCATATGTCTTCTGATATATTTGGCGCAGTGGGGGAGGGAGGGTAAGATAAACTTTAGACAAACTGTAACAAATTTTAAACAGAAGCAAATTAGAAAAGTGCTTATATCTGCTTGTTGCAGATATAGGCAATAGTTTTGCCCCTAGTTCACATAGGGGGAGCTCTTGCGCCAGTTTATGATAGGTGCTACCCCCCACCTCCAGCCAGATATATAGTGAGACTTAAGCCTCTAATCAATGCATCTGCTGGGCGGAGCGACCAGAGAGCAAAACTACGCCAGTCTTAATGAATTGGTCCTGCACCCATATTCACAAAACTGTCTCTTATTAAATATTTGCACAAACTTCTCTAGTTCCAACCTTTAAACCAGGTTGGAACTAGCAGAGTTTTATACTATAGTTTCTGCCGGTTTTCACGCCCCAGCCAGTCCTCCGCCTACCCCGCCTGGCAGGGAAGGGGAGATTCATGTAGTTTCTGTTGGAGAAGCCATGATGAATCTCCCCCAATATATTCCTTTATATATTTTTATGTGTGCAGAACTTAGGGTTCCCATACACCTCCCCTACTGTGACTGGTGTCCTCGAAGTGCAGAGGTGGGTCCTTGATTATGATTAAGAGAGAAATTCAAATCCACGTTACATTGATAATTTACAATCGGTCAAACATGAACGATCTTCTGTGCAGAGGTCTCTACACAATCTCAAACATTTCTCTGTTATGGAGGGCACTGACCAATCATATATTCTGGCATCTGTTTGGGCCCAATTGCCATTAGTATTATTAATGGTTCTTGGTAAGTTGGATACCATGTGACAAATCTTGTCTTGAGGTTTATGAACTTCAACTAAGATCTCAGTCCTGACTTCACTGCAGTTTCAGAATAGAGTTCCTTCCACCAGATGAAACAAAAGCCAGAGCCCTTCGTCCATCACCCTCTGGAATATATGCCCTAGTAGCATCCAAGCCGGGCTGTCATGTGTTGGAACTCTAGTGTCAAGAATTGGGTTAGAATCTGGGCCCATCGGAGGATCCTATGATGCTCCGGTGGGCCAGTCAGACAGTGCTTAATTGAATTACAACCAGTTAAACACTCTATAGGCATACAGTATACTGTAGGTTAGAATCTGGGCCCACCAGTGGATCCTCTGTCGGTCCAACCCTTGATCGGATATCTTACATCTGGTTAAAGACTCTATAGGCATATAATATATTGTATAGGCAATAACCATGTTTTGGGTAACAGGAGGAAGGAACAAGAACTAAGAGAAGACAAGATGTGAGAAAAACAGAAGACAAACTCACAAAGTACAGAGATTTGTCATCTATAAAACAGCTGCCGCATGAGCACAGGGCAGAGGGAGCGGACAATGACCGTCTTTTGCAGAGGAAAGGAAGAGACAGGGAAATTGCAGTAGATTTAAGGGATAAATATATGAAGATCCATGAGTCAGGATGAAGATGGAGGAAGTCGTTGTAGCCATGGAGACTGAGGTAATTAGAGCATGTCTCTACAGGGTGACAGCGGACAGTGATTCTGGTAGAAGAAAGACTGAGAAATTTGAACAACTTTATAAATGATAAAAGGTAACCTAAAAAAAGTTTCAATGAGCAAAATAGGATCATAGGCCAAAGATGCACCACTTTTTTTTTGGTGCAACTTTAACTTCTGTTGGACTTTGCATGATAAACCTGGCTCACGGTCCGACTAAGCACCGGAACGCTCCTTAATGTGTGTCACATGATGACTAGTGCAGCCGCTCAAAATGGTCATGTGCGACCCAAATGTGGTGCAGACACTTCTTAAATACCTGTGAAAGCTAAAAAGAACGTGCAAAGTCCGACAGAAAACTGGCGCATGGCTCATAGTAAATGTGCCCCAATATGTTGCATCCAAAGTGACCACAACACTGATTTCGTATTTCTGCATTTGAAAATGAAAGCTGTACTATGATTGGTTGCTATGGGAAAGCTTTTGTATAAGTCATAATATTTGTTTGTTGGTCTCTATCTGGATTTAGCAGTTTCATGTTCTCTCCATTTCCCCTTCTTCTTCCCTCGTTGAACTTAAAGGAAATCTACCATCAAAATCCATCATGATAAACCAGGGGCACTTACCCATAGATCCAGGCACCGTGACTGTTGTAATCTTCTTATATTTGTTATCCATGGTCTCCTTCCTTCTAATATCAACTTGATTTTATAAGGATTGCTGCCATGGACGCAGGGCCGATTGTTTTTTTTTATGGCTGAGGCGAAATGCTGCCTCTCTGCCCCCCCCCAAAAAATATCTGTCATGGCCCATTAAATGGGTCCCTTATGAACCTTTACACGTCGACTATATCCTGTATGAAATTGTCTCGAGTACAAGCCAAGAGTGTAGTATACAGCCAGCCCTATGTAGTATACAGCCAGCCCCAAGTAGTATACAGCCAGCCCCATGTAGTATACAGCCAGCCCCAAGTAGTATACAGCCAGCCCCCATGTACTATACAGCCAGCCCCTATGTAGTATACAGCCAGCCCCCATGTAGTATACAGCCAGCCCCCTGCAACCGGCAGAAGAGCCGCCGGCAACCGCGCCGAGGATCGGGAGCCGCACCGAGGATCCGGACACCTGAGGGTGAGTATTAAGTTTTTAATTTTTTAATTGACTCGTGTATAAGCCGAGGTGAGGTTTTTCAGTACATTTTTTTGTGCTGAAAAACTCGGCTTATACACGAGTATATACGGTACTTGCCATAACTGGTACTGAACATAACATCTGCGTTGGAAGAAAGGATATGCTTGTTAACAAATCAGAACTATTGTGTTATTTATGTCAGTACTGATCTACTTCAAGGTTCCTAATTGGATGTCGGGAAACTCCTCCCAGAAGATAATTAACTAAAACCACATGTGGTTGGAGTTTCAGAGAGTTCTTCTAGATTCTTCTGAGACCTTCATGTGAGAGGACACAAGTCCTGCAGACAGAACCTGTCTAAGATTGCTGCCAAAGCAGCTTCTACTTTGTACACCCCCGAGTTCCCTTATCTGGGCTGTGAACTTCTCCTATGAGACTGCATCCAACAAGCCACCTCAGACATCTTTAGATAGGACACTACCTCAGCCTATTATTATTGCTGCGTTAAAGTTCTGGAATAAAGGAACTGTATGTTAATGTTCTGCATCTTGTCCACGTGTGATTCTTGGCTGCCGCTAACATCACAGGCTTCCCCTCTACCATCTACCCGGGGATCCCTAACACATGCATACATAGGGAGTACAACAGGGGAGCCCTCCATCATACTGCGGCCTTCCCCTCTTCTTTCAATCCTTCGCGGGACCTGCACGACCTGGACAAGGCTTGCTCCACCTGGACCAAGTGACTAAGAAGTGCTTAAACCAGCCACATATCCTAGCACGGATCGCCTATATTCAGCCCAATGCAATTACAGACCCATCTTTAAAAATCATCTAAAACCTAGTTAAAGTATGCTAACAACACCCCCTCCAGATCACTGACACCCTGACTAACGCTTCACATGCTGATGAAGTCTCACACACTACAGACTCGGAGGCAAGTGATAGTAGTCAGACAGTGCATACTTGCCATCAGAAGGTCCGTACTGCTGGTGGGTGATTCAGGCGTCTTCCTGACTCACCAACAGCTGTTCTGCCGTCCTTTTCAGGGCTCCACATCTGCCGCCTGAGGCTTGGATTTTCAACCCGCCTCATGGTGTAATCGGCCCTCTACGGACAGCAAATTTAAGAAGATTACCACAGTTATTGTGGCTGGATCTATTAGTAATGTCCCTCATCTTTCATGATGGATTATAATAGTAGATGACCTTTACGTAAATGTGGCATGATTGATTCATCTTACAGCATAAGATTTTAACAGTTCACCACTGAGCCTCATAGCGGGTGTCCCAAGCCCAAACACCCATTACACCACTCCTTACTTGACATTAATTTTTATTTTTCAATCCAGAAGTGGCTCCAATGCAAAAGTTATATGTATTATTTATTTACCGTCAGAGGGGTAATTGGGACCTGCCAAGCACTGGGGGGCCACTGGTAGCGCTACACTCTCCATTAACTAATTATGTAATTATTTTACTTTTAAAAAGGTAATACACTTTTAATTAAGTCACATATTAGATAAGAATCTCTCCAATACAGAACCTTTGGATGCTGCTGGTTTATGTCCTTCACAGATCACTATAAATGTGTCACCAACCTAGAGACAAGAGCGCCATCTGCTGAGAGAATTTCCCAGGTACACCATTTTATTTTCATATGTCTTTTCATTTTGTTTTATATATTTGTCATTTTATATTATACCTTTCTGTCCATTTATCCCTTTGGTCACAATTCAAGGAAACCTACCATTTAATTTGATGCATTATGCAGCAAACATACCTTGAGACTGCTGTAGCTACACTGATGCAGGATCATATCTTGGTTAATCCCTGAGCTAAGTGCTTTTGTTGAAAAAACAATTATAACATTCAGGACCTTGGAAAAGCTGGGTCAGGATGGCTGCCTAGATCAATACATTACCCACAGGAGCTTGTAATTACAAATGGAGGTTAGTCAAGACATGACTAATCAACCTGAGCTGGATCACTTATACACAGCAGCTGGGGGATGGTGCTGCAATTGATTATTCTGCCTTCAGCCACAACCCAGGGATTACATCCTCCTGCAGAGAATAACTCAGGTGCTAGGAGAAGGGCTGAACCAGCCATAGAAGTGGCAGAGCTTCATTATCATAATGTTATATCTGTTTTATCTGCAAAACCACTCAGCTCAGGGATTAACCAAGATATGATCCTGCATCAGTGAATCTACAGCATTCTCAAGGTATGTTTGCTTCATAATCCATCAAATCAAATGGTCTTCTCACCTCTCCTGACATGTTCATTTAAATTAAATCTACCATCAAAATCCTTAATGATAAACCAAGGACACTTACTCATAGATCCAGGCTCCATGACTGTGGTAATCTTCTTATATTTGTTATCTATGGCAGGGGGGATAATATGATGGGGAAGTGCTGGAGGGGATAATATTGAGGGGAAGCTGCTGGGGGTATAATATAATAGGATTGGAATATGAGGGAGGCACAATGTGAGGGAGAGATGAAGGAAGTACTAAGGGGGAACTGTGTGGAGTGGGGAAAGGGGCGGGACAAAAGGTGTGGCTAAGGGGGGGGGTTGCCGCAGAGCGCTGCAAGAGCAACAACTTTTGTCCCTCTTTCACCACTGCAATAGTTGTGAGGTATGTCTGAGTGAGAAATCCGACTGCAAACACATAACATGACTGTCAGGCTTTTTTCCCGTATTGAGGTTTTCGGATACAGTTTTGCAGCCTGAGCGCATCTTAATGGGTGAGAACATATCATGGAGATGCTGCTCCTCCTCTTAGTTTATTCTCCACTTCTAGTATGGACATCACTGCTTTCTTTCAAAGACCTCCCTATTCTTATTTCGGCATTCACATGGCCACATATAGACTTTTCTTCAATTTCTTCAATTTTATTAATCCCTTCATGTCGCAGCGTTTTTTTGTTAATTTTTCACTTTCCACCTTCAAAATCTATAACTTTTTCATTTTTCTGTGTACAGAGCTGTGTGATGGCTTGTTTTCTGTGTAACAAATTTAACTTCTGAGTGACATTATTTTTTTCATTCCATGCCATGTACTGGGAAGCTGGAAAAAATTCCAAATGTGGGGAAATTGGTAAAAAAACGCATTTGTGCCGCTTTCTTGTGGGCTCAGTTTTAAAGACTTTCACTGCTCCAAATTATAAATTTCCGTTAATGTGGCCATGTGAGGGCTTATTGCGGGATGAGATGCATTTTTCAGTGATATAGGGGCAAATTTACTGGTCCTGTCGCGATCCCCGATTTGGACGGTCCGAAGAGGATGAAGTCCAACGCGATTCACGAAGTTTGTGCGCCCGAGTTCCTGCATCAGTCGCTTCCCCGCCGAGGTCCGCCGGAGTTCACCTTCTTCTTCCCGGTGCTTGTAAGTGCTTGTAAGACACAATCCTAAATGTTAAATCCTGCCGTTGTTCGAATCCGTCGGGTTGTCCGAATCCGTCGGGTTGTCCCCTGATGTCATGTGCAAGCCAGCGCCGATGCGGCAAAATCCGATCGCGTGCGCCAAAAACCCGGGGCAATTCAGGGCAAATCGGAAAAAATTCGGAGAACCCAACGGAAATGCGTCCGACAGACCCTTAGTAAATGAGCCCCATTATTTTGGAGTGGCTATGCACTATTGATCAAAACTATATGAGTATTAATTCATATTTTGGGAAATAAATCAATTCTGTAAAAGATTGACTGTTTTTCTTTTGGTGTTCACTGTATAGCCTAATAAACATGTTATCCTCATTCTATGGGTCAGTACGATTACGGCGATACTATATTTCTATCTTTTTTCTTACGTTTTATACATTTTGCAGAGTAAAAAAATGTATGAAAATCAATTGTTTTTTTTAATCGCTGTCTTCCAAGAGGTATAACACTTTTGATTGAGGGCTTATTTTTTTGCGGGACATGCTGCACTTCATACAATTAGAATTCTAGAGTAGATACGTGTTTTAATAACTTTTTTGGAACTACCATATATCCTCGTCTATAAGCTGAGTTTTTCAGCAAACAAAACATGCTCAAAAACCTCACCTCGGCTTACACACAAGTCAATAAAAAAATAAACTTTGGCACGGTTCGGAGCGGCTCCTCTTCTGTCTTCTCCGTAATGTTCCGATCCCTGCGGCTCCTCTTTTGTCTTCTCTCTGCTGTAACAACTGGCAGAGCCGTGGCCATGCTCTCTGCCGGCCAGCGCATACTATGATGTGGCCGCTGATGACGTCATAGTATGCACCGGCCAGCAGAGCACATGGCTGCATCTCTGCCGGCTGTTACAGCAGAGAGAAGACAGAAGTGGAGCCGCGGGAACGGGAGCATCGGGGAGCCGCGCCGAGCATCGGGAGCGCCTGAAGATGAGTGTGTAAGTTTATTTTGGGCAAACTGAGGGCTGGCTGCTAAGGGGCTGGCTACTAAAGGGGGTGGCTGCATACTAAAGGGGGCTGTCTGGCTATATACTACTGGGGACTTGCTGGCTATATACTGGGGGGGCAGTGACCAATGCATTTCCCAGCCTTGGCTTATACTCCAGTCAATAGGTTTTCCCAGATTTTGGTGGTAAAATTAGGGGCCTCGGGTCATCGTGCAAAGATACAGTTTTATTGTATGGTTCGTTAGGGTTGGGGCAATACCAGATATGTAGGGTTTGTGTGATGATTTTCACTTTTTCCCATTTTATGTAACTTTTATATGTAATGGGGGCATTGGGCCATTTTTTTATTAATTTATTTTATTTTATTTAGCCTGGGGGGATATACTCTGGCCTAGGCTACTTTATACCCAAAGGTATACTCTGTCCTGGGGTGTATACTCTGTCCTGGGGGGGTATACTCTGTCCTGGGGGGTATACTCTGCCCTGGGGGGTATACTCTGCCCTGGGGGGGTATACTCTGGCCTAGGCTATTTTATACCCCTGGGTATACTCTGGCCTGGGGGAAGGGTTATTTTCTGGCCTACGCTAATTTATACCCAAGGGTATACTCTGGCATGGGGGGGGTGTACTCTGGCCTGGGGGGTATACTCTGGCCTGGGCTATTTTATACCCTGGGGTATACTCTGGCCTGGGGGTATACTCTGACCTAGACTACTATATACCCTGGGGTATACTCTGGCCTGGGTGGGCATACTCTGGCCTAGGTTACTTTATACCCTGGGGTATACTCTGGCCTTGGGGGGTATACTTTGACCTAGGCTACTTTATACCCAGGGGTATAATATGGCCTAAGGAAAACTATACCCGGTATAATCTGGGACGGGGTTATTCTGGCGTGCTGTACTGGCACATATCTTTGTCACACAGACGCTCTCGGGTAATAACCGCCTCCTGCGTGCCCTCACCAGGCTCTCCAGCAGAGGACAGGAGGTAACTAAGGTACTGGAGGGGTACATAATTATTACACGAGAACGCCAGTGTGACACAGATATGTCTTCTACATGAAGACGCTGACAGATAAGCATATTTAGTTTAAATGACTGATACCCAAGTGGTAGATTTCCGTCACTTAGCTATTATGTGACATCAGCCTCCATCCTGTATAACGCTGTGTGACCTATAAAACTGCTCTCATTAAAGTCCTTAAATTAGACATTTCACATGAGAGCAGAGACAAGTGAGTCACACAGGGTACAGCCACAGAGGCCGAACTCACGAAAGTCAGTCCATGAGTCAGAGGATGAGTGAATAACAATTAAGACTTAATATAAGTTTAATATAAATGACAGGAGATTACACCTCCGCAGGATGTGGTGGGAATATTTCTAATATTTTATGAAAATTGTCTTTTATTTCAACAGTAAATTGTATTGTAAAGCTCTTGTCATAGCGACATGTCAGAAGCTATGGCGTCTGGGTTTATTCCTTACTTGCTGGGCCGGCTTCAAGTATCAGTAGGCCCCTGGACGACAGAGCCTCAGTGGGCCCCTTTGCAGTGAACTCACACGGCGGCATTGAGAATTTAGAAACTAAAACAGTGTCCTGTTCCCTAAAATATTCCCTAGTTTATCATCCCAAACAGCCCCCTCATGGTTATTTTATATACAGCCCCCCTCAACCCCTATGGATTCCTTATGTACAGCCTTATGTAGCCCCCCTAGCAGCTCTAAGCCCCGGTACCAGGCTCACATATAAACTAAAGATATGACCTTGTAGGAGAAGTGTCCTGCACTATAAGCGTGTCTTCTTGAGAAACTCTGTGATGTGAAGTCTTCATTTTAATATATATGCAATTTAGCATTTTGGTACAGCATGGGTTCATCCAATGGATCCACTGCCCCCTCCTACAGGCTTTTTAGAATAATTAGAAAAGTTGATTTTAGAAGGAAGGAGGCCATGGAAAACAAATATAAGCTCAAGCTCAAGCTTTAGGACCAGGGCTGTGAGCTACATCCAGACTGCTAATCAAAAACCAGCCACCTCATTGAACCTGGCACTAAGGTTTTTTACATTTTCATCACCTCTGTCTCCACATGTGATCCCTGGCTGCGGCTAATATTATAGGCCTACACCATCTGCCCAGGAGGGAGTGCCCTTAGAGGAACCTTCCATAGTATTACAGCCCTACTCTCTTCTTGCATCCCCTTGGTGACCCTAACCGGCTTGGAAGAGGCCTGTTCACCCAGACCAAGCTACCCATGTACCAGGGGAATCCAGGTCAAATCTTTACACAACTTCACCAGGAACATTCTTCTGTGTCCCTAGCGGCATGACCAAGGTTCTCTAAGTTGGGGTGTGTAACGGAAAATTCTAGATGGAGCTTTAACGCTGTTTCTCTCACTAGACCAAATATCTCGATGTCTAGTACAAGCCACTCGCATTTACTTGTAAAGGTGTCACCCACCACAGTCTCTCTTATATCCCACAAGGTGGAAATTTTTTTATTGCGGTGTAAACAGTGGCGTAACTCGGAGAGGCAGGGCCCCATAGCAGGATTCGGCATGGGGCCCCCATTCCCACTTTATAAATAAACATATTTATAAACTCACACATGCGATTTACAGTCACACATTTATACACTGATGCGCACACATATACACACAGTATATACAGAGCCATATACAAACATACAATATATATATACTCAGATACAGTATATACAGAGAACATACACCTCATACACATACAGCATATACACATCACAGATGTAGCATATAGACATCACATACAGTATATGTTATATACATATTGGGGAAGATTTACTTACCCGGTCCTGTCGCGATCCAGCGGCGCTTTCTTCGATGAGGATTCAGGTCTTCTGGCGATTCACTAAGGTTGTGCGCCTGATGTGCTCCGAGGTCCCCCGAGGTCCGCCAGAGTTCACCATCCTATTCCTAGTGCATGTAAGTGTGTGTAAAGAAACAATTTTTTTAAGTAAGTAACGCGCTTTTTCCGAATCCGTAGGGTTTTCCGACTGCCACGCCCCCCCTGTTTTTCGTCACATGCAAGCCGGCACCGATGCGACACAATCCAATCGCGTGCGCCAAAAACCCAGGGCAATTCAGCGCAGAACGGTAAAATTCGGAAAACCCTGTTGAAAAACACGATTCGGACCCTTAGTAAATGTGCCACATTGGGGGTCATTTACTAAGGGCCCGATTCGGGTTTTCCCGACGTGTTACCCGAATATTTCCGATTTGCGCCGATTGTACCTGAATTGCCCCGGGATTTTGGCGCACGCGATCGGATTGTGGCGCATCGGTGCCGGCATGCGCGCGACGGAAATCGGGGGGCGTGGCCGAACGAAAACCCGACGTATTCGGAAAAACCGCCGCATTTAAGAACCGAAAATGTGTCGCTCGGGACCCGCTTACCTTCACTCAGACGGCCTCGGTGAATTCCGGCGCGTTAAAATGCTTTTCAGCGCAGCAGCGCCACCTGGTGGACGGCGGAGGAACTACCTTATTAAATCCTGGCCGGACCCGAATCCAGTGCAGAGAACCCGCCGCTGGATCGCGACTGGACCGGGTAAGTAAATGTGCCCCATTATGTTGTATAATGTGCCGCATAATATTTATATAATGGTGCACATCCTCCACTTTTTAGTGTGTCAGGTTGGAATGCCAGGGCCCCCTGACACTGCGGGCCCCATAGCAGCTGCAATGGCTGATACCATGGTGGCTCAGTGGTTAACATTGCACCCTTTCTAGCACTGGGAACCTGGGTTCAAGTCCCAGGGTCAACATCTGCAAAGAGTTTGTATGTTCTCTCCATGTGTGCGTGGGTTTCCTCCGGGTCCTCCGGTTTGCTCCCACACTCCAAAAAATGTACTGGTAGGTTGATTAGATTGTGAGCTCCATGGGGACAGGGACTGATTTGGCAAGCTCTGTGCAGCGCTGCGTAATCTGTGTGCGCTATAGGAATTATTATTATCTACCACTGTAGTTACACATCTGGATCTAAATTGTGTTGCCAGGAGTCAAAAATTCACCTAATTTGCGGTGCAATATTCTGGCACAAACAAAAGGAGATTTTAGACTAAGCTGTCCCTAATATGAAAAATTTAGCTGCCGGTATCCGATACTGTATGCAACTTTTGCTAACTTTAAACTCCCAGTGACCTGGAGAACAGAGACCTGCATGTTCCCATGTGGTTAGAGCAAAGCTCCACTCACTACTATGGGGCTTTCAGGACGGCTCTTTCCCAAGGCTCTATAGAAG
This sequence comes from Engystomops pustulosus, assembly GCF_040894005.1. NCBI lineage: Eukaryota > Metazoa > Chordata > Amphibia > Anura > Leptodactylidae > Engystomops > Engystomops pustulosus. The sequence continues at coordinate 190,184,176 of NC_092415.1, read as the reverse complement.
TGATTGGTGGACTAACTGAGCACATTACTGTGTTACTCACTTGGGGAATTGCTGGCATTTACAGACCCCCCAGCAACTTAAAGGGGTTGTCCAGGTGTTAAAAAAATGGCCTGGAGGGCTGTGGAAAAAAAAAATTATACTTACCTCCTCCGCTGCTTCCGTTGTCCTGTGCCAATGTTTGTCGATGCTGTGCCCCTGTATGTTTACTGAGGCAGGTATGCTCTGCCCACCTGGCACATCCACCCTTCTGCCTGATACAACTTTAGTTTCAATGCATACCTGGTGCGGTGGCAGTGGACGGGTGGGCTTGCCAAGCAGGTTGATGTTGCCGGAGCAAGCGGCACAACAGGACAAGGGAGAAGTAAGTACACATTTTGTTTTTTACCACAGCCCCCAGGCCAGCTGCTTTAAATTATTTTGCTAATGTTATATAAAAGAAATATAACAATACATAAAATCTTTAAAGGGCACTTGTCATCATAAATTGGCCTTATAACCTACTGCCAGGATGTCGTCAAGCAGCTGAACACCTTCTAGATTATGGCTCTTTCATGGCCCAGAAAATCAACTTTGAAGTCAGATGTAAATTGGTTGTATAAAGTCACAAGTGGAAGAATTCAGCTCTGCCTGCCTCAGAAAACCCCCTTCACTGTAATTAATGGCCCTTCATCAAGATCAGGGCCGGATTAAGGTTGGTGGGGGCCCCTGGGTGCAAAACCTGGTAGGGGCCCCCATTGAATGAAGTCCAGACAGAGTGCAGCAATCGCTATATACTGCTCCCCAGCAATAACTATTTACAGCCTCGCCAAGTATTCACTATATACAGCTCCAAGTATTCACTATATACAACCCCAAGTAATCAATATATACAGCCCCCAGTAATCTTTAATGGCAGGACACAAACAAGGACAGTGAGCCCTGGCACTGAGACCCCCAATCTGTCCCTACCTACTTATTGGGTCCCCCCTAAATAGAGGCCAATAACTGGGCGACATTCCCTCCCTGGTTAAGGTGTGAACACGTAACAATACAGACGAACAAACACAATAAGGCGAGGTAAACAATCCGGGTCGGCAACAGCGGGGAATATCAATAACCAAAACACAATCCAAATAGCGAAGTCGAGACACAGGCAATAGATCAGCAACCAGAAACTAGAGAATGCAAGAGGAGCTAGAAACACAACAAGATAGCAGTTTGACCAGCAAGGTATGATGGGAGTAGGCAGGTATTTATGCAGTTCCCAGGCACGCCTCCAGCAGCACACTGGAGGAACTGTCAATCAGTCTAGTAACCCTTGCAGGGCAGGGCTGAAATGCAAGGCGCAGGGTGTGGCTCAGTAAATCCAAGCCCCAGTTCACACACAAATCAACACCATCTATTCTGCCAACTGCGGATAGTGCGACGTTTCGGCACGGACATTACATAATCACTATATATAACCTCCAGTAATCATTATATACAGCTCAGTTATAACTATATACATCTCCCCCACAATCAATATATACAGCCCTCCCAGTAATCACTATATACAGCTCCCCCAGTAATCACTATATACAGCTCCCCCAGCAATCACTATATACAGCTCTCCAAGCAATCACTATATACAGCTCCTAGTAATTGCTATATACAGCCCCCAGTAATAATTATATACAGCCCCCAGTAATAACTATATACCTCCCCCAGCAATAACTTACAGCTTCCCTATAATAGCTAACTATATACATCCCCCCTATAATAACTATATACACCCCCACCTATAATAACTATATACAGCCCCCCTATAATAACTATATACACCCCCACCCATAATAACTATATACAGCCCCCCTTATAATAACTATATTCACATCCACCCATAATAACTATATACAGTCCTAGGTAAAATAATAAAATTGTACTCACCTTCTTCCGTTTTCCCGAGGCGCACCGACCTAATCTTCCCTCGTGGTGTCCCTCGGAGGTGTACTAAGATGGCGGCGCCCAGCCATCTTGGTATACCTCCCGTCTTCTATGGCAGAGCAGGGAACTTATTGTTTCCTTGCTCTGCCATAGGCTGAAGTCGGGGCATGCGGCATATGTGCTAGGTACGGCCCGGGGAGCCCGGACCCAAATACACTGTGGGCGAATCACCCACATTTAGTGGGGGCCCCTTTAAGCACAAAATGTTGGGGGCCCCGTGGTGCCCCCTGGGCGCCCCCTCCCCCCCCCCCTATAATCTGGCCCTGACCAAGATACATCACTAACCAGATCTCCTGGAGTCAATCATAACTATTTTTTTTTATTTGGTAGTAGAAACCCGGTAATAATACATAGATGTTAAAAAATAACACTTTGGAATGTAATGTAACTCTGTAATACTGTAAGTATCTGTAAAAAAAACACAGATTTTCGCTTTTGGATTTTTAGTACTTGCTGTACTTGTCCACATGGTGGCAGCATGGGACTAGTAGTGTATAACAATATTAGCGCGACGTGCGGATTATTCAATATTGACATGACATTTTATGGCAGTTTTATTTCCTTTATATGAATACGAATATTAATAATGTATCTGTAAAAAAAGATATAATAATAACACAAAAAGAAATTCCACGGTACTAAAAAATATTCCCGCTTCCACATTTCCATCTATATTTGTGCCGCCTTTTGACTGCATTAAGTGAAACAATAATGATCAGTGATTGCTCTTTTGTGGATGGAAATGAAGGAGAGCGTCTGCAAATCCTCCACTTAACCTCCCTGTATTTTTCGGGTCCGGCCCTTTGTCTTCTCCGATCTGCTGTGTGGTTGCAGCTGCTCGTGTTCTGCTTGACTAATGCTATGGTGCCACGGATGGCGGCTCCTGATAGACACATTAAGAGAACATACTCTGCCATAATTACCTGCCAGTCATCTATTTATGACGCTTCCTACAAAATAGACTCTTCTGTTATTATTATTATTCGCTTGGACAAAGGAGACTAGGCCTGAGGAAGGGGGGGATCGGCCATTGTCTGAGCCCACGCACTCTTTGCTTGTCAGTAATCCAGCTCTTAGGGTGCAAGATATAACATCCATCTTATATAACTGTGAAAATACAGAAAAAAACTCATAGAGATGCACTTAGATGTCACATCTTACAAAGATGTGGATGTAATTTTTGCACCAAGCAGCATCGTGTGAACGGAGACTGGCAACATTTTCAACTGTAAAACCATCTTTTATTATATGCTAATAAGCCTGGAAACGCTACTGGAACATCTCCATAGCCTCCGCACATGCAGAGCTCCCCTGAAGCCGGCGACACAATGGGAGCGACTATGGGGCGTCTCTGCAGAGCTCTGTGGCACATGTAATAGCCTTAGCCCCTGGAGCTCTGCAGAGACAACCCCTTGCACGTATGTGATATAGGAGGCAACCAGTGGCATGGGCCTGCGTTTGTGCAGTGACTCCTATTGTGTGCCGGCTTCAGGGGAGCTCTGCACCTGCGCAGTGACGCACAGTTTCCAGGAGCTACTGTGCAGGCAACACAGGAACCATTGGACATGGCCCAAGAGTAGCCAGCAGTCACAGGGATGCCCCTAGAGTAGCCAGAAGTCACAGAGATGCCCCAAAGAGTAGCCAGCGGTCACATGGATGCCCCTAAAGTAGCCAGTAGTCACAGGGATGCACCATAGAGTAGCCAGCAGTCATATGGATGCTCCCAGAGTAGCCAGCAGTCACAGGGATGCCCCAAGAGTAGTCAGCAGTCACAGTGATGCCCCAAGAGTAGCCAGCAATCACAGGGATGCCCCTAGAGTAGCCAGCAGGCACAGGGATGCCCCACAGAGTATTCAGCAGTCACAGTGATGCCCCAAGAGTAGCCAGCAGGTACAGGGATGCCCCTAGAGTAGCCAGCAGTCACAGTGATGCCCCACAGAGTAGCCAGCAGTCACAGTGATGCCCCTAGATTAGCCAGTAGTCACAGGGATGCACCACAAGGTAGTCAGCAGTCACATGGATGCCCCCAGAGTAGCAAGCAGTCACAGTGATGCCCCTAAAGTAGCCAGCAGTCACAGGGATGCCGCTAGAGTAGCCAGCAGTCACAGTATTGTCCCATGAGTAACCAGCAGTCACAGGGATGCCCCACATTGTAGCCAGTAGTCACAGGGATGCCCCCCAGAGTAGCCAGCAGTCACAGTGATGCCCCAAGAGTAGCCAGCAGTCACAGTATTGTCCCATGAGTAACCAGCAGTCACAAGGATGCCCCATATTGTAGCCAGTAGTCACAAGGATGCCCCTCAGAGTAGTCAGCAGTCAGAGTATTGTCCCCAGAGTATCCAGGAGTCACAGGTATGCCATACAAAGTAGCCAGCAGTCACAGGGATGCCCCCCAGAGTAGCCAGCAGTAACATGGATGCCCCCAGAGTAGCCAGGAGTCACAGGGATGCCCCGCAGGGTATCCAGCAGTTACAATAAGGCCCAAGAGAGTAGCCAGCAATTACAGGGATGCCTGAAAGAGTAGCCAGTAATCACAAGGATTACCCACAGAGTAGCCAGGGGTCACAGGGATGTCCCACAGAGTAGCCAGCAGTTGCAGGGATGCCCCATAGAGTAGCCAGCAGTCACAGGGATGCCCCACAGAATTAGTAGGCACAAGAATTACCCAAAGCGTAGTCATATGTCGCAGTAATGTCCCAAAGAGTAGCCAGCAGACAGAGAGATACTCCACAGAGTAGCCAGCAGTCAAAAACACTTACCTGCCCACACTCCTATAGCCTCTCTGATCTTCTATGGCTCTCTGCTCCCCTGCGTAAGGATGATGGCAGCATGGCACAACATTGTGCTGCAGGCTTTTGGAGATGGCACACTTAGGTGTAACTATGTGCATGTACGTGCCTCTTAAAGATGCATTCACATTAGATTTTTCAATTACAGGGAGGTGAGCGGTGTCTCGTTCCCTAAGACCATCAGATAACATATTTTCAATGGTCTTGTGCTACCCCTGTGAAAACAGTCACTCGAACCCCAAAGGGGTCATGACCCACAGGCTAAGAATCGCTGGTGTGGAGGAAGTCCCTGGTTACGGTTAGAGACTTAGCTGTAAAATTATCATCTCTAGTCCATAAATATCCTGTTTCCAAATTACATAACCCCCAGAAATTTTGGACTTGAAAGTTTATGTACATGGGAGAGTTCACTTGTGGCGTATGATAACACATTCACCCATCTATGTTGCTGTACAATATCTACATATATAGTGAAAAAAATTGCATAAACACTGGAATTTTGCCAATTGTCCAATGTCTTTATTATGCTGCAGCCTTTCAAAAGGCTGGTAATATTTTATGTCACAGTTCTGATTGATCCACCATGAATTTATATTATATTTTCTACAAGTTTGATCCCTCGGCTCATTTAAAATGTAATATTTCATATTTTATCTCCTTATGTCTCATCAGAGTGGTGCGACTTTCCGTTTGCCTTTAATCATTGGGGGTCATTTACTAAGGGCCCGATTCGCGTTTTCCCGACGCGTTGTCCATGAATTGCCCCGGGTTTTTGGCGCACGTGATTGTATTGTGGCGCATCGGCGCTGGCATGCACGCGACGGCAATCGGGGGGCGTGACCGAACGAAAACCCGACGGATTCGGAAAAACCGCCGCATTTCAAACAAAAAATTGGTCGCACGGGCCATACTCACATGCACCAGGAAGAGATCAGTGAACTCCGACGCAACTCGGTGGACCTCGGCGCAGCAGCGACACCTGGTGGGGCGCAGGACCTTCATGAATCGCCGGAAGACCCGAACGCTCGTCCGAGAAGCCGCCGCTGGAACGCGAATGGACCGGGTAAGTAAATGTGCCCCATCATATCCCATTGGTATATGTGTGAGTCTTTAATGGGGCCTTGGGCTTAAATGTGTTGTCTACATATGAACACAGAGGCATAACTGGAATATCTTTGCTCTCCACAATTTAAGTACCATAAATCATTTCACATTATTCTGCTCACTGAGATTTATGACAGCACGCTGCCAAACATTCTGCTAACTTTGGAAATAATTAACCTTCTGATTTCAGAAAAAACAGTAGGTCACTATAAGTGTATAGTCAAATAACTGGGGCTATAGAGAAATGTGCAGCTGCAAGGTTTAACGTCTTCTCCTTTTACTCTGTTTTCCCTAAATTCAGAGAGGATGTCTTTGAATATAACTGGAGCATAATCACTTCTCACATTGTACAACTGGTATCTGTAGAATACAGAGCGACAATATGTATCTGAGATGCAAATGTATACGTATGCACCTTACATAGAGCTGAGATGCCGTATCTAAGGAAGTATTGATATACCGTTTCCAAAATACATATAGATTTTGTTGGGGGGTGAGGCAGAATAACACATCCATGGGCTTGTATCTCTAATTTTTAAGACCCTGGCAATAAAGCTGTCAGCAGGTGAGAGTTACATTTGGGCATAGGGAAAAGATGAATGTGGGGCCAACTCTAAACTATATATACTATACTGTGTATACTTATTGGGGCTCATTTACTAAGGGTCCGAACGCCGCACTTTCATCGGGTTTCCCGACGATTTCCGCCGAATTGACCCGGGATTTTGGCGCACGCGATCGGATTTTGGCGCATTGGTGCCGGCTTTCATGCGACAGAAATGAGGGGGCGTGCCGTCGGACAACCCGACGGATTCTGAAAAACCGTGGAATTTAAAATAGAATTTGTGTCTCAAGATCAGCACTCACATGCACCGGGAAGAAGAAGGTGAACTCCGGCGGACCTCGGCGCAGCAGCGACACCTGCTGGATATCGGGTGCACAGATCTTAGTGAATGCCGGCAGAACCCGAATCAGCGTCGGACAACGCAGGATCGCGACTGGACCAGGTAAGTAAATGTGCCCCATTTACTATCTATACTTGTCAACTCTACCCGAAAATCTATTTCTGTCACTTCCATTAACTTGAATGGAGAGCTACGCACCATCACAGCCAGTGGCAGCGAGATAGAGGTCAGGGGGTTCTCTGATCTTCAGTTCTTGCGATAAAGTTCTGGTACCAAAAAGGGGATTGTATACATATGAAATATCCTCTGAAGATGGAAAAATACCCATGCGTTGGCATGTCACAAAAAGGGGGCATGTAATATCATCCAAATAGGCTTTTTAGGCACAAAAAAAATGTTTGCAAATCCCATTATACTGCACAATGGCACATAAAGAGAACCTGTCACCCAGTTTTACACCACTAAGCTCTCCTCTAAAGTCAGGCAAATATGACTCTTCTCCACACATTTTCACATGAGATGAGTCAAGTTTAGTAGTAGCACCTAGAAACAACCTAGATAACAAGAATTCATGTCATATTAAAGATGAGAATTTCATCTTTCAAAGCACATCAGGCTTATGGCTTTGTGAGCTACAGAACCAGAGATACAGACAGTTAAATGCATGGATGGAAATGGAAGCTGCAAATAAAGATCCAGTTCCTGCCCATTTCTATAAATGCCTGTATTTCACAGAACCATGATTCTGACCTGAAATTTGAGATTTATGTTATCTTAACACAAACAGCTTGTTTTTAGGTGCTACAGAACAGAAGATAGGGGCTTCTGAAGGGACTCCATGCAACCACTAAACATGTAAAATGAGGTGAGAAGAGTCATATTTACATGACTTTGGAGGAGATTTTTAATTGGTAAACAAATAAGATTTCACATATAAGAGAGAATTCTAGGACATTTCTTCCCTTACCTGAAAGTGCTGGTAGTTTAATGGTGTAAAACCCGGAGACAGGTTCCCTTTAAGACTATAAAGGCGGTCCCCTACTTAAGGACACCCGACTTACAGAGAACCCATAGTTACAGACAGACCCCTCTGACCTCTGGTGAAGTCTCTGGATGTTACTATAGTCCTGGCTGCAATGACCAGCTGTAAGGTGTCTGTAATGAAGCTTTATTCATAATCCTTGGTCCCATTACAGCAAAAAAATATTTAAATTCCAATTGTCACTGGGGCCAAATTTTTTTTTGTCTGGATCTACAATTATAAAATATACAGTTTCGACTTACATACAAATTCAACTTAAGAACAAACCTCCGGACCCTATCTTGTACGTAACCCGGGGACTGCCTGTAATTAGAGATGAGCGAATCATCAAAGATTTGATTCCCTGAAGCTTTGCCAATTTTTTAAATGACTAAGTTGGGGTCTCAATTGGGTCGGTCCAAACCAATGTTGCTTCGGTTGTTTTGGAAATCGGTATACAACCCTCCTCGAATCCACACAGATTTTTATAATCTTGTTTCGTTCTATTTCTGCAAATTATTTCTTACGTTTTAGTGTCAGTGTAAGAGTTAGGCCCCTTACTGTAATGCTAACCTTACTGAAAAAAATTCTTAGCAGAAGAATAAAACGAGATGAGACCTTTTTCATTAAAAATAACAATCTGAGGACTAAAGGGATATTTTCCAATTAGGGTCAGCTCCAGGTTTCAGTGGGCCCCTGGGTGGCAGAGCCTCAGTGGGCCCCTTTGCAGTGAACTCATGTGACAGCATTAAAAATTCAGAAACTAAAAAAGTCTCCTGTTTCTTAAAATATTCCTTAGTTTATCATCCCCCTCATTGTGATTTTATATATAGCCCCCCCTCAATCCCTATGGATTCATTAGATACAGCCCCCCTCACCCCCATGGATTCCTGTGGGCCTCACCAGCAGCTCTGGGGCCCTGCACATGCCCAGGTGCACCCAGCGCTGGCACCAGCCCTGATTCCAATCATAGGATAATGTGAGACATACCGTTGATCCGTTGTTGGAAAATCCGTAGATTTGTTACGAACCTACACAATGACAAGTAGATTTGCTCATCTCAGAGGACACAGATGTCTTACAGATTATACTTTTCTGTTTGGTTTGAAAATGATGACCCTAAAGCAGAGGCACACGGGTCTGAAGACTAATACATACTTATTCCAGTTTTATTTCTATGAATACAGGTTGTATCTGTTGGATGGAGCAGAAAATCCTTGTGTGAATAGCAGGTTACTGGGGCCATTGTATATTATTAGCTGGATGGATGGGAGACAGCCGCTCTTATGAACTGCCATACACTGCACTTTCCCCGAACAGGGGGCTCATTCTATAAAATCTCCTCTACATCTACCTCCTGGACATTAAGAGGCTTTCATCCCTCCATCTGATGATCAATTTGTCACATTGCCACCAGTGTTGCCATTCGTAAACCACTGGAGCGGCAAATTAAACAGACTCTGTGTGAGCAGCACTTGGAATAAGACTACATGTCTGTGTATGTGATAGTAATGTGTATGAGAACGCCGGGAACCAGGAGCGTCATCTGCACTGAGAAGAGAAAGAGCTTATTACTCACAGATTGTTACACAGCAGGGAGATTATTGAGTGTCACATACTATATCTAGATACAGTACATATAAGATGGTGCGTTACATATAGGATGAAAGAGGAATAATATTTACTGGTCGTTAAGCTGAAAGATAGATAGATTGATAGGAGATAGATAGATAGATAGATAGATAGATAGATAGATATGAGATAGATAGATAGATAGATAGATAGAAAGAGACAAATGAGACACAGGGGCAGATTTACTTACCCGGTCCATACGCGATCCAGCGGCGCGTTCTCTGCGCTGGATTCGGGTCCGGCCGGGATTCATCAAGGTAGTTCCTCCGCCATCCACCAGGTGGCGCTGCTGCGCTGAAAAGCATCTGAACGCACTGGAGTTCACCGGGCCGGACCAAGTGAAGGTAAGCGTGTACCAAGCGACACTTTTATTGTTTTAAATGCGGCGGTTTTTCCGAATCCGTCGGGTTTTCGTTCGGCCACGCCCCCCGATTTCCGTCGCGTGCGCCAAAATCCCGGGGCAAATCAGGGAAAATCGGCGCAAATCGGAAATATTCGGGTAACACATTGGGAAAACGCGAATCGGGCCCTTAGTAAATGACCCCCACAGTGTCACTCTCTTACTGACACTATACATGCAAGGTGCTGCCTCACACAGTAGTAGGTGAGTCAGTGACACAGACATTAGTGGCATCTGCCCCATCAGAAACAGGACTTCATTATGAATTCTCCCGGTCATAGTTTATCACTGTTCTCTGCCAGATGCCTTCAGCTCCGTGCAGCAAATCTCCACACTGGGCCCCTAAAAAAAACATAGTCACTTACAGTATAGTGGATAGTGTTCCTAAATATATATTATCCTCAAAACATGACTAAACACATTGGGGCACATTTACTAAGGGTCCGCAGCCGTGGAATCCGTCGGGTTTTTCCCGAATATTTCCTCTTTGCGCTGTATTTCACGGAATTGTGGCGCACGCGATCGATTTTTGGCGCAATCGCGCCGACTTTCGCGCGACAGAAATCGGGGGGCGTGGCCACCGGACAACCCGAAGGATTCGGAAAAACCGCAGAATTTAAAAAGCCATTTGTGTCGCAAGATCAAGCACTCACATACACCAGAAAAAAGCAGGTGAACTTCGGCGGACCTCGGCGCAGCAGCGACACCTGGTGAATATTGGCGCACGGACCTTAGTGAATCCCGGCAGAACCCGAATCAGCGTCGGAGAACCCGCCGCTGGATCGCGACTGGACCGGGTAAGTAAATGTGCCCCATTGTTCAACACATAAAAGATCCTCTTTATAAATTATAGTACGTACAGCACCCACAATACCAGACCACATAGATAGTATATACAACCAGACACCCCTAGTAGAAAGTATATACTGCTAGACCAACACCCAATAGATAACATATACAGCCAATAGTCTCATAGATATTATATAGTGCCACAAACCACATATATAGTGTATGCAACCAGGATCCCCCCATAGAGAGTATATACTGCCAGACTACCACCTATAGATAGTATATACTGCTAGATACCCCCATAGATACTATATACAGCCAGTCCCCCCATAGATAGAATAGATGGCCAGATCACCACCTATAGATAGTAAACTGTATAATTTCAGATCCCCCCATACTGTATATAGTATATAATTCCAGATAGACAGTATATAGAGCCAGACTGGTTTACAGGCAGACCCCCTGCCCATGTGGCAAGTGAGAAAATAATAAAACTAATACTTAACCTCCAGGTTCCATCCCCAGCGATTCCCACCCGCTGCCAACTCCTCCGTGTCTCTTCTTCTTCTCCCGAAAGCCGTGTCTTCTGTGCAAGGATACAGGCCAGTGTGATGTGTGTGATGACAGCATTTGGCAAGTCCATACTACTGGTGATCTTTCCCCCAAAGAAATTTTTTTTATGTAACTCATTCCATTGCCTTTCCTACGTATGGTCAGGACCTCAAATGACAAATTAGGTGCAAACCAAGTCCAAATATTATGCAAATAACCCAAAGCGCCCAAAAAGTCACTAAAACATGGATACAACTAAGATAAATGTGCCTCTATGTACAGTCACAAGTGTACAGCTGAGCGCCCCCTATGGTGTAGGTTTGGCTCTGCATCTTTATGTAATTTTGTTGGTTCACACATCCTTATAGGAGTAGGACCAGCTACCAAGACACCGGGGACCTGCAGGGGCCCATTGCAGCCACAAAAAAAACCTCCAAAATCTCTGCGCCCACATCTGATAGTATAAATCATGTTTATCCCCAGGTCCCCAGTCGCTGCTCCGTGTCGGCTCCAGCCATTATTTCTATAGTCATTGAGTTGGCACATTTGGGCGCCGCCTGCTATTTGTCACTGTCGCCATTGTATAAACCATTGTGGGAATCATAAATTCATAGGTAAGAACTTGATGGCTCTTTACATTATGGTTTCCAGCAGCTTTAATATCAATCATTACTTCACTCTTCACAAACCTCCATTATCGCCTGTGTATAAATGATGTGACGTAAACTTATTCTCCAAATTATAATAAGGCGATTTATTCAAATACCTAAGATCCGTCTGATTTTCTTGATCTTTTCAAAGTTATATTTTGTTCATGATGTTCGTTCTTAAAGAAAAACATTGAAACAGATTTACTAATGTTACAGGGAAGCCGTCACCGTTAAAATGCAGTGTAATCTGCATGTAGTCTGTTATAGAGCAGGATGAGCTGAGCAGATTGTACATAGTGTCCTATCTGTAGACAGCATGTAATAGAGCAGGAGGAGCTGAGCGGATTGTACATAATGTCCTATCTGCAGGCAGCATGTTATAGAGCAGGAGGAGCTGAGCAAGATTGTACATAGTGTCCTATCTGCAGGCAGCATGTTATAGAGCAGGAGGAGCTGAGCGGATTGTACATAATGTCCTATCTGCAGGCAGCATGTTATAGAGCAGGAGGAGCTGAGCAAGATTGTACATAGTGTCCTATCTGCAGGCAGCATGTTATAGAGCAGGAGGTACTGAGTAGATTGTACATAGAGTCCTATCTGCAGGCAACATGTTGTAGAGCAGGAGGTGCTGAGTAGATTGTACATCATGTCTTATATGCAGGCAGCATGTTATAGAGCAAGAGGTGCTGAGTAGATTGTACATAGAATCCTATCTGCAGGCAGCATGTTATAGAGCAGGAGGAGCTGAGCAGATTGTACATAGTGTCCTATCTGCAGGCAGCATGTTATAGAGAAGGAGCTGCTGAGTAGATTGTACATAGAGTCCTTTCTGCAGGCAGCATGTTATAGAGCAGGAGGTGCTGAGTAGATTGTACATAGAGTCCTATCTGCAAGCAGCATGTTATAGAGCAGAAGGTGCTAAGTAGATTGTACATAAAGACCTATCTGCAGGCAGCATGTTATAGAGCAGGAGGAGCTGAGCAGATTGTACATAGTGTCCTGTCTGCAGGCAGTATGTTATAGAGAAGGAGCTGCTGAGTAGATTGTACATAGAGTCCTTTCTGCAGGCAGCATGTTATAGAGCAGGAGGTGCTGAGTAGATTGTACATAGAGTCCTATCTGCAAGCAGCATGTTATAGAGCAGAAGGTGCTGAGTAGATTGTACATAGAGACCTATCTGCAGGCAGCATGTTATAGAGCAGGAGGAGCTGAGCAGGTTGTAAATAGTGTCCTATCTGCAGGCAGCATGTTATAGAGCAGGAGGTTCTGAGTAGATTGTACATAATGGTGCAGATTTACTTACCCGGCCCATTCGTGATCCAGCGGCGCGTTCTCTGCGCTGGATTCTGGTCCGGCCGGGATTCATTAAGGTAGTTCCTACGCCCTCCACCAGGTGGCGCTGCTGCGCTGAAGAGCATCGAAGCGCACTGGAATACACCGAGCCGGGCTGAGTGAAGGTAAGTGCAATTTTCGCAACACATATTTTTTTAAATGCGGCGGTTTTTCCGAATCCGTCGGGTTTTCGTTCGGCCACGCCCCCCTGATTTCCGTCGCGTGCATGCCAGCGCCGATGCACCACAATCCGATCGCGTGCGCCAAAATCCCGGGGCAATTCAGGGGAAATCGGCGCAAATCGGAAATATTCGGGTAACACATCGGGAAAACATGAATTGGGCCCTTAGTAAATGACCCCCTATGTGTCGTTTGCAGGCCGCACGTTATATTGGCCCCCACATTGTATAATTCCCCATTCCTGTGCCCCTCATGCTGTATAATACCCTTTTTTCTGAAGCCGCTTTTTAGGGTGAGCAGAAGTGCAGAGTTTGGGGGACCCAAGTAAAACATTTTGTGAGTTGGGACTCAAGTCCTGCTGCATATCCTCATTTCACTCGGTTAAGGAGTGGCCCCAACCTTTAATACTAAAGGCTTCTAGGCTCCTATGTTGCTCCAGCTCTATGTTACCACTACATTGAGCCTCCCACCATCCACTTCCATCTTTCATGTATTTTTAATATGGTAATGATTGCTCTCTTTCCTTTTAGAAATTGAAAAGTTTACAAAATGACATAATATAATATATACACATAATATAGGATTATATATAATGCAGGGAACGTGGGTCAGCGGAGGGAAAGATCCATGTTACAGCACAAAGGAGGAGGGCAAAGCCGCCAGAAGCCATGATGGATACTGAATTATGTAGTATGTAACATGTATAATTACATGTTGTATGCCATGACTGTAATAATGTACATATGACCTGAAACAGATTGCTGATCCCCTACATTGTTCCATATGACTGTTTGTAATATTATATGTCCCCTATGATTTGTAAAGTGCTACAGAAAATTATGGCGCTATATAAATAAAGATTATTATTATTTCTGTTCCACTATAATTCATCATACACTTTCTTTAGGATTCAATGGTTAATGCAATCATATTATAGGCAAAGAGACAATAGTGTCCTGGAGAGGAAAACGCTACATGATCTGGTGCAGAACACAACCATCCATAAAGTGCTGAGAATAGTATTAATAACAGCTATGGATAGCACTCCGGGTGTGAGAACACAACTAAGTCCATGAATAATAGATGACAAAAACATAAAGATCTATAGGCAGGACTAGATTTACCCACAATTGGACAACACTAGGGGTAGGTTATCAATTTTTGGGACTTTTGCAGTTTCTTATTGTCGCAGACCCCTCAATGTTCCCCACATTGTATAATGCCCCATTAATGGTAGAGTACCCGAGTAATGGTCCCACACTGTATAATGTCCCATTAATGGTCACACACTGTATAATACCCCATTAATGGTCCCCTCACTGTATAATACCCCATTAATGGTCTCCTCACTGTATAATACCCCATTAATGATCCCCTCACTGTATAATGCCCCATTAATGGTCTCCTCACTGTATAATGACCCATTAATGGTCCCCTCACTGTATAATACCCCATTAATGGTCTCCTCACTATATAATACCCCATTAATGGTCTCCTCACTGTATAATGACCCATTAATGGTCTCCTCACTGTATAATACCCCATTAATGGTTCCTTCACTGTATAATGCCCCATTAATTATCCCCTCACTGTATAATGCTCCATTAATGGTCCCCACATCGTATAATGCCCCATTAATGGTCCCCACACCGTATAATGCCCCATTAATGGTCCCCACACCGTATAATGCCCCATTAATAGTCGCACACTTTATAATACCCCATTAATTATACCCACATTGTATAATGCCCCATTAATGATACCACATTGTATAATGCCCCATTCATGGTCCCCACACAGTATAATGCCCCATTAATGATCCCACACTGTATAATACCCGATTAATGATCCCACACTGTATAATGCCCCATTAATGATCCCACACTGTATAATACCCGATTAATGATCCCACACTGTATAATGCCCCATTAATGATCCCACACTGTATAATGCCCCATTAATAGTCCCCACACTGTATAATGCCCCATTAATAGTCCCCACACTGTATAATGCCCCTTTAATAGTCCCCACACTGTATAATGCCCCTTTAATAGTCCCCACACTGTATAATGCCCCATTAATAGTCCCCACACTGTATAATGCCCCATTAATAGTCCCCACACTGTATAATGCCCCATTAATAGTTCCCACACTGTATAATGCCCCATTAATGATCCCACTCTGTATAATACCCCATTAATGATCCCCTCGCTGTATAATACCCCATTAATGGTCCCCACACTATATAATACCTAGTAATGATCCTACACTGTATAATACCCCATTAATGATCCCCTCACTGTATAATACCCCATTAATGGTCTCCTCACTATATAATACCCCATTTATGGTCTCCTCACTGTATAATACCCCATTAATGGTCCCCTCACTGTATAATGCCCCATTAATGATCCCCTCACTGTATAATGAGCCATTAATGGTCTCCTCACTGTATAATACCCCATTAATGGTCCCCACACCGTATAATGCCCCATTAATGGTCCTCTCACTGTATAATACACCATTAATGGTCCCCACACTGTATAATACCCCAGTAATGGTCCCCACACTGTATAATGCCCCATTAATAGTCGCACACTTTATAATACCCCATTAATGATACCCACATTGTATAATGCCCCATTAATGATCCCACATTATATAATGCCCCATTCATGGTCCCCACACAGTATAATGCCCCATTAATGATCCCACACTGTATAGTACCCCATTAATGGTCCTCTCACTGTATAATGCCCCATTAATAGCCCCACACTGTATAATGCCCCATTAATGGTCGCCTCACTGTATAATGCCCCATTAATGGTCCCACACTGTATAGTACCCCATTAATGGTCATCTCACTGTATAATGCCCCATTAATAGCCCCACACTGTATAATGCCCCATTAATGGTCCCCTCACTGTATAATGCCCCATTAATGGTCCCCACATGGTATAATATCCCATTAATAGTCCCCACACTGTATAATGCCCCATTAATAGTCCCCACACTGTATAATGCCCCATTAATAGTCCCCACACTGTATAATGCCCCATTAATGATGCCACACTGTATAATGCCCCATTAATGGTCCCCACATGGTATAATACCCCATTAATGATCCCACACTGTATAATGCCCCATTAATAGTTCCCACACTGTATAATGCCCCATTAATGATCCCACTCTGTATAATTCCCCCTTAGAAGCACAAATAGTATAACCCCCTTATTACTATGACCCTCCACCCATTATAAGACCTCCCATGCTGACGCCCCCACAATGTACAATTCCTCCCGTCCCATGACTACAACATACACTATACACTGCCCCCCAATGGTCTCTCTCGCTTATATGGCCTTTTCACCAATCTTCACTACTTTCCCCCCTTTGTAATGACCTCTTTTGTATAGGCCTCCCCTTACAATGTTCCTTTTTAAGGAGCCCCCAATTATACTGCAGCTTTTGGCCTTATGTCAGTGGTAACCCTTGTTTTGCCGTCCATCTGTCCGTCTTCCAATTAAAACATACAGCGATTACAAAGAACATGCGATCTCCTATGAATTGTCTTTTGCACCTTCACGCCGTTTATAAATCTACTATAAAACTTTAATTAATTCCTCTATTGTGGCTCCGCTCTTACCTTGGCCCATTCTCACAGAGCGACACATTACCTGCTCGCCCATTATTCTAATTGAACACATTAATATTTCAGCAGCACCAAACCAAGGATTAATTTTCACTGCCTTACAAAACATGTATAGAAGAGGAGCTTTCTACAAGACAACCTATGGGGCGTGATCAAGAGGGGGACATTTCTAGCATATTCTTCGTTTTAAAAGCCTGAGTCAGGAAGGACAGTAAAAGAAATAAGGAGAATTAAAGGAAATCTACCATCAAAATCAAGCATGACAAACCAGGGCCACTTTCTCATAGAGGCAGACATGGTAATCTTCTTGTATTTGTTATCTGTGGCCTCCTTCCTACTAAAATCAACTTTTATAATTACTCTAATGAGCTTGAAGAACTCCTGGGGGTGTTACCAAAGCCTCTCCGTGCTGTAGATTCATAGGCTGTTACACTGTGCAAGGAGCAGAGGGAGGGAAAGTGCTGAGGGAGTAGAGGGGAGGGGAGACATTGTAACAACCTAAGATGGTACGGAAAACTCCCCCAAGAGCCTTTAAGGCTCATTAGCATAATTTTTAAAATTGATTTCAGAAGGAAGGAGGTCATGGATAACAAATAGAAGAAGATCACCACTGTACCTGCCTCTATAAGTAAGTGTCCCTTAATGGATTTTGATTTCTTTTAAAAGGGTTTTCCTGGAATTTTGGGAGCAGGAGTGTCAAAAAGAAAACATACTGGAGGAGAATTACTCTGCCTTCTCCAAGAGTTTTCTGACAGAAAAGACATGTAAATCTCCCCATCGCGTGGGCAGTTCTGAGCCACTTTGGGGTTTTAGGGTAGCAGGAGTGTGATCAAGACCCCAGTCTGCCTAATTTCGGTCTAATTTACGTCTCGTGGCATTAACGTCTCGAAGGGGTTAATGTATAATCAACATTTTCTTCTGTAATCATGACTTTCAGCAGTGTCCATTGGAAGAATAAAACTAAAGTATGACATTTAGGCTACGTTCACACTGCCGTATGGAGAACGTATATACGGCCGATATGTCCTATCTTTCTCCGGAACACGGCGCCATGCGCCATATATTACTATAGAGAGGGTCGGGGGTGAGCTGCGCTTTCCCCCATCCTCCTCTCCTCGCTGTGCTACGGTATGGCGGGCAACGGCAGTATGAATGTAGCCCTAGGGTCACATTTATTAGTGCTTCTACGCCTGAAATCTGGCCCTGAAATAGGCGCAATTCCTGGGTCACAGACAGAAATTACACCTATTTCCCCCATTGCACTACCCTCACGAGGGGGAAGTGCGTCGGCCACAGGCTTGTGTGCAATTTTGACAATATGATAAATATTCCTTATACATTAGAACAATTGGGGAGATTTATCAGATGTGTCTGAGAGCAGAACTGTTCTAGTTGCTCAAGGCAACCAATCAGAGCTCAGCTTTCATTTTCCCACAGCTGTTTATAAAATTATAGCTAAGCTCTGATTGGTATCCATGGGCAACTAGAACAGTTTTACCTCAGACATTTCTGATAAATCTACCCGCTAGGATATATGGGGGTACATGTGCACACATAGCATATACACATACACACAGGCGGACGTTGATCATAGTGGGGTCTCAGGTTCGCCTATTTTTGCGCCTGGTTTGTTCTTTTTTGTGGCTTGTGATTTATGATGGATCTAGTTTTGCCTTAGTAAATGCGTTTTGGAATTGTTGCATGTCCAATCCATTAGTGCCTTATTTTGCGCCAAATTTGTCTCTAATTTTTACCCCACAAAGTAGATTTCATTTGTGACTAATAATGGAATGAGATTCATCAAATGTGACAGAACGTTCAGGGCGTCATCTCTGCACATAAAGGGGGTCACTTACTAAGGGCCCGATTCGCGTTTTCCCGACGTGTTACCCGAATATTTCCGATTTGCGCCGATTGTACCTGAATTGCCCCGGGATTTTGGCGCACGCAATCGGATTGTGGCGCATCGGCGCTGGCATGCACGCGACGGAAATCGGGGGGCGTGGCCGAACGAAAACCCGACGGATTCGGAAAAACCGCCGCATTTAAGACAAAAAATGTGTTGCGAAAATTACACTTACCTTCACCAGGTATAGGCCGGTGAATTTCAGGGCATTCCAGCGCGACTCCGGGGAACTTCAGCGCAGCAGCGCCACCTGGTGGACGGCGGAGGAACTACCTTAGTGAATCCCGGCCGAACCCGAATCCAGCGCAGAGAACGTGCCGCTGGATCGCGAACGGACCAGGTAAGTAAATCTGCCCCAAAGTCTCAGCTTGTACAATGTCCGGACCACATTGTGCTGTAACTGCAGGGACTAAAAGTTACAGAGATGTTAAAAATAAAAAAAAAATTCTTGCTCAAATGAGTCTTTTCCTTTTTTATTATAATGTACAGGAAATGGAGACTGATAATATTCTCAGATCTGTACAATAAGACAATAATCACTCCCAGAGATGATCCCATAGAAAGTGATGAAGTCGTTACTGGAGAAATTTTACATTTTAAAACTGCTCTGAAGGATTTTCCATGTTGTATAGAGGGAATTTTTCATTTGGCAAACGAAAACCTATGATTTTAGTAATGAAAGTTTTTTTGGAAGTGCAGCTGCTCAGAGTAGCTGCTTTTTGCGCCTTTTTAGGCGCAAATTAGTGATAGATGCCGAGCAAACATCTGTATAGGAGGCTCTCACTATGGCGCAGGAGCTCAAAACCACTAAGTGCCGAACTTTGCCGTGCGCCTGAAAAAGTCGCATAAATGCACCAAATTAATGAACTGCGCCAGATTTGCTATGGCTGCTGCACCATTGTATCCATAGTAGAACATAGACATATGAGAACCAGCAGGGAAAGTGTTAAATGTC
Source organism: Engystomops pustulosus (assembly GCF_040894005.1). NCBI lineage: Eukaryota > Metazoa > Chordata > Amphibia > Anura > Leptodactylidae > Engystomops > Engystomops pustulosus. Next base: position 190,164,347 of record NC_092415.1, on the reverse strand, counting down.
CAGCGGCTACATAAATCCTCTTGTCGCGGTGTCAGGAGCTTTGCACTTACACCTTCTCTAAGGAACCGTGAAAGGGATTAACTATTTCTGGAAGTTTGAGTTTGTCTAAGTCGCCTGCGTGTGAGGGAAGGTGCAGCGGCTGATTTGTCCGTAATCTGGGAGCTATTCTAGGAATTGCCTTCGGGTTGCGCTTACTTCCAGCAGATAACAACGGCCTTTCGTATAAGCGATGAGCGTGACGCTGCCGGTGCCATCTGAGACAATGGGGCAGGCGGAGGAAGATTTCTAGGGCAGGGTAAGTAAGGGAAGACTATCAGAGTTAAAGTGACACCGCTGTGACAGCTCGCATTGGTCAGCGCTATGTTTACCTGTGAAAATTTAATGCAGCGCACATCAGAGACTTGTGGAGGTGTGGATGAGGCTCACTACCTATGCCTGCTGCGTCTGGCCTCTGCTGCCTTCCTGTAGGTGAGTGTCGCTTTATACGGTGACTTACTATCCCATTACTTTTATTCATCTACTGCAAATGTTTTATATCACATGTCATACACATTTACCTTCTCTCTAATCCGGTAATTGTCATGTAATTGTAATTTATCTCGTAGGTTGCATTCACGTATAAGTAACAAGTTTGTATCCTTGCAACAAGTTGCTACAATGCAACTTAAAGGGGTATTTCTATAATTATTACTTTGTATCCACTGATAAGGATTGTGAATCCCCTATACCTCCAGCATTAATGGGTTGCACTGCGGCAGTCCCATACAGAATCACCGGGCTGTGCCATCGCATATTCTTGCCTTATGTTACCGTTTACATGGAAAAATGAGACCCTACTCTTGTGATAGGTGGAGAGCCTATTTGTTGTATTTAATTGCAGACAGAATGTCATAGAGCAGAAGGAGCTGACCAGATTATACATAGTGTCCTACCTGCATGTAGCATGTTATAGAGCAGAAGGAGCTGAGCAGATTGTACATAGTGGGGGTCATTTACTAAGGGCCTGATTCGCGTTTTCCCCACGTGTTACCCGAATATTTCGGATTTGCGCCGATTACCCTTGAATTGCCCCGGGATTTTGGCGCACACGATCGGATTGTGGCGCATCGGCGCTGGCATGCACGCGACGGAAATCAGGGGACTTGCACTTACCTTCACTAGGAATAGGCCGGTGAACTTGAGTGCATTTCGGGGAACTTCAGTGCAGCAGCGCCACCTGGTGGACGTCGGAGGAACTACCTTAGTGAATCCCGGCCGGACCCGAATCCACCGCAGAGAACGCGCCACTGGATCGCGAATGGACCGGGTAAGTAAATGTGCCCCAGTGTTCTATCTGCAGGCAGCATATTATACAGCAGGAGGAGCTGAGCAGATTGTACATAGTGTCCTATCTGCAGGCAGCATGTTATAGAGCAGGAGGAGCTGAGCAGATTGTACATAGTGTCCTATCTGCAGGCAGCATGTTATACAGTAGGAGGAGCTGAGCAGATTGTACATAGTGTCCTATCTGCAGGCATCATGTTATAGAGCAGGAGGAGCTGAACAGATTGTACATAGTATCCTATGTGCATGCAGCATGTTATAGAGCAGGAGGAGCTGAGCAGATTGTACATAGTATCCTATGTGCAGACAGCATGTTATAAAGCAGGAGGAGCTTAGCAGATTGTACATAGTGTTCTATCTGCAGGCAGCATGTTATAGAGCAGGAGGATCTGAGCAGATTGTACATAGTATCCTATTTGCAGGCAGCACGTTATAGAGCAGGAGGAGCTGAGCAGATTTTGAATTGCAACATCCCCCACAGGGCCTAGCCTTTTCTTGGGGACCGGAGGGCTGTCCTACAGCCTGCCTGGTCTCCAGCGGGTGGTGTGTGCAAGTAAATGTAGAGGGAGAGGCTGATGTGCTGATTCTCCCTGGGGCAAATCCTTTAATGTCCATAGTATGAGTCCCTAGGTAATGGATGGCGTGCAAAACAACTCATGGTTCTTTATTTGAACAACTGCAGACAACGGGCCAAACAATCTGGTTACAGATGCCAGATTGTTGGAGAGTTCCGGATTACTGGAGTGGTCATGGAGAGTGATCCTCAGGAGTAGATTCACCAGTCTGGTAGTAGGTGCAGGCAGGGATGTAGCTGTGTCAGGGTATGGAAGCTGCAGCTTTGGCCTGGGTGTTCTGTGTGTGGCACTAGAGGTGTGTCACACTATCTCTCTGGTCACTGACACTCTGTGCTCTATGTTGAGAGCTGAGGCCTAGGAGGCCTGTAGTAAGAGCCTGTGCTCTAAGAAGTGTCGGCTCTCTAGGAGAGCTGGGTTCCAAGAGGACTTGCCCCTTCCTGTCCAGGGATTTTATCATTCCCGGGTCAGGTGGTGACTTACTCTCCAATCACACTCCAGTTTACAGATTGGAATACAATTAGATGAAAGTAAATCAAAACACATACCCTGTTAACCCTTGCTGTACAGGCAGGGTCTACCACTGTTAATTACCTTACCAGGACGGTATTACCCTAAGAATGATGCCACACATGGCGTTTTGAACCCGTTTTTGGTCCGTTTTTAAGCAGTCCGTTAAAAAACGCATCCGGTTTTTAAAAACAGGTGCATTTTTTTGAAAACGCATCTGTTTTTTACCATTTTTAGTTAAGATAATTGGTAAAACCTGTCAAAAACGGATGCGTTTTTAAAAGACGGATTCGTTTTTTAACGCATGCGTTTTTTAACGGACTGCTTAAAAACGGACCAAAAACTGGTTAAAAACACCATGTGTGGCATCACCCTAAGGGTGATGTCACACATGGCGTTTTTAGGCCGTTTTTAGTTAGTGCATTTTAAGATCGTAAAAAACACATCCGTTTTTTTTTTTTAAATGCATGAGTTTTTTGAAAACGCATGCGTTTTTGTCCATTTTTAATTGCACAAATTCGGAAAACCGGACAAAAACACATGCATTTTCAAAAAACGAATGCGTTTTTTAACTAACGCACTAACTAAAAACGGCCCAAAAACGCCATGTGTGACATCACCCTAAAAGTGAGTTGATCAGACTCCTCTAGAGGGACCCTACAGATAGAGGGCCTCATTTGCAAGCACTCCCTTGCCTATACATTGGCAGGGGTGTTGCAGAATAGTATAAAAAACAAGTAGAGTGAGCACCACCTCAGGAATATTAATTTATATAAGAACATTTAATGAGTAGATCGTATACATCCAAATCATATAATTAAAATATACATAAAATATACAATTAAACATAAAAGAACAGAACAGATTGTACATAGTGTCCTATCTGCAGGCAGCATGTTATAGAGCAGGAGGAGCTGAGCAGATTGTACATAGTGTCCTATCTGCAGGCAGCGTGTTATAGAGCAGGAGGAGCTGAGCAGATTGTACATAGTGTCCTATCTGCAGGCAGCATGTTATAGAGCAGGAGGAGCTGAGCAGATTGTACATAGTGTCCTATCTGCAGGCAGCATGTTATAGAGCAGGAGGAGCTGAGCAGATTGTACATAGTGTCCTATCTGCAGGCAGCATGTTATAGAGCAGGAGGAGCTGAGCAGATTGTACACGTGGTGGGTGTGGAGGTGTGTAATGGGAGGCGCAGCACAGGATATGGCACAATACTACACCAGGTCAGACCTGACATAGAAATGCTCTACTGATGTATCACAAAGGTGGCAGATTAGTCCAGTGCCGGGGCAGGGGCATCATCATACCCTGGCACATTTAGCGCATATGATATATACCTCTATATGTTTATGATATAAAACTTGATTTAAGACAAAGTACATTATCTGAGGACACATTCGCTATAAGGAGACATTTTATTGGGATGGGAGGGGTAACTGGTCCCTCCTGTTGCTGTCTATGTCCCTGGCTCCTCGCTGGTAAACTGCATTGTTAATAAGCTTTATCTGTGCCGTCCTCATACTGAATGGTCGGTGTGTGAGCGGCTGCTTATCTGTATGACCCACCTGTTCCTCTCATTACATGGTGACTTGTCTGCATCCTGCTGGGAATTGGCATTTATGTTGATGCCACATTGTATCAGCTTGTATGACCCCAAATCAAGATAATAGGAATTATGGTGGTTGCAATGAATGGCAATTCTTTTTTTGTTACACGCCCTACTAGAGTGCAGCATGTGCACAGGGGCTTTATATCCTCGCAGATTATAAAATATCACTAGGAAATTGCTTCATTTACTGAGCGATGGACGTCCAACTTGAATGACAGTAAAGTCACCCATGACTGTGTTATTGTGATATTCCGTATATTGTTTTGTTGAATTTGTATCTATAACATATCGGGGTCATTGTATGTGGCTTTTACTGAGTCTTTTGATTCAGTGTAATGCTTCTTTTTACCCAGTGGTGGCGTTGTAAGGTGATTAATCACATTTAGACTTCTGCTCCAGATTATTTTTAATTTATTTACCTTTTAAGAAATATTGCAACTCAGTTCCATATAAGAGAATGTCAGCTCAGCTGCACAAGCCCAGCATGGCCAGCTCTATATGTATGTCTGTGCATGTATGTCTGTGTGCATGCCCTGCATGTATGTCTGTGTGCATGCGCCTGCATGTATGCATGTATGTCTGTGTGCATGCGCCTGCATGTATGTCTGTGTGCATGTGCCTGTATGTGTGTATGTGTGCATGTGCCTGTATGTGTGCATGTGCCTGTATGTGTGTATGTGTGCATGTGTCTGTATGTATGTCTGTGTGCATGTGCCTGCATGACTGTATGCATGTGCCTGCATGTCTTTCTGTGTGCATGCGCCTGCATGTATTTCTGTGTACATGTGCCTGCATTTGTGCGTACATGTATGTCAGCATTCTTGTGTCTGCACAGGTGTGTAACTACATTGGAAGCAGCCATAGCAGCTGCTATGGGGCCCGCAGTATCAGGGGGTCTCATTATCCGACCTGACATTAAAGAAAGGGGTGTGTGCACCATTATTTACATATTATGTTGCACATTGTACAGCATAATGGGTCATATTTACTAAGGGTCCCGCGGCCGCATTTTCGTCGGGTTTTCCGACTTTTCCGGGATCGCTGCACCAGCTTTCATGCAACAGAAATCGGGGGTGGCCCATCGGACGATCCAACTGATTCGGACAAACCGCAGGATTCAACATTTATATATGACGCAAGATAAAGCACTTACATGCACCGGGAAGAAGAAGGTGAACTCCGGCGGGCCTGATTGGGGACGCGACACATGCAGGATATCGGGCACACGATCTTAGTGAATCGCGCCGGAGTCCATGATCGTCGGACAATGCACAGCAGGGATCGCGCAGGACCAGGTAAGTGAATGTGCCCCAACATGTATAACATATATGTGATGTATAAATGCTGTGTGTGTGTGTATCTGTGATGTATATATAATGTATGTGTGTATATATGCTGTACATCTGTACTGTTTGTGTGAGTATTTTTGTGATGTGTATGTGCTTTATATATGTGCTTAATGTGTGTAATAATGTATACCGTATTTTTCGGACTATAAGGCGCACAAATAATCCTTTGATTTTCTCAGAAATCAAAGGTGCACCTTATAGTCCAGTCCGCCTTGTATATGAACCGTACTTACAGACAACAGCTGCCTTGAACTGAATATGAACCTAGACGTTTTAGCAGGTATTTATTGATGGTGCGCCTTATAATCTGGTGTGCCTTATAGTCCTAAAAATACTGTACATGAGAAGGAGTTCTGCGCATGCGCAGTAGCTCCTGCTTTAGAGCCGAGATCACGCAGGGTAATATGCAAATTTTCTAAAGAGGCTACTGGGCGTGGAGTAGCCGGAGCTGAGGCTACACGGTGTGGTTACTCCTTGCTTCAGTAGCCTCTTTGATCCTCCTACTGAGACATCTTCAGTGCGCAGCTACAAGGAGCTGCACGCACTCGTCCTCGAAGATGGAGTTCTGCGCATGCGCAAAACACAGACCAGCGGTTGCGTGATCTCGGCTCCAAAGCCGGAGCTACTGCTCATGTGCAGAACTCCGGCTTCACGGACGAGTGCATGCAGCTACCAGGAGCTGCACGCTGGAGATGTCCGGGTAGGAGGATCAAAGAGGCTACTGGGGTGTGGAGTAGCCGTGCCGTGTAGCCTCAGCTCCGGCTACTCCACGCCCCAGTAGCCTCTTTAGAAAATTGGCATATTACCCTGATTAAACAGTAGAAAAGATAGAGGGGAGTAAAGGATTAGCCTTAAAGCTATCCTTACATACGTTAGATGCACCTACCACCGGATCTACCTTAATAGGTAGATCCGTAATGGTAGGTTTCCTTTAACTATTTAGCCTCTCTTACTGTCTGCGTTTTTGATCTTGGCTCTTTTTCTTGTGATTATGGCACATATTTAGCACTGCATGAGATGATTGCGCATCACTTGTTACCAGCCCTTTATCAGCGCTTTGTGTCGGAGGCTCGGAAAGCTTTTGTAGCGGTGACATCCATTGTTCTGGGGGAAGTATTGACTGACAGTGTTTGCATGTATTACTATTCTTCTGCCTCCGAAGACATGCAGGTTTTTCCTGTCCTTTGTGTTCGTCTCACAGCTTTTGTTACAAGATGCTCATTGCCAGCGGGGCCTGAAGGTCGCTGACAGGTCAGATTTTGCAGATCTAAGAGCTCAAGTCAGTGCAAATTATTGTGAATATCACCTACAGGCTGAGTGACATTGCAGACGTCTTAAAGGGGATGTGTTATTATGCTGTATTGATTTGACATAAATGCTGAAACATCACTTACTTTAGTCTTTGTACTTTATTTCTCTCTTGCCCAAACAGCTGCAAAATCAGTTGCATACATTTGCTTTATTATGCCGGAAGCTTTTCATTAGAATTTGGATTTTGATAAAGACAATATCACGTCTTAAAGGGACTGTCTGGAGGTTGACACACCAGGCTGCTCTCTTCCTAAAACAGCGCCCCATCATGACCATGGTTTGGGCTGGTATTGCAACTCAGCTGTGTATGGATGAATGGAGCTTAGTTGTAATACCACACACTAACTATGGTCAGGTGAGGAGCGGTTTTTGGAAGAAAGCAGCCATGTTTTTCTACCTCCAGACGATCCCTTTAATACTTCTGCCCCAGTTATGTTCCTGCTCTCTGATATGTGGGTACAGAAATCACACGCAGAGAGCAGTTACCTATTAGTTGAGGCTGTGTTATATGTGCATCTTGGGGCCTGGAGGCAGCCGGGGCCCAGAATACCGGAGAGGCTGGCGATTGCGGCCTAGGACACGCTGATGTCATGGTGCTTAGTATGGGGACCGGAGGGCTGTCCTACAGCCTGGCAGGTCTCCAGCAGGTGGTGTGTGCAAGAAATATGAAGGGAGAGGCTGTGGTACTGGTTCTCCCTGGGGCAGCCCCTGAGTGTCAGTAGGATGAGTCCCTGGGTGATGGATGGGGAAACCCGTGGTGGTAAGCAGCCGTATCCAGGTACCAGACGGTGGCAACATTGTGCAAATCAACTTACACTTCTTTATTGAACAGTAGGCAATGGCCAAACGTTTAACAGCAGATTCTTAAGCTGGAAAGGTCATGGAGAGCCGGTCCACAGGAAGGTTACACACAGCCTGATAGTAGATTCAGGCTGGAGTTGAGTCCGGGTGATAGATCTCAGCTCTGGGGCCTAAGTCTCCTGACTTGCCCTGGGTGTTAGGCACTGGCCTGAGGCACCTGTGGTCCCTGGTATGAGGACACTTGCGATCTTAGTCAGTCAATCAATTCTGACTCTCTGCTCTGACAGACAGACCATGTGCTCCCGCCCACCAGGGGTTTATATACTCCCTTGGTCAGGTGATAGCACCTCTCCACTCAGCTTCCAGCTTGTTTTACAAGAACATCATTGGACAGTAACATCAAAGTGTTAACTCTTGCATTACCAGGCAATGGCTACAACTGCAATTACTAAGTTCTCCTAGAAGTAGCTTCTGGATGAGTTGCACATGCTCACCAAATAGATCCTGACCAGGTGAGGGCGCTATTCACAACAGCCACCTTGCCTATGCATTGGCAGGGTTGTTGTATATGGGTCCTGCTTTCTTACACAGAAGGGAAAAATTGTCTTAAACCAGAGAACTGTACTGGGCCTCCTAATTATCTGCAAAATAATTACTTTGGAGGACATTTATCATACACAATAATTAATTGTGCTGAATAAATGCAGCCCCCCCCCCCTTGGATCGCGACTGGACCGGGTTAGTAAATCTGCCCCAATGGGGCACATTTATTTACCCGGTCAAGTAGCGATCCCCGATCGGACGGTCCGGCGAAGATGAAGACCGGTGCGATTCACAAAAATCGTGTGCCCGGTATCCTGCATGTGTCGCTTCCACCGCTCAGGTCCGACAGAGTTCACCTTCTTCTTCCTGGTGCATGTGAGTGCTGATCTTGCGACACAATTTGCTTTTTAAATTCCGTGGTTTATCCGAATCAGTCGGGTTGTCCGGCGGCAACGCCCCCTGATTTGTGTAGCATGCAAGCCGGTGCAAAATCGAAAAGCTTATACCAGAGCCATGAAAGTAATGACCATAACAACTATAACCCATTAAAACTGTTTCCCTTGCCCTTAGTATCAGCATAATTGGGCACATTTACTAAGGGTCTGCGGACCGCGATTCTGTCGGGTTTCCCAAATACTTCCATTTTGCACCGAATTGCATGCGACACAAATTGGGGGGCTTGGCTGTCGGACAACATGACTGATTTGGACAAACCGAAAACGAAGTTGTTCGCAAGATCAGCACTTACATGCACCGGGAAGAAGAAGGTGAACTCCGGCGGACCTCAGCGGGGGAAGCAACACATGCAGGAAATTGGACGCACGATTTTAGTGAATTACGGCAGACCCGAATCCTCGTCGGACAACGCACAGGGGGAATCGCGATGGGATGGGTAAGTAAATGTGCCCCAATGGGGCTCATTTGCTAAGGGTCGCGGATCGCACTTTCGTTGAACTGTGCACCACTTTTGGGGTTTGCACGGCTTGGACAGGTATTTAACAGGTGTCTGCACTGGGATTGTGTCGCATGCAAATGTTTTTTGGCGCAGCTGAGCTGGCTTCCATGCGGCACAAATTAGAGTGTGTGCGGTCAGACTATCCGACTGATTCGGACTGAGCGCGAGATTTAACTTTCAAATTGTGTCGCAAGAACAGGCCCTTAGATGCACCACTTACAGGTAGGTGAACTCTGTGGGACCTGAGCGAGGAAGCTACACATGCAGGATAGGCTTTCAATGGAGAGGGAAGGGGTGAGGAGTGCTGATCCCTCCACTCTCTTTCACCCGGCGAGATTACGTTCATGTGCATGAAACCTTAGGCTTCTGTTTACTAAATGTACAAGATATTTATACCATACAGTAGTCCACACTACGCACAGTGTATACAGTAGATACTCTATACAATGGAGGTCAGAGTTGACCTTTATAATCACTTGAGCTCTGTGTGATATTAGAATATAATATATAATAATACATGGGTTATTATTGCTGATCTTGAAAACGCATAGAAGAGAAACCTACCTTATTACACTGATTATATAGATTATACTGTATAAATGCTATACATTATCATGCAGAAGTGGCCTCTTAGCTGGGCTGATTGATGTCTTTGTTATATTAGACACTTCTGCAGCTGCATAAAGGGTAACGAAAAAACGGAGACCTGTGTCTCACTTACTCCTGCACTTAGAGATCTCCGAGATCATCAGATGTCATTTCAGTATCATCTTATCTGACCTCTGTTTCACCAGTGAAGAAGAACCTAGGATGTGACACCCGTGACATTCGCTGCCATCCTGCAGTGAGGTGGAATCGAGGGATTGTGACTAGTGATGAGTGGACCAGAACCGCAATGTTCAGGTTCAGCGTTCTGCTTACCCCCTTCTCTGGCGGTAACAGTAGCAGATTGCGGGTTTTAAAGGAAACCTACCACCACGGATCTACCTATTAAGGTAGATCCGGTGGTAAGTGCATCTAATGTATGTAAGGATAGCTTACATTTTAGGGCCAATCCTTTAAAAGTCATAATAAGAAAATTTACTAAAGAGAATACTGGGGCATGGAGTAGCCCGAGCTGAGGCTACATGGCGCGGTTACTCCATGCCTACCCAGACATCTTCAGCCTGCAGCTACAAGAAGTTGCGTACACTCGCCCTCGAAGCCGGAGTTCTGCGCATACACAGTAGCTCCGTCGAGACCGTGCAGTCCCTTCTTCGCAGAACTGTAGATTTCTGGTAGGAGAATCAAAGAGGCTACTGGGGAGTGGAGTAACCGTGCCTTGTACTCTCAGCTCCGGCTACTACATGCCCCAGTAGCCTTTTTGGTACATTTGCATATTACGACTATTAAAGATTACAAAAGATACAGGGGACTAAAGGATTAGCCCTTTAAAAGGGCTATCCTTACATGATTTTTTTAGATTTGTTTAATTTCTTGGATTCTGGTTTACGTGACATTTGTTATCTGTAGCCGACACCATTTCTGTGCAATCAGACATTTCAATTCACGACATTGAGGTGAACAATTCCTAATAATGGATTAAAGTCAGAGGAGGGGGTGACAGGTCCTCATCACCTTTTGTTCAGATTTCTTAGGTTATGTACAAACTTATATTTTCTCATGCAGATAAAGGCAAATTTTTAGACTTTCTTCATTTGAAACTGGATCTAGTGACCACATTATGATCCTCCCCATGGAGGGGGGGGGGGGGGGCTACAAGTTACAATTTTTTTTATGAGGATAGAACATATGGAAGTAGTAAAAGGACATTGACTTCAATAACAATTAAGAAAAATACTGTAACTGATAAGTGAAATCACAAGGACAGAGAAGGAAACAGCATTTTTTTCAATGTGAATCCAACCCAGGAAATTATTATTCTATAAAAAGCCTAAGGGGATCACAACCCTGAACAATTAATACAACCATTAACTTTCCTAATCTGCTTCCATAATAAGTATGAGTATCTTGCTTATCAAGCAATTATGTATTCATAATGTATCTACTAAACTGTGATAGGAAGCGTCATCCATCACAGTACATAATTCAATAGAAGGACAAAACTAATCAAAAACATCCCTTTGTGAGTAGGACTGGAATTGGTTAAACCTTCCAAATTTGATGAGCTTGAGCACCTTTGAGTTTTGGTATAGGGGCCGTGAGGAGAAAAAGTACCTCAACTTTCTACTAACTTTGTAAGAATCAGTAATATAGTGTTGCATATGATGTTAAACATCCTGCCCCAATCTTATTGTCTTCTCCACGGGCTCATGGGGCACTGGATTTCCTACAAGGTTCTGGTCTCTTGGTAAATCCGGCACATCACCAGTGCACCAGAATAAAAACTATCCTCCCTCCCTTCCGCATAGGGCTTGCGTGTAATATGACACATCATAGAGTTTCTGTCCAATTGGTTAGAAAGACAGAATTCAGCCGAGTAAATAACAGATACGGTAAAGAAGGAGGGAGACAGAGTGATAAAAGCAAAGAAAAATGGAGAAAGAAGAACTTTCCTCTGCTAAAATATATTGCACATATTTTACTATATATTACACATTGGGGCACATTTACTAAGGGTCCAAACGGCGCATTTTTGTCGGGTTTCCCGACTATTTCCAATTTGCGCTGCATCTAAGTGGGTTTTTTGGCGCACCCGATTGGATTTTGGAGCAATTGCGCCAACTTGCATGCGACACAAATCGGGGGGTGTTGCGACTGACAACCCGACTGCTTCGGACGGAGTTCGGGATTTACAATTCAAATTGTGTCGCAAGACAATGCACTTACATGCACCAGGAAAAAGAAGATGAACTCCGGCAGAAAATGGATGCACAATCTTGAAGAATCGCGCCGGACTTCATCCTCGTCGGAGAACACACCTCAGGGATCGCGACAGGACTAGGTAAGTAAATCTGTCCCATTATATTACTATACAGGCAGTCCGGGTTACGTTCAAGATAGGGTCCATAGGTTTGTTCCTAAGTTGAATTTGTATGTAAGTCGAAACTGTATATTTTATAATTGTAGATCCAGACAAAAAAAAAAAATTCCCTTGTGACAATTGGAGTTTCAAAATTTTTTCCTGTAATAGGACCAAGGATTATCAATAAAGCTTCATTACAGACACCTTACAGCTGATCATTGCAGTCTGGGACTATGGTAAAGCATTCTTAGAGATTCACTGGAGGTCACAGGGGGCAGAGGGGTGCGTCTGTAACTATGGGTCGTCTGTAAGTCGGATGTCCTTATGCAGGGGACCGCCTGTGTATTGCACATATTTTACTATATATATTGCTATTTTATTTTTAATTTTATTCTTGAACTTTGTAATCTTACATGTCAACAGTATTGGACTGGAGTTCTTTGGGGCCACCTTTATCATCCCCTAGGAAATAGACTTGGATAGCCTCCATGTTAGTTAAATCTGCTATTGTGTTTCTGGGCCCACTGGAGGATCCTCTGGTTCTGACACTGTTTGTGAGTGGCCAGTCTGACACTACTTGTGAGTGTCAGGCAGAGCTGCTAATACCCATAGTAGACCACAGTATTACAGGCCATTAGAAGTTTTGACTAGAGTATTGAGCAGAACTATTTTAGCCTGCCCTTCTTATAGGGTCCTGGACTTTCTCTTCTAATGTACAGGGACTCTGTTCAAAGCTGCTCTCCACTAGGACCCCATAGCCTGGGACTGCTTTGGAAAGGTCTTGTGGTAGGAACTCAACACTGAATTTCAGCATACTGTTTTTAGGTACTAGCCCCTACTTATAGAGATTATGGTACCAGTGTTGGACTGGGGTTTCTTGGACCCATCAGATAAAATTATGCTGGGGGCCCATCAGTCATCAACCCTCTAGGACAGTGATGGCGAACCTTTTAGACACGGAGTGCCCAGACTACAACCAAAACCCACTTATTTATCCTAAAGTGTCAACATTTAAGTACAATTTAAGCAGTAGCTTCTTGCTCCCTTCTCTGCTATAGCTTTCAATCGTATCAGTATCCTAAGAACACCAATACAGTAGAAAGAAAGGGTGACAAATTCATGTTCCCCTCAATAGGAAGAACTTTCGGGCCTGGAGCTGAAGCTACAATGATAATCCAGATCTGCCCACACCTTCCCATTCCTCCTGTAGTCTCAGGCAGCAGTGTCGCTTTAAGACAGCGCTGAGCGCATAAAAGTCCTGGGCTGTCTGGGAATCTATGAAGATCCCTTGTGTCCTCTTTGGTGATGGCCTGGGTGCCCACAAACAGGGCTCCGAGTGTCACCCGTGCCATTGGTTCGTCACCACTGCTCTAGGAAATAAACCTTAGTAGCTTTCAAAGGGTAGAACCTGGGACCACCGTAGGATCTTCTGGTGCGCTTGTGGGCTATTGTCCGCTACTAATTGGGATGCCCATGAACACAATGATATATCTTCCTTATAACCTACCAATCTAATGCCCTAACATCATGCACACTTCCCTGGCGCTACTCACCATCAGTTCAGAAGAGACTTCTAACCATCATACCAGTTGCCTCTCTGTGAAACTGTTTGTAACCACCAAGCCTATTGTCTCAAGTTATGCTTCGGTTAATGTGTCTGAACAACAGCACAGTCTTTGGGTGGGATCCAAAGCTCATTTTATCACTCAAAGAATAAGATTTTGGAAATATCCGAGCACCTTACTGTACATGTCCCTATAAAGTCATTTTGTAACATACATGATTAAGCCTCACTCAGGGAAATTCTGCCCTCTACTATTAACAATTTCTTTGACATTTCAGGCCGGTTCATTGAAAATGTTTTCATTCCGTAATAAGTCCATTATATTTGATGGATTTCCGGACCCCTCTGACACTTGGGAAATAATTGAGACGATTGGTAAAGGAACATACGGTAAAGTTTTTAAAGTCGTCAATAAGAAGAATGGAAGTAAAGCCGCTGTAAAGATCATGGATCCATTTCATGTGAGTCGCTCGTTCTATTCTGCATGTAAATGATTATGTATTACAAAACAGTTTGCATATTTAAATCCATGTCTCCTTTATATTATCTATCTGTCATATCTTCCTTTAAATCTATTCTATTACTATCTATCTATCTCATATCTATCTATCTCATATCTATCTATGTATCTATTTATGTATCTATGTATCTATCTATGTATCTATCTATCTATGTATCTATCTATCTATCTATCTATCTATCTATCTATCTATCTATCTCCTATCTCATATCTATCTATCTATCTATCTATCTCATATCTATCTATCTATCAATCTATCTATCTATCCATTCCTGCTGGGCAGATGCATTTGTATGTAACTAGTGGTCTCCTGCTGCAGATTGCCCTGACACACTGGCAGTGCCGGCGTGTTCAGCAGGACGAAATAGATCGTCCTGATGCGGGAAGTATCCACTAATTAGGACGATCTTTCTTGTCCTGTTTCTGTAAGTGGTTAAAATCTTTTTTTGGCCTCTATTTATCTATCAATCTGTAACATCTGTGTAGGCATCACCCTCTGTCCGTACTTTGCAGCTGAGGAGGCGGCCATTGTATCTTTGTGCCTTGTGGAACCACTGAAGTGTGAACAAAGGTGTAGCTGGTTATGCTGTTTGGATTGATTAGAACCATATCCGTCACTTCCCTGTAGCATTATATCTGGCTCAATGTTAATGACCCGTTGTGATTGACAGTTCTTCACACCACTCACTCTAGCCCAAATACTATTGAGGCCAGGGCTCTGAGCTCACATAAGAGTCCTTTTCACCATTCCCAGGGTGCTGTCTATAGGTTCTTCTTAGTTAGCTAATTTATTGTGACTTTGATCATTGTTTTTCTGGTATCCTGACTTTTTGGCTTGTGTTCAGACTATTCTACTGTCTTGTGATTTTGTACTTCATTTGACCTGGCTATAGCTATTCTTATTTGTTTGTACTGTCTTGTCTTTGTCTTCGTGTTTTGCACTTTGGCGAAGGGAAGGATCGCTGCCGACTAACTGCTCTCTTCCTAGGGTGGATTGAGTAAGTAGGTAGCGGAGTCTGGTGGGTTGAGAATTAGGGATTAATGTTTGTGTCTGTTTTTCTGTTCTTAGTCCCCTCATTACTCTATCTATCTTATATCTATCTTTGTATCTATTTCGTAACTATGTTTCTTACTATTTTCATCTCATATCTATGTATCTATGTAATAACTATGTATCTATCCATCTGTACAGCAGTATACAGTATATTTCACTAAATCATTACATTTAATGCACATAAAAATGAAAATTATTGATCTGCAGAGTAAAAGTTATTTACAGACAAAACCCATCTTTTGTGAAATGTCAGAGAAAATGCCATAATTCTCTTTAGCCAGAACATTCATAGTCTGTGCCCCAACAGAACAAAATGTAACAAAAGGGAGAATTTGATGGACATTTGCCCTTTAGACTTCATTTAGCGTTTTGCTGGTCCAGAAAACACACAATATATTATAACAGATTTATTGCTCTAGGGGGAATGTGAGTAATAAAATAAAATGTATTATACGGAATATGTAGATTATGGGATATTTGGGATGTAATTGTATACATTTATTTTGATACTGAAAACAAATTACCTAGTTCTGTCACTTTTAGAAATGAAATTGCAAGACAAATTTTGCATGGCCCTAATCCAGCTACATTTTATATCTTGGGGTGGGGTGGGGCATGAACCTCCTATTACAGCTCTATATATGACATGTGGATATTCACCAGTGCCACCAATAGGGCTCCCAAAATTACACAGATATGTCATCCCTTATCCTTTGCCTTGGTCGGGCATATCCTGATAGTCCATAAGCAAATTGGTCATGGTGGATATGTCTTCCTTTTAAAGTGGCTACCACTATACAGTGACTAAATGGATTTTTGTACAGTATCTTAAAGGGAATCTACCATCAAAATCCATCATGATAAACCTGGGGCACTAACTGATAGATCCAGGCACCGTGACTGGGATATTCTTCTTATATTTGTTATCCATGGTCTCCTTCCTTCTAAAATCAACTTTTAAATTACGCTAATTAGCCATTAAGGCTCTCAGGGGTGTTACCAGAGCCCCAGTGTGGTGTAACTTAGCAAACTGTTAAAATGTGCGAGAACATTTGCCCCTTACACTTTGTGCTACAACTATCTGCTGTCAGGAAATTTAAAAAGTAGCCAAACAACTTTTATAATTATGCTAAGGAGCGTTAAGGACTCTGGTGGGTGTTTCCAAAGCCCCTCTATGCTGTAGTTTCACAGACTATTACAATGAGCAGAAATAAAGATTGAAAAAAATAGACAAATAAACATTCTTCTTCAATAAAATATTATAAAGTTTACTATTCTTATCTGCATTACCGATTTCTGCAATTTGGTTAAAAGTCTAATTAAAGAACATCGGTCTGTAGTCTTTACATTGGTATTTTGTTCTATAATGGAGATTGTATTTTGACCAACCAGTATGTTTTTTGAGCAAGGGAGAAGTCACAAGTGCTGACCACCATGGTGTGGTTATGCATCTCAATGACTTGTCAGCGCTTCAGTGGTACAATCCAGGGCCAACGCCAGCACTGGGCATACCCAGGCAAGTGTCGGGGCCCAGAGCTGCTGGAGGGCCCACATAAGACTGTACATAAGGAATGCATGGGGGTGAGCGGAGGCTGTTTCTAATGAATCCATAGGGTATGGGTAGGGGGCTTTATATAAAATAACCATGAGGGGGCTGTTTGGGATGATAAACTAGGGAATATTTTAGGGAACAGGAGACTGTTTTAGTTTCTGAATTTTTAATGCCTCCACATGAGTTCACTGCAAAGGGGCCGACTGAGGTTCTGTCACCCAGGGGCCAACTGAAACCTGAAGCCAACCCTGGTATACCATAAGGGGAGCAGAAGAGTGTCAGGGAGGGAGCAGCAGGGGATCTCAAAGGTAGGTACTGGAAAAAAATCATTTTTTGTGTCTATGTTGAATCAAACACTTGACTGTTTATGGGATTTCAGGAGGATATTGATGAGGAGATTGAAGCTGAATACAACATCCTGCAGACGCTCTCTGATCATCCAAATGTGGTCAAGTTCTTTGGAATGTATTTCAAGAAAGACTCCAAGACTGGGGATCAGTTGTGGCTTGTCCTGGAGGTTTGCATTACCACTTATCTTTAGTACCACTTATCTATGTATTTACTAATACTAATACTAATACTAATAATGCATGGAATAGTATGGATTAGTATCTGCAGGTTCACTGTGGAATACAAAAATGAAGGATAGTGCAGGAACCTGATCCAATATTTCCTAAAATTTATATTAGAGACCAGGCAGCAACTTATGGTAAAAGAAAAAAAGAAAAAAAAAATCTAAATTTTTCACTGGTCCCCCAGTAGGAACATTGGGTCTGTTGGTCTATGTGTCTTTGGTTACCTACAAACCAAAAGGGTTTACATTATGTGCATGCACTCATTGAACAAATGACTGGCCTTAGCGTCACATGTAAATGGATAGCGCAAAGTTGCTGAGACCAGTGATTTGCTGAGCAGTCACATGCTTAATGAATGTGACATCATCACATTCCAGTCAGTAGGAACTAGAGAGCTGGAGCTTCAACCAATATGGGGGTAAATACATTTTTTGGTTGTTTCTCTTAACCATAAACTACTTCCTGACACCAATGTGTATATGTTCAAAGAATTGATCCACAAAATAGCCAAACACCAAGAAATAAATGCCAAGAGCTCTTACCCTGTAGGAACTTACTTACACACTGTCTTTTAACTCATGAATTGAATCACGATTCCCAATTTTGCAGTTGTGCAATGGAGGATCTGTCACTGATTTAGCAAAAGGTCTTCTGAAGAGAGGAGAACGCATGAATGAAGCCATCATTGCTTATATTCTGCATGAAGCTCTTATGGTGAGTAGTGAAGAATTAATTGATACAAAGCTCTGCTATAAAAGATCACTTTAAGAAACAAATATTAAGGGGGTTGGCCACTCTATTACATGAGTTGCCCATGTGCTTTTATCGCCTAACTAATAATACCTGAATGTTTATCAAGTTATTCGGCAGTCCTGCTATTTACTTTAGTGCTGTCTGGAGACCCTCTGTGATTCTTTGTTTACATATGTGAGCTCTGCTGAATAGTAGGAGATGTAGCAGGAGAGTTATGACTCATCTTGCTCATCCCCTCTTCCTGTGTCGGTCAGTGATATGGACTGTGAGAGAGGGACACAGTGGGTGATGCCATGAGGACGGGCTGGAGAAATGATAGATAGGAAGTTGTGTATATATGCAGAGGGCAGCATGGTGAGAAAGGCTGAAGCTCTCAGAGGAGGCAAAGACACAGATACATATATATGCGGGGGCCTCTCTAATGGAAGATATTCATTGAAAAATGGTGGATTTAATATAACAAATAACCTGATACTTACCTCGAGGGACATTATGTTAGCCTAATGCAGCCTAATAATGGGACATTCCTAAAATCAGTGATAGGCTTTGGTCATGTTCCTCAAACCGGACACAAAGGTGAACAAAATGGGGAGCACATTAGCTGATAAGCTGAGGAGGGACATAAGTATAGGCTGGTTTGTTATTTTCTATCAGCCCCATCTGCAATTTATCAAAATAGCTAATCTTGGACAACCCCTTTAAATAACACGAAACGATAACCCATGTAGCACTGCATAGATGGGTATCAGAAATCATAGACAATTTTTTTAGTCACTGGACTGATTCTTCTGCTGCTCAAAATTATTATTTTCTAAAAGGGACTTCATCATTTACATAGCCATAAGACCATTCACCGGGATGTCAAAGGAAACAACATTCTGCTAACTACAGAAGGAGGTGTCAAACTTGTAGATTTTGGTAAGTCTATATGTTTATTGTTAAAACTTAAAAAGGGTTCCCCAGAAATCTGGAAAACTCTTTGGGGCCAGGGAAGAGATGCCGATAAGAAGTAGAGGGTACTTACCCTGCTTAGTTTCCTAATTCCTGAGTCTCTTCACTTCTCGGCACTACGGCCCAGATGAAATGTCAGGAGGTCTCTGGACCCGTTTTGGTCATTCAATGGCCTCCTCGACCATGGAACTTCACTTTCTTTTATATAACATGTGACCTACTGTGGTCCAGGGAGGCCACTGAGGCTGAAGCAGGACCGTTGACCCTCCTACCCTCCTGGATGGAAGTGCTAAAGACTGGAAGTACCCAAAAGACATGGGAGACTGGGAGCTGGAGAAGAGTATGTAGACTTTTTCTTTTTGGCAACCCCTGACACCCAATGATAACAGAATTCCTGGAGAATCCTTTTAACTTAAAATTTTCTTGTCTGTATAGTGGATACGCTAAATGAGTTTGCTAATGCAATGTTGTGGTATTGCATGTACCAAGAGTAATGTGGTCAAGAAAGACTATCCAGCAAAAAAGGAGACCTTGTGGACCTAAACAACTTGTCCACAAATAGGGGACAGAGGAGAAACTCAAGAATCATTCCAGAAAATTGTAATTGTCTAGAAGCAAATATGTCTGATGTTCTTAGAGCAAATCGGCAGTAATAGATGATGAGTTTTTGAGCATCAAGGGAGGGAGAGGCAAGGCTTTGTTGGCCAAAACAGCCCAAAAAATTGGATCACTAAGCAGTAGAAAGACAATATTTGACGGGATGAATGCAGATTTATGTTTCCCTATAATAATAAAAAGAGAATAAACCTCAGGGTGAATCAATGGACCCTTTAAGTAAAGTTTCAATGGTTTAGGCTGGTGAAGGTGGAGTGATGGTGCGAAGAATATTTTCATGTCTTTCCCCTCTTCCAAAGCATGTGGATGATACCTGTTGTTCTGAAGGCCAAAGAGGTCATATATGCTTCTAGATGGTTGTCTCTATTATGTAGTTTCTTTTTGTCAAAGATCCTCTTAAAAGATATGAATATTAACTTTGTACATTTCTTTCAGGTGTATCTGCACAGCTAACTAATACCCGTCTCCACAGGAATACATCAGTGGGGACCCCTTTCTGGATGGCCCCAGAGGTTGGTTACATTGCTTTGAAAAAAAAATCGATTTAAAGTACCTGTAATAACGTCTATACAATGCTATAGTATTATAGTTGTGATATAAACTATAAAAAGTACACAAGTTTCATATTTGTGCCAAAGTCCATTGTAAAGGAAGAAAATCACTGGAGGGATGGTCTTTTTTCTTTTTTGGTGACATAAGTGGAAATCTATTCTACTTCTGAGGACAAGCTACGTCCAGCACAATATATCATGTATCCTACCATTATGTCACTTCTCTTATTCTCTTTCTTCTCATAACCCAATACCTCTTTGGAGGAGGATGTGGCTCTTTTTTTAAACTTTAAAGGAATGTTATCCTACTCCCTGTCTTCTCTGATCTAGTGATAACTACCGAGATCAAAAATATAAAAAAGTGGGCAGAACCCCAAAATAGAAAGCAAAACAATGTGGTTCATTCAAGTGCAAAGTTTTAAGGTTCCATTGACGAAACTGAGATGTTGTCTATGAATTGAAACGTGGTGCATGAATGATATCAATGATAGTTTTTAGCTTTCTATTTTCAAATGCTGCATTTTGATTTTTTTATCCATTGGGACTTTTGCTAGTTCTCGCAAGGACTTTGCCATCAATCATCTACTGGGGTTGTGTCCACACGTCACTGTTTGGAAATTGTACCCGGTAGCTCTGTCTCTTATTAAGTTCTATTAAAGGGAACCTGTCACCAGCGGGACGCCTATTAAACCCCTAAACATACCAAAACTTACTAGATGATAAGCGTGGTCACTCAAACATCTCAGCTCAATCAAGAAAGATTGTAAGATTTCTTTGTTATTTTGGCAGGTCATAGCCTGTGAACAACAAGTGGATACAACATATGATGCAAGATGTGATGTCTGGTCCTTAGGTATTACCGCCATAGAACTAGGAGACGGTGATCCTCCTCTGGCTGACTTGCATCCAATGAGAGCCCTGTTCAAAATACCAAGGTACTGCACCAATTATTACTAAGGGCAACCAGAAACACTCCAGGCAAATCATATACAATGTTTAATGCCTATTTCCATGAGAATTCCATGAGGGTAGTTCCCAGAGCAATCCTTTATAAGGTTGTGCTCTTCAGGCAAATTATAACTTATAACCTTAGGCTATATTCACACAGCCGTATGGGGGACATATATATATGGCCAACGTGTATATGGCCTATTTACGCCCCTCATAGACAGCAATGGGTGCACGGCGTCTTACGGTAAAGGTACGGTGCAGCACACGTGCAGCACCATACCGCTCTGTATCCCGTGAAAAGATAGAACATGCCCTATCTTTTCTCAGTATACGGCGCCTCCTCCTTTACCCGGCGCCGCCTCGTGCCCGCCATACTACGGTATGGCAGGCAACGGCAGTGTGAATGCACCCTTGATTTTCCTACCGCTCCCATAAGGAATTAAAGGAACAGAAATGTGCAACTTTCCAATCTATTCACATTGGAGAGACTGTTATCAGTATTTAGATCAGCAAGTGATGACTGATAGTGACACAGCCCCTTTAACTAGGACCTGTAACCTGTTCTGTCATGTCTGTATTTTCCCAAAATTTCAGATACACTGTGCATCATACTATATTTATTCATTGTTGTTTTACAGGAACCCACCTCCAACTTTGCGTCAGCCCGAACTGTGGTCTCCAGAGTTCAATGACTTTATTAGCAAGTAAGTATCAATATAATATATGTAAGCTACCCCCAAGCCAAGTTATTATCCCATTCGGTTCCATTTTGGCTGATAGGAACATATACCTACCTTATACCTTATACTAGGATAAGTTTTCGAAAGGTACATTTAGGCATTGTCTGTTTTTGAGATGCTTGACCATGTGAAGTCTCGCAAGATACATCAACTTCTACTGCTATAGAATTCCCAGTCCAACTTACAGTAACTGACTGTAGCAGCAACATACAGATACCATAGGAACTGCTTCGGTAGCCAATGAATGGCTGCTGCAGTCCCATGACTATGTAAGGACGTAATCAGTGGAGCAGAAAGGATATGGACCAGCTGAGTACCCAGGAAGTACTGCAGTGGCATGGGCTTGGTATCGCTTCTATAATACTCATTGTATGAATCTTTATTAGACTTGATGGATGTGATTTATCATTAAGCAGGCTCCTTATGACAGTTTCTTGGAGCGATTTGCTTCCACTTGTGATTATTTCCCCCTTTCTGCCAACTCCCCATCATGTATGCATGATGGGGGGTGCGGCCGGCGCCTTCGCACAAGCTGTTGCTTGCAAACTTTCATTAATGTGCCAGGTAGGACCTGGAGAAGAAATCATTTTTGCGCATCCCGGAAACCCAACATATCAAGAGGCCGGAGAGTCTTGATGTATTGGGTCGGGCAGAAAGGACCCGCCGGCGTATGATAAATAACCCCCATTGTATGGATCGGTATTAGATTTATGGGGGTAATTTATCATTAGACCACTTCTTGCGACACTTCTATGTCTGTCTTTGGAGTTCTGCTGCCGTCAGATTCATTAAAGTGGCTTTGGCCCTTCATATATCTGCTGGCAGCGTCTTATGCTACAGGATTTGTTTGAGAAAGTTGCATAAAAAGCCGCACAACATAAACCAAGGGGAGGGGGTGGACTGGAGTCAATCGGCACTGAAAAGTAGCGCCTAAACAAAAAGAAAGATGCAATTCATGAACTCAGTCTATTTTGAAAACTTGTCAATGCAAATAATGAATTTGGCGCAAGCAGGGTCATAGTGACTCTGCACTGTTCTAAGTTCATTTGGCACAATGGAAAGTTGAAAAACAGAATGGGGCTCATTTACTAAGGGCCGAATTTTGGCACACGCGATTGGATTTTGGCGCAATCTTGTCGGCTTTCAAGGGACAGAAATCGGGGGCGTGGCATTCGGACAACCCGACGGATTCGGAAAAACCGCGGAATTTAAAAAACGGAATGTGTCGCAAGATCGAGCACTTACATGCACCGGGAAGAAGCAGGTGCAGCTCGGTGCAGCAGCGACACCTACTGGATATCGGTCGCACGATCTTAGTGAATCCCGGCAGTACCCGAATCAACAACGCGCTGCGGGACCGTGTAAGTAAATAAGCCCCAATTTGTACCACAACTGCGAAATAATGCAGTTGTTGTAATATAGTTGTATATATAAACTCACCGGCCACTTTATTAGGTACACCATGCTTGTAACGGGTTGGACCCCCTTTTGCCTTCAGAACTGCCTCAATTCTTCGTGGCATAGATTCAACAAGGTGCTGCAAGCTCCTCAGAGATTTTGGTCCATATTGACATGATGGCATTACACAGTTGCCGCAGATTTGTCGGCTGCACATCCATGATGCGAATCTCCCGTTCCACCACATCCCAAAGATGCTCTATTGGATTGAGATCTGGTGACTGTGGAGGCCATTTGAGTCCAGTGACCTCATTGTCATGTTCAAGAAACCAGTCTGAGATGATTCCAGCTTTATAACATGGTGCATTATCCTGCTGAAAGTAGCCATCAGATGTTACAGGGTACATTGTGGTCATAAAGGGATGGACATGGTCAGCAACAATACTCAGGTAGGCTGTGGCGTTGCAACGATGCTCAATTGGTACCAAGGGGCCCAAAGAGTGCCAAGAAAATATTCCCCACACCATGACACCACCACCACCAGTCTGAACCGGTGATACAAGGCCGGATGGATCCATGCTTTCATGTTGTTGACGCCAAATTCTGACCCTACCATCCGAATGTCGCAGCAGAAATCAAGACTCATCAGACCAGGCAACGTTTTTTCCAATCTTCTACTGTCCAATTTCGATGAGCTTGTGCAAATTGTAGTCTCAGTTTCCTGTTCTTAGCTTAAAGGAGTGGCACCCGGTGTGGTCTTCTGCTGCTGTAGCCCATCTGCCTTAAAGTTCGACATACTGTGCTCTCAGAGATGCTCTTCTGCCTACCTTGGTTGTAACGGGTGGCGATTTGAGTCACTGTTGCCTTTCTATCAGCTCGAACCAGTCTGCCCATTCTCCTCTGACCTCTGGCATCAACAAGGCATTTCCGCCCACAGAACTGCCGCTCACTGGATGTTTTTTCTTTTTCGGACCATTCTCTGTAAACCCTAGAGATGGTTGTGCGTGAAAATCCCAGTAGATCAGCAGTTTCTGAAATACTCAGACCAGCCCTTCTGGCACCAACAACCATGCCACGTTCAAAGGCACCAAATCACCTTTCTTCCCCATACTGATGCTCGGTTTGAACTGCAGGAGATTGTCTTGACCATGTCTACATGCCTAAATGCACTGAGTTGCCGCCATGTGATGCTGATGCTGATTAGAAATTAAGTGTTAACGAGCAGTTGGACAGGTGTACCTAATAAAGTGGCCAGTGAGTGTATATAAGAACAATGATACATGACTCCCATTGACTAATATTGGGTCATGGCAATTTGTATTATTTGAGGACTCCTTCCAGCTTGTGCTATCACTGTCCTGTATGCTGTTTACTCTGCATCTCCTATGACATGACTACATCTCTTTGTATATCTGCATATTCACTGCATTGATGCAAATTTACAAATGCAAACTTAACCAGCAATTTGGTCATTTTTTACTGCAAGCAAATGAGTATTAATTTTAGATCCTAACAGGATTATTCAAAGTGGAAGGTTCTTGTATTTTCCAGACTGGCCCGCTCCACACATACAACTTGTGTTGTCTGCAGACAGGGTTGTCTTTGAGGTCAGATTTTCTACTTGTTCATGTAAAATAACATTTAACCTTTAATTTTACCTAACATTTTTATTTTTATGTTTTTTTGCAATGCCTTTTATAGTCACATTCTGCAGCTGTGTTTGCTTTATTATCAAGTGTCTTTTACATCTTTCAACACACTGAAATAATCAGTAATCAATTTAGATCATGATGGGGGAGATTTATCACAGCTTGTGCACCTAAAAATATGCAGAGACGAAAGGAATTAGGTTTTCGTCCCCCTCTATGGCAGTTGGGCTTGGAGGGGGAGGTGCCGGGGCGCGCAGTGGCCAGAAGGAGGCGGTACTGCCCCCCGCCTGCGCACTACCTATACCCTGCACCCGTTCAGGCAGAGGATATTCTACACCAGGGCAGTGCATCAGTGTGTGGTGCACAGCTGACCACCCAGATTTATCATGAGGTCAGAGCCTCTTAATAGATCAGACAGGTATCGGGGGGCGAGCCAGCATCATACACTGGCACACTTACCCCAAAAAGTTTTTGGGGCAGTTTCCACTCTACAGCCTCTATCTGTAATTTGAAGTCCTCTCAGATTCGGTGGGTGGGGACTTAGCTGCTGCAACTCACTCTCCCCCCTTTGTTCTTTGTAATCTGATACCAATGGCAGCTTCTGTCCATCTTGCTAGCAAGACAGAAATCAGCTGATATTTCATAGAAATTCATTTTAACAGAAAGGAGCCAGAGAGGCGACAAGTAAGTGGAGTAAGAGGCAATTTTATCTGATTTGATATTTCACAAAACTTTTTTTATTCACTTTTACTATAGATTTATGTAAGGTTTTAGTTATCATCAATCCAATGAGAGGCCAAGGCAAGGAATTAAAGATGCCCGATTCTGTTTAAAGTTCCTGAAAGACCAGAAGGGCTCAGTCTCATGTGATCACTAAAGTAATCATTAGTCTTAGATATGATATGAGTAAGAACAGTGATGTTTAGTAAAGACTCTATAACAGATACGACAATTACCATCCACCTCTAATGGCATCAGATGGTAAAACTAGTAATGGGTCATATAGTTTTATGTTAAAGGGAACCAGTCAGAGCTATTGTTGGATGTCCCAAATCTCCCTGTAAAAAACATTTACTAAACCAGCTTCATTGAATCATCGTGCAGGAGCCAAGAGCATTGGGTCATGGTAAGTATTTTGCAGGCACAGCGCAATAATGTCGGGCGATTTTTTATCCACCATTATCGACCAGTCCATATAGACTTGTAATAGTGTCCCAAATCACTCTGACATTTTTCCTCTATGGCAGTGATGGCGAACCTTTTAGTGACCGAGTGCCCAAACTACAACAAAGACCCGCTTATTTATCGCAAAGTGCCAACACAAAAATTTAATTTATGATTTACACTCCCTTCTCTGTCACAGTTTTCATTGATACCAGCTCCCTGAGGACACCAAAAAAGCAGAAAATAGTCCCAGGTACAGCTGTCACTTTAAAATAGCTCTGTGCACAGCAAGTCCTGGGCTGTCTGAGACTGCAGGAAGATACCTGGAGTCCTCTCTGGTGATGGCCTGAGTGCCCACAGAAAGGGCTCCGAGTGCCACCTCTGGCACCAGTGCCATAGGTTAGCCATCACTGCTCTATGGTGTAGCCTGATCTGGTCTTCCAGGTATGAAGAATAGGAATAGATCTGAAAGGGATTGGCCACTAAACAAGACCCTAATAAGGTCACCCATATAGTACTTACCCTGGTATTGTATGTGTAAATCCGCTGGGATCAGCAGGTTCGTGAGCAGGACTTTCTGCTACGTCCCGTGTTCTGCTGCTTTCTGATGGATGGATGGAGGGCATGTGCAGTCAGCCACTCCCATAGCAGTACCTGGAGGGGTGTGCAGATGTCCTTGTCATGCCCCTCCAGTCACTGCTATGGGTGTGGTTATGACAGAGGGGGCACAAAATAATACCTGCAGGCCCCCTGTCCATCCACCAGAAGCCATCCGGACACGGGACCTCACGGTCCTGGCAATTTTACACAAACTTTACCAGGTTAAGTACTATATGGTTACCCTATTAGCTGCCCTATTGGGCTACCCTTTTTTATACTTACCTTACCTGAATATAAGACCATGCTGTGGGCATAAAGACCCTTCCGTATAGGTCGAACATTGGGGAAAATTTTTAGGAACTGCTGTGCCGATGAATAGTCATTCCCAATAATTGGCAAATGTTGAGCAATGCAGATGGGATGGGATGGGTACAAGTTGCTTTTCCCAAAACAGCTGCGATGGCAAATCGATCTCTGATTCGGATCATACGAGCTCATATCAGCTCATGTTAAAGGACCCAAACCCTGTGTTTCAGTTTTGCGTGGTTGGTCCCTTTAAGTAAGTTTACTTCCAACATTCTTCACATTTTACCATAATGTATGTCTTTTATGTAAAATGCCGTATTTGATATTTCATGTTGTTCATTTCAGGTGCCTTACCAAAGATTTTGAAAAACGCCCCATGGTTTCTGATCTGATGGAACATGCTTTTATTAGGCAAATCAGACATAATGAAAGAGCACTTCAAAAGCAGCTAATGGAATTCATAGATATCCACCAGCAAATGGGGATAATGGAGAAGAAGAGGTAAACAAGTCCATCCTGTAGATGGGTGATGAGCGAAGCCCTGGCAGAGCACTCAGGATAATCGTCACGCGCTGCACTAAATGGACTTTCATTATGATTCCTTTTTCTGACAATATTAGAAGTAGAAACAAACTAGAATAAACCACATGGACTATACAGGAATTTTTATGCATTTTGAAGGTCGCTGGTTAACTAGGCAATTGTTGAATAAAGGCCACCAAGTACAACATTCTGAATGACATACCTCATGTGACTGGTGCTTTGCTCCTGAACAATTTGGTATTTTCATTTTAAAAATCCATCCACCCGTTCCAAAGATATGGGTCCTGGAAGTTTATGTCCAAGTCGATGGGACGGTGACCTTTAGGGGGGTGTCCTGCAAAGGTTACGTCTCCTCTGACTAGTATGAGTTAAAGGACACCTGTCATCAGGTCTGTGTCACTTGTCCTGTCACTACTACCTGTTGGAGCAGCTCACAAGGATCTCATCCCAGCCTTTATCTAGTTATTTCATACATTATTCATTGTAAAATCATCTATTCTTTATTATGTAAATGAGGCTGGTCACATGGTCAGAGGCAGTGATGTCACTCCTGTTATCCCTCCCCTCTCCCCCCCCCCCTGCTCATGTCTGTGTGTAATGTATAGTAAAGCATGGCTAGTGTGTGTGCTGCATCTGCTGACATGCTGCATCCTCCTAATACACATGTGAGAGACACAGACATCAGCTACACATGAATCTGACATGTTCTGCTATAACATGGCTGCCTGGAGCTGCTGTATCTCTCCTATACACACACACATGCACACACAGGCTGCAGGGGGTGTGGCCACCAGCACCAGGAAGCACATCATTATACAGCCTCACATCATTATACAGGCTGTCAGTCATGCACTGGGGGTGTGGCTGTGCCTCCCACTCATGAATAGAGTGGACAGCTTGAATATGCTAATGCTTCATTGGACATTTCACAGGTCATTTGCATACAGCTTTAGGACCTCATTGCTTAGGTTTACAGGCATGTAGAGGGACAATGAAGGGATAGAGGCAATGCTCTCTAATGGCAGTTTATGAAAACATATTTAGTTTAGGGGGGTTATTTTGCATGACGGGTTCTCTTTAAATAACATATCAAATTCCAGGGGCCATATCTTTAGAATGGATGAACAGATTTATGTAAATTAAAACACCAAATTGATTAGGGGGACAGTGGAAATAGAATGGGGTTTGCCATTCAGGATTTTTTATTTGGAAGCAGATCACCTTTGAAGAGGAAAGGTTACTGCCGGTCACATATCTTTTTACTATTTTTTCTCCATGACTTAATGATGGAGAAACTTTTTATAAAGAATTCTACACCTGGCTTTTCCTCTGTTTGTTCACCTGTAAATGTATATACATAGAAATGTGGGTGTTAACATTCCCTTTGTTAACATTTATATACAAAAACTTTTACCAGTTGCACTTATTAGAATTTGTCAGAACTTCTTGGTGTATATTGACATCTATTTTTTTCAATTGACTTAATTAGTTCCAAGAGGAGTAACAGAAATATAATATGATAGAGCCTATGAGAAAATATTACTCAGAATATGTAGCCTTAAAGGAAATCTACCACCAGGACAAAGAATTATAAACCAAGCACACTGACATACTGGTGTGTGGCCCCTCTAGCAGGATTTGATCTTCCTTTAGCTTCTTATGCCCTGGATTTTACAAAAAAAGGCCTTAAACATTATGTAAATGAGCCTGAGGGGCTAATATGTATAATTTTTAAAGCCTTTTTTCTTTAAAATAGGGGCTTAAGAAGCTTAAAGAAGAGCAGATCCTACCAGAGGGGGACGATGCTCATGATATATGTCCTTTAACTGGTACAGACATGTACAATCTATGGTGGGGATTTATCATACAGAGGCGTATGGTACAATCCCCACCCATGGCCCCTACTTTTCAGGAAGCTCTGGCCTCCTAATAAATCTGACTGGGGTTATGCCCCCAGCATTTCTACACCAGGTGCGACCTTTCGTAGAAGCTTCTTAGCCTGTGGCTAAGGGGGGAAATAATCACAGTTCCTGGCTGTATGCCAAGAATTGTGACTATTTCAGAGCTTGTATCCCAGAATTCTGGCAATAACTCCCCCTTATATCTTATCTATAGGAAAGATATATATATAAATACATTAATAAATGGCTCCATGGATAGATGGATAGATAACTCATAGAGAGATATAAATGCATATGAAATTGATAGATAGACGGATAGATAGATAGATAGATAGATAGATAGATAGATAGATAGATAGATAGAAAGATAGATATGAGATAGATAAATATATAGATGCTAGATACATAAATACATAGATGATAGATAGAAAGAGAAAGATAGATATGAGATGGGTACAAGATGTCACATAGATAGATACATAGATAGATAGATAGATAGATAGATAGATAGATAGATATGAGATAGATAGATAGATAGATAGATAGATATGAGATAGATAGATAGATAGATAGATAGCAAACACCTGGAAGCAGGAGAAATACAAAGACAAATTAGGCACAAACCAGGAAACTTTTACACGGCGAACTCCAGCTCACTTTTGGAAAAAGGTGCAGACAATTGTGCAAATACCTTAATGCACCCAAAAAGTCAGTAAAACAAAACCAAAAACACTGTTCAGACTAGGATAAATCAGCCTCTAAGTGTACTACTGCTCTGTACAAGTGACTCCCCCTCCCTCATTTTTCGAAGAGAGTTGCTTTTTATTCAAAGTACCTTTAGCATCCAGGACACCTGACATATGCACCTGCGCTATATTCCGCTAAGTATATCATTTGACTGTAAATGAGTCTCTTTTACATCGGAGCAGATCCTCAGCGTTCTCCACTGCATGAGAAAACAACTTGACGGAAGCAGCAATCTTCCATTTATTTACCAGTCAATGTAGCTTAACTGTAAATATCTTGTCGTCTTAGCGTGTATCCTAATGTCATTGCCGGCTGATTGAGGTAGTTGGATCGCTGGGAATTTTTTATTGAGTTGATGTTTTTTTCTTTTTTTGGATAATGAAATTTGGGTTTTGGTATTTAGGCATGAGAGGATTCATACCAAGAAGGGCATCTTCAGAGAGTCTATGACATCCAACCAGAATGATGTGGATGACTTGGCGACGTTAGAAGTCCTCGATGAGGTATGGTATGCTTTTATATAATTGTGAATCAAAGATTTAGATGGTCCATGTTGTGTCGACACAGAATGCAATGATGATTGATGTGACATGCTGTAGTACTGGTAGTGATCATAAAATTTAGAAGCCACCAACATCTGATTTGCCAGAATTCCCACCACCATTTGGTAGATCGGAGTGATGTTGCTGGCCAAATCGTTGGCTTTTATGGTCAAATTTCAAGAGATAAACACACCACCATCATCTTGAGACAACCTCTTAAGGGGCCATTAATGGTGACCCATAAAGAATTATGTTCCTCCACAATGTTCTTTCTTTGTTTTAAAGCTTATTACATATAGATTCATACATTTTTCCATAGTTTGTTTTATGGGTGTCAATCAGTTATTTTGTACTTTAACTTATTTTTTGTCAAGTTACCAAAACTTTATTGTAGTGCTATGCTTAGCGTTGGCTGTAGACATCTCAACAGATACTCAATCTAAGAACTAAAGCAATAAAACCTCTGTTCTCACAGTCATCGATTCTATTTAGATCATTTGGTGTAGACCCAAAACCCATTGACATCTTTTTGTAATTATATTTTTATTAATAAGTCTACAAGGGTAGTACAACAAAACATGTATGTTTGTTAGCACGGACATCTGTGAAGGCCTCACGACTGAAGAAAAGACTGGCAAAATCTGTAAATGTTAGCAGGGAGACAATTTTACATTAGAAATTGTATGAAAATATGACGATCTCTTTACCTTTGTATTGGCAGTTTTGTTACCAACAATATGCCAAGTAACAGATTACCCAACCGATCTTATCATAAGTCAAGGGTTCTCAGTAGCCATCATGTAGTGCATCATAGCCACCATTATAGCCGAATGCAGATCTTTTCTACTTATATTTTGTTCTTTTCCAATGTACTTTTCTCTATTTGATTCATTTTCGGTTTTGAAAAGTTCATTTTTTGAGGGCGTTGTGGCCAATGGACCACTAAGTGACCTTGACATCAGCCTTTCTGTAAAAACCCTGTTTGTAATGTATTACACATTTTTTTTTAACTAAAAATCTGTGTACACATTGTTAAACTGGGGTTCCTTGGGTCCACCAGATAAAATTATTCTTTGGTACCACTCTCCATCAAGCCCTAGAAAAAAAAAGTACCTAAAAGCCTCAAAATGGGTTGTCTCCACCCAGAACTGTGAGATCCTTGAGGATCAATTTCAAGTTACATATTCCTGTAGTGAACTGTGGTTTTTTGAGTGATAACCTATTTTATTTTTTAGTTTTCTGTGAAAAAAAATCAGAAATTATATTTTTCCCCATAGAACAATGCCCCACCCTTCCCCGGCCTGAATGGAGGGACTCTACTAAGGTCAACCGGGTTTAGGGTCCTATGATAATATCCAGTAGCAGAAGAACAGAAATCCCAGAGCAGATGCAAATGGAATGGTTGTACATTTGTGTAGCTGATACTGTGATATAACTACTGCTCTTCATTGTGTATTACAGAATACCGTGACAGACCAACTACAAAAGCGTTACAACAGGGATCAGATTTACACCTATGTTGGGGATATTCTCATTGCGGTCAATCCTTTCCGAAGTTTGGATCTTTATTCGTCACAGGTTTGTTATTTTAAGGCATATATTATCCCATATTATTTTTTGGGGAAATATGCAAATATGTTTTCCAGGATAGGATAAGGAAAACCACACTTCTTTTTGCTAACTTGAAAGCAGTCCCCTTACCATCAAGCATGACTATTAGGAAGCCTAACGGCATGATGTCATGTTTGTGGGAAGCCAAACCAGTATCAATGGCTATAAGTCACCTTAAGAAGAGCTCTTATTTCCTGACCCTATGCAATTTTTAAGAAGCTGCAGCATAGTTGAAGATTTACACAAATCTTCAGATTCGAAATACAATTTTGACACATATGAATGCGCATTTGTCAACGTAGCTTAATTAATATAGTCTATCATCACACACCACTAAAGCAACTTGTCAGGGTTCAGGGTCAGTGAACCCCCTGGACCACCGCGGGAGATGGTACTAGCCGACACCTGGGACCGGATTTTAAGTGGCACCTGGTCTTCACCAGAGCCTGCAGCAAAGCAGTTTGGACTTGCTGCAGCAGGGTGCCACCAGGTCGATCCACAGGAGCGACTAGGCAATGGTGGCAGCCAAGGTTGAGGTACAGAATCAGGATCCAGGCTCGAGGTCAGGGACAGGCACGCAGTCAGGGCTGGCGGCAGAGATGCAAGGTCAAAGGTCAGGTCCAAGGTATTCAAGGCAGAGCGGGAACAAGGAAGGAAACAGGAATGAATGCAAGGAAGCTTTCCCTATGGTGTATAGCTCAAAGATCCGGCGGGGAGAGATGGTAGCCGTCAGTCTTTATGGGAAACCCGGAACAGCGAGTGCCTATCAGTGGTGCCCTGGACAGGAGCAGGAGTTTTGAGAGCTGAGTGGGGGCCAGGGGGCACAGGTGTGCCCGTGATCGTGACGTGAATCGTGGGGGCACCCGTGAAACAACTACAGGCGGTCCCCTACTTAACGACACCCGACTTACAGACAACCCCTAGTTACAGACAGACCCCTCTGACCTCTGGTGAAGCTTTCTGAATGCTTTACTATAGTCCCAGGCTGTAATGATCAGCTGTAAGGTGTCTGTAATGAAGCTTTATTGATAATCATTGGTCCCATTACAGCAAAAAATGTTTAAACTCCAATTGTCACTGGGGCCAAATTTTCTGGATCTACAATTATAAAGTATACAGTTCCGACTTACATACAAATTCAACTTAAGAACAAACCTCCGGACCCTATCTTGTACGTAACCCGGGGACTGCCTGTATAGCAAATAACCTGTTTGGTTTGGTTTAGATGATCTTCCACAGCTTCATGTCAACATCTGTTATGCAAACCTATGTATCTCCACGGTGACAGACTACTTAAGAATCATGTTGTCAGATCCTGCAGTCATCCTGCATTTTATTTTACACAAACTTCCTGCTACAGTAGTAGATATTAGTTGCTAAGCTATGGAGACAGTAAGTGACAAAAAATATATATATTTTTTATTGGGCATTTTTGTTACATTTTTTCTTACAATAACTCCTGCACAGGACGCTATGGTCAGATTTTCTAGTATGGAGTTGTAGAGGTTATGGCAATTTGACACATACCATGCAAATTGTGTTTTCGCAGCATTCGGAAACATACACCAGTGCAAAGCGGACCTCACTCCCACCTCATATCTTTGCTGTTGCGGATATAGCTTATCAGTCTATGGTTACTTACAATTCTGATCAGGTACTTCCATCTTCTCTACAATCCTAAACTGTGTGCCTAGAGTCTACATAAAGGGGCTTGTAAGTCTTTACTACAGAGACTTTGGCACTTTATATACCTCTATATAAAGTCTGGAATCACTTCCTACATCTGGTACTAGAATCAGCTTCTTGGGGAATGGAGGATGTTTTGCTTCTGCCGGCTTTCAATCTGTGGTTTCAGGACCATTGGGGGACCTTCAAAGCTCCTGAAATGGCTCTTGTGTGCATGTGTATTGAGAGCAAGAACAGATGTATGAGGATTTCATGGGTCATGGTTCTTCTAGGTATAAAATTGGGTGGCCATGGCCCCCTAGAAGGCTTAGACCCCGGGCTATCGCCCAAACCACCCTTATTATAATTCACTACTGCATGAAGCCATGAGTGGTGCACATGAGAGGACAGGAAGCCTCCTTCGAAATATAAGAACAAACCACTTGGTGCCAGGTTTGTCCATCCTGAAAATAAGAACCAGGTGCTTGTTTCCTCCTCTAACTTTTGTCTAATTCCCTACCCACTGGTTTCCCAATATTCCAGTCCCACTTAACAAAGGGGCCATTAGTAACACAAGTTGTAAAGAAAATATGACCTATCTGTATGAGCCAAATGTTAAATTACTGAATGTCCCTTGTTCCTTCTCCCCAACAGATATCTATATAGGTAACATATTGCTTCATATATACTATATATATGGCAGACCTCACACCAGAGGTGGTGGCACCATATATTTTTCTCCACTGGCTTCCACCAACTTTAACCAACTTTGACCATTGCTCTGTTATTTTTTGGTTGTCTATGTAAAAAGCAAACAGCTATCTGATATATGTATGTACCACAAGGTGAAATAAACCAATCTAAGAAAAATCTTTGTCCTTCCACATTTAGTGCATCGTCATTTCTGGTGAGAGCGGCGCCGGAAAGACAGAAGGAGCGCATCTTCTGGTCCAGCAACTCACAGTTCTTGGAAAGGTAAAATTGTTGGTGGGGGGAGATCCTCCTGCTCTATAACATGCTACCTGCAGATACAACACTATGTACAATCTGCTCAGCTCTTCCTGCTCTATAAAAAACTATTTGCAGATAGGACACTATGTACAATCTGCTCAGCTCCTCCTGCTCTATAACATGGTGTCTGCAGATAGGGCACTATATACAATATGCTCAGCTCCTCCTGCTCTATAACATGCTGTCTGCAGATAGGGCACTATATACAATATACTCAGCTCTGCCTGCTCTATAACATGCTGCCTGCAGATAGGACACTATATACAATATGCTCAGCTCCTCCTGCTCTATAAAAAAAACTATTTGCAGATAGGACACTATGTACAATCTGCTTAGGTGCTCCTGCTCTGTAACATGCTACCTGCAGAGAAGACAACTATTTAACATTATGCCTTATTAAAGCAGCTATGCCTTTGCATTTAATCCTCTTTTTGTACAATCAGACATATTGGGTCAGATTTACTTACCCGGTCCATTCGCGATCCAGCGGCGCGTTCTCTGCGGTGGATTCGGGTCCGGCCGGGATTCATCAAGGTAGTTCCTCCGCCGTCCACCAGGTGGCGCTGCTGCGCTGAAAAGCATCTGAACGCACTCAACTTCACCGAGCTGGACCAAGTGAAGGTAAGCGCGTCCCAAGCGACACTTTTATTGTTTTAAATGCGGCGATTTTTCCGAATCCATCGGGTTTTCGTTCGGCCACGCCCCCCGATTTCCGCCGCGTGCATGCCAGCGCCGATGCGACACAATCCGATCCTGTGCGCCAAAATCCCGGGGCAATACAGGGAAAATCGGCGCAAATCGGAAATATTCGGGTAACACGTTGGGAAAACGCGAATCGGGCCCTTAGTAAATGACCCCCATTCTGTATACATCTCTATGCATGGTTATTTTAGCCCAGTGACGGCAAACCTTTTAGACACCGAGTGCCCAAACTACAACCAAAACCCACAATTTAAGCCGTAACTTATTACTCCCTGGTCTGTCACAGGTTTAAAATATATAGACACCTAAGGACACCAATACAGTAGAAAGAAGGAGAAGAAGTTGTAGCATCATTGTAGCTGCCTTCCAGGGTCCTGGGCTGCCTGTGATTGCAAGAGGCCTTGAGTCCTGTCTGGCGAGACCTGCCCTGGGGTGATGGTGCGGCTGCCCATATACAGGGCTCTGAGTGCCACCTCTGGCACCCGTGCCATAGGTTCGCCACCACTGCTTTAGCCTTAGAATTAGGAATTATATTTATTTTCTAACTCTAGTATCTAAAAGAAACAGAATTGCTGAATTGATTATAAAATGTAATTAATCTAGACATTGTAAATCATTGCTTAAATACTTCTTCCTTTGGGGGAAACTTAATACAGAATAATTTGCGGAACATCAACATAAACACAGTTTTTCTTTCTTCCTGAAATTTACCTAAAGTCTCCATGGGAATTTCCATTGCAAAACAGATTTGTTTAACTTTTACAAAATAGCTGATATTTGTGTAGTTGAGCTCTTTGAGAGAAAGCGATGATATTTGTTTGGAGTCATTGAAAGCGCAGAGCATTGTGAGGAGCAGGAAGTCTTCACAAATGATTTTCATCACAGAACAGAATATGATTGGTAGAGAAGAGAATATCATTAGTATAAATCTATCTAAATTGTATGATTACTGAGAGATAATTATCATGAAAGGAAATCATTGTTCTCATTAGGAATTGCAATTGTGGAAATTCTCTCTATGATGGTTTATAAAAATTGTGGAAAAACTGGATTTGCATGAAAACATTGGGTCTTATAGTCTGATTTATCTTAAAGGGGATTTCCAGTGGTGTAAAATAACTCTGAAAGGGGATCTGCTGGGGCCGATTTAGAGAAGAGTAGCCCCGTAGTTTTAGTTCGGGTTAAGCTTTCGGGTTTGGCCAATCATGGCCATAGCTAGTAGCAAGGGGGTCAGTTTGATGGATTGGCTGTTTGGCCACCAATCTGGCAATACGCTCGAGTCGCACAACCGAACCAGGACTAAAACTACAGGTCTGATCATCACCAGCCGGGATCACAATAAAACTGTACTGCTCCATTCCGCTTGTATGCTCCCGATCACCGTCACACTCTACTTCCTGGGGATTTTCCGAAACCGTAATTGGCATCCTGCCTCAGCCATTCGCCTCCTGTACTGTTTCTTGTTGTATCTGGAGACACAAAGGAAGTAGAATGCAGTGGGATTGGGATCATAAAGTTAGTTTAATTATTTTACTGGTCTCTTGGGTGTAAACCGTCCAATGTAAGTAACTTTGTACTGTGAGTTTTAGTTGGGCCCTGTGGATGACGCTTGTTCAAATTTTATTCACAGTGTTGAAATGGGGTTCTTTGGCCAACCAAAACATATTATTCTGCAGTGGCACTCTCTGTAACTCTTTGGTAATAGACCTTGTAGCTGCTAAAGTGGGTTGTCTTCTCCTGGACCTTTGGAGTCCAGTATTGGTTTAAAGGTTGGAGCCACTGCAGTATCCTCTGGTGGGCCATTCCGACATGGGAAGATCATCAATGCAAGGGTAGATCATAGCTGGCTATCCGCCAGGTCGGTTTTCATTATCTATACCACTGAATCGGTGGCTTCGGCCTTATGTCAACAATGACCTTATGTGAACAGTTTTTTCACATTACCCAAAATTTTAAATGGTTAATATAGAGTCACACAACAGTGCAGTAATCCTTTGAAGGAGAAGGAAGAACAAGAAACACCATAATAACTCCATGGATAGCCTGATGAACCCTCAAATGGGTCAGAAGTGGATTATAATATAGGCAGTTTGTGTGATAGCCCGGGACTCAAACCATTTAGGGGGTCCATAACCACCCAAACCACTCAGCAAATGTTATATTTAGAAGGGCCTTCCCCCATGAATTCCATGTACATCTGTTCCTACTCTCAATACACATGTACACAATAGCCATTTCTGGACCTTTGAAAGTCCTCTAAAAGTCCTGAAACCACAGATTGAAAGCAGCAGAAGGGACACGTCCTCCATTCCCAAGAGGCTGATTTTAGTACCAGATGTAGGAAGTGAATTCCAGACTTGTAGGGTCTATAATATTCATACAGCCCAGGGCCCATGGCAGTCTTAATCCACCCCTGAAATGGGTGGTAGGGTTGTGCAGTGAGCTTCATCTATTTTTAATGGTTTTATTAAAGCCACCAAACAGCTATCCCAAAAACCTAATAAAGACTTCAGTTAACACTTTGTAGGAAGTAGAATCAATAGTTTCTTTGAATATTTAGTTTTAACCCTTTAAAGGCAGACTACTTTGTCTCCTATGTGATCTTAGAGAAATTTGGAGTTAGTAGGGTCTCTATCTAATGGTCAGTGAGAGCTAATGTATGGCTTCTTTCTTTAAACTGGTCTAGAATCGCAGAATAATTTGATATTGGTCCAGGATTTGACTTAACAGACGTACAAAGGTCTGCAAAAAAACAATCACATCAAAACTAATTTGGAGTTAACTAGTAGGATTTATCAAGACAAGGCTTAATTTTTTACTTCATTGACGCATGACAAGAGGCCAATGGAAGAATAGAATAGAATTTAGCTACAACCTGTGTCTGGATTCACATAAAGAAATCAGCAAAGTTTAGATATGCTTAAAGGTGGAGAAGAGCACGATCCACGTAGATCTACAGAGGGCCCTCAGAATCTTTGCTTTGTTGCTCTCCAAGAACCTCAACCCAGGTGATATTTGCAAATTTGTGCGCAGATGCTAACTAGATGGTGTTGTCACCACATCTCTCACAGTGGATGATGTGTCCAATGTTGAACTGGCCCACCAGAGTACCAGAGGATTCTCTGGTGGGCCCTGGCTCAACCCAATACAGAACCCCAGGGCTCCACCAGAAAACACCACAATTTGGAGGCTGCTACAATATATTTCCTCGGGGATAATGATGAGTGGGCCCCTAAATTGATTTCCTCTGGTAGGCACTGGATGTGTCCTGAGTTGGGATGGAAGGTCCAGGTGTTGAAATTCATTCAGGAAGTCAGAAGGACGGCGCAGTACACCTTGGCCACAGCATGTTTGATGAAATTTGAGTATAAGAAGATACATCTAATCTATTTTCCCTTCTCTAGGCAAACAACAGAACATTACAGGAGAAGATTTTGCAGGTGAATAATCTGGTGGAAGCCTTCGGAAATGCATGCACTATTATTAATGAAAATTCAAGTCGCTTTGGGAAATACCTAGAAATGAAATTCACCAACAACGGGACAGTTGTAGCCGCTCAGATTTCGGAATATCTTCTAGAGAAGTCCAGAGTGGTCCACCAGGCCATGTAAGTTGTCACAGTCTACAGTCTACAAAAAGGTTCTGACTATGTGTTTCTCACTATGTAGGGATTAATTGTGTCATTCACTCAATTATCCTAATCCTTAAACTATGTGTTGAATCAAGTTATTAAGATTACAGATGTAGATGTGCCATTCAATCAACCATTGTAGTAGAAGAAGTTATATCTTTAATGGGTTTTCTAGTTAACTACTCGAGATTTTTGAACCTATTATAACCAAGCAAATGTAGTTGGTGTTACATCTGTGTCAGCATTTTCTCCTCAGTCAGTACTGTGAGACTGAGGAGATGTTGACTTTCTCAGTGTCTCGCTTTCTTCAGTAGTGTGAACATGGGTTTAGTTGCTGGCTGCTGTTTGCTGATGCTCCATACCCTGTGAGAGTTAGACCCTGGTATCTATATTACAGTTATTTTGATATTGGCTTTTGTTTTTGACTATTCTTCTGTATCTCCGACTATTCTTTTGTGTTGTATTGTTTGTCCGGTTTTGTGTTTTCACTTTGGCATAGGGCTGGACCAATGCCCAGTTATTGGCCATTGATTTTGGTGGACCCAGTAAATAGGCAAGGCCTGTTTGGGGACTCAGTTTTAAGGCTCATTGTCCTTGTCTGTGTCCTGTCATTACAGTTGTTTTCGGACCTTGTGCCAAATTCATGATAGACTTGCTTCTGAATCATTATTAGACTGTTAATTAACTGTCTACAAAATAATAGTTAACGGCCAATTTTCTATAAATGATATTTTTGGCCATGTATTCTAAAATAACGAATACTTCACTACCTTCCCTGTCTGCTGAGAATGTGAGATACTGCACAGGATGGCCAGATTTGTGTATTATTTTGCAATAGTACCTGTCTATGACTACCCAGTGGTTGTCGTGTAAATTGCAGCTTATTAGGGGTACTACACCATGTTGTAATTATGCCATTGGTGGATTACCCCATAAAGAATCCCACGCAGCTGCGTGGGGCCCCGGAGGACAGGGGCAAGCAAGTTCATTGTAATTTTAACAGACTGTTAAGGGAACCAGGAAGGAGCAGGATAAAGGATATGAATGGTATGGATACATTTCCCCATTTTGGGGGCCTCAAGCAATATGCATGTTGGGAATCCCTTGGTGTGATGATGTTGCTGCCCAGTCTTGTTATCTTCCTTTTCTCCTCTTGGTCCGGTTTCTTTCTTTATGATGTAGCTGACCAAGAAAAGTAGAGGCTCCGATAAAACCTGAAGTTAGCATGGACCTCCTAGATAATTTTGCTTGGCGCCCTCCATATGCTGAATCTGCCCCCTGGATAATGTATCTACTTTGTATCATGAGAAAATTCCAAACATTCATGTAGAGGATTATCAGATAAGGGAGAGCCATGACTTGATGTATAATTGTTTCCTCCTTCCACTATGATATTTTATACTATCATTACACTCTCGGAGCACTACCAGATAAAATCAGTCATCCATGAGCTTGTCTGTAGAAACGCACTACTGAGAACGCAGAAGTGGAATAGTAACGGCTACTTTGTGGCTCCCACTGTGACTGTTATACATTACATAAGCTGCTCCATATGCACAGCTCTGCTTGATGTATAATGGCACTCATGGTATAAGGAGACAGAAATAGAAGGTCATAAATATCTACAAGCTACAGTGCCACCACGCTCCACGTATCCAACTGCCTCAAAACAGCCAGATCCTGTAACAGTCAAACATCCAACGTAGGCATAACCTTGGATGGAGCCAAGCTGACAATAATCTGTCCATCCAGCCCCTTAGGCTACTTCTTTTGATCACTGAATTCTACAGCTCCTTCTGTTTTGTAGACAGGAGATACATTCATACATTTTGCAATATCATCTTTGAGGGATTTTCTTATGACCACATTTTATATCTCACTCTGTGATGATCTTTATTAGCAATATTATGATAGACAATGATTGCTGTATTAAGAATGATACAACATGAAGCTCCTTAAAGGGGAAGTTCAGCTCAAACAACTTGCTGCAGAGGTTAGTAAGTGACTTGTTGTTTAGAGGTCACCCCTGAGGCTTGTGACTGGTCCACTTGTGCACTGCCTTTGCATGTCCCTCCTCAATAAATTCAATATGGCCGAGTTGTGGGAGAACAGATAGTGACAATATTTTTTTAAAGTAGACTCTAACACATTAGTGGTTACTAAAGATGAGTGGATCTGAACCTCCCATTAAGGTTCGGGTGGCCCTACTAACCAAGATATTGCCGGATTGGCTGCCGAGCAGCCAATCTGGAAAATTCTCACCCCTAGCTGCTAGGCATGGCTGTGATCCACCAAGGGACACTCCTGGCCAATCATAGCCATGGTAGTTTGCTAAGGCCATTGATTTGCAATCCGACTATACATCTAGGCTGCACTAGGTGCACCCTAACTGAGAGCCCGAACAGGAATTTTGGATCTGTTCATTTCAACTGGTTACAGTTATTCCTTAATAACAGGGCCCTTCCAGATGATTTCGCCTTGCCTTTGTAAAGGGACATATCATCTGAAAATGTCATGTTAGTTTTATTAGGCTTTTATTATAAATATGTACTATATTTAGGTTTTTACAAACCTACAAAGGCCACAAAGTTGCAAGCCAATGTTTTTCAAAAAAGGGGTGAGGCGAAGGCAGGACCTTCGGCCTTTACCAGATTTTCAATGGCAAACTGAGTCCAGCCCCTTACTGGGGTCAATTGTATAGAGACCATGAGGGTTATTTATCATTAGGGGCAGTTCTATAGGACACATTTATCTTACACTGATGCTAATCCTGGCACTCGCCGGATTTATTAGGAGGCTCCGGCCTTCTCATAAATCCAGGCAATGCTTAATTTATGGCACACACTGGGGCACGTTTACTTACCTTTCCGGCGATAATGCACTGTGCCACGATTCACTAAGATCGTGCGCCCTGCATGTGTCACTTCACCTTCTTCTTCCTGGTGCATGGAAGTGCATTATCTCGCGTCATAATTTGAAAGTTTAATCCCGCGCTCAGTCCAAATCAGTCGGATCGTCCGACGGCCCGCCCCCGACCGATTTGTGCCGCACAATCCCAGCGCAGACACCTGTTAAATACCTGTCCAAGCCATGCAATCCACAAAAAAAGTGCAAAGTCCGACAAAAGTGCTTTAGTAAATGAGCCCCACTGTGCTCTGGTAAGGGGTTACCAATACTTGTTGAAGCAAAATTGCTCCAGATTTATCATATTTCTAATGCTGAATGCTAAATCTGGCATAGTATAAGACTATCTAGTCTAACTTTGCACATAAATCCTTTAATCCATTTAGTTTGTGTCACAGAAATTATGCAGATTTTGAAGCATTTGCATAATTTTGGGTCACATCCTTGGGACAATTCCCTTCTTAAGCTTTGGCCTTTTATAGTATAAGTCCTAAAGGTGTCTACATATAGTCCTACACACTAAATAAAAATGGTGCAATGTCTTTTAGACAATTTTTGTGCAAATTCTGAAAGTATTCTGCCCCATTGTTTCTCTTCTTTTTCCTAATATCTCATTGACCGAGCGCCATATTCTCTTCAATATTTCATTCATTCACCTCTTTCCTATTTCCAGAGGAGAAAAGAATTTTCACATTTTCTATTACATTTACGCCGGATTGTCAGAGAAGAAGAAACTTGTCCATTATAAATTGCCAGAAAACAAGCCTCCCAGGTAATGCAATGGATCAGACTGATACACGTTACCCCGTGATGGGATGTTATTACTCCTCCGCTCTCGTGTAAGCGCTAATCATTCATCTCTCGGCTTTCAGGTACCTGCAGAATGAACATATTAAAATGGTACAAGATTTTATGAATAACACGTTCTATAAAACTCAGTTTGACTTAATTGAACAATGTTTCAAAGTAATAGGTTTTACAATGGAGGTGAGTGATTACGTTTCTTTTTGTCCTTTGTTATACAGAGTTCCCCAAATCAGTGACTTTTATGTTCTGTTTCTTTAGCGCCCTTACAGGGGTGTAATTTGATGGGGTGCAGCCAAAGAGACACTTACAATAGTTGACATAATTACATAATTTACATAATTTATTGGGGCTAGGTACAGGCACTGAGGCCCAATGGCTTCTCTGTGTCCTCTGACTCCAATCACCAATACGTATCTATGATTATCAGGACTACTTAATGTCCAGTGCATTGTACTAACACGTTTATGACTTTTTCCTTCTTGTTGTTCTTTATTGCTACATATTACTCAAAATTGACCATTTCTGATTTGACACATTGAAAGTCCATGTCTGACGGTGCAA
Organism: Engystomops pustulosus; assembly: GCF_040894005.1. Taxonomy (NCBI): domain Eukaryota; kingdom Metazoa; phylum Chordata; class Amphibia; order Anura; family Leptodactylidae; genus Engystomops; species Engystomops pustulosus. The sequence goes on along the minus strand of NC_092415.1, from coordinate 190,120,838 downwards.
CCTTAAACTTTAGGGTCTACTGATTTTGGGCCATCATCTACTGTGTATTGAGAAGTTCAAACTTGTCCCCAATGGCAGATGTAGAAGGAGGTTGGACTAAGATTTAACACTTTCCCCTAACCCCTATCTCGAAAATGGAGGTCTGCCTACCCCCTCTCCTCTGGCCGAATGTAAATTTTTCCACTACCCCATGGCCACCCTCCAATTCAAGTTTATGGAAACAACAAAAATAACCCACCATGTAAGATCAATGTTTCAATGATCCCATATACCTTAATGAAATGTGGCTGGGCATGCCCAACAAACTCCTCGCTCATCAAGTGGACCCCCTTCTTAGGCTAGGTGCGGGTCCCTTAGAGGTGGGAGCCACATCTATCATGTACATATGTCATAAATGAGCAAGACAGGAAAACCCCTTTGGGATAACAGTTTTCTACAAAGGTTTTTCATGCAATACAAAACATGTTGGAAAAAAAAAATCTAGGGCAGAAACTCGGACCTTGAACCACTATTGGGTTTAGCCAATTAACATTGCATTGGATCCTAATTGAATTGTTGTATTTAAAGTTTTCATGTTTTATAACTATAAACTAATAGGTCTCAAAAACTTAGTCAATGTTTCAGAGGTCGCATCATGTTATATCTTTTATAGGCATCCTAATAATTTGCTTGCTTTTGCAGCTTCTTCTTGTACTGTCAGCCAAGTGTACTGTCTAGCTTGTGTCAGCCAAGATCCTTTCTGTCAAACCGATTTGCTTAGTTGTTGAATTTGATCACTTGTTAACAATGAGATGACCATAGACTTTTGTTAATGGTTGTCCAAATGACTCACACTTCCCCCATATACATGTGTGCTTGTCTTGTGAGTGAGATAACCTTTATGAAATGTAGGACAAATTAAACATTTTTATGAGAAATCCAAAAAATTGCTGAGTTTTTGACCCATTTTCTCATGACCCATTGTAACATATTGCTCTCTCTATTTAATACTGGAAGATCTCATAAACATACTCTTTACTTGAAGGAACTTGGAAGTGTATACAGTATCCTCGCTGCCATTCTGAATGTGGGAAATATCGACTTCACGTCAGTGGCGTCTGAACATCAGATAGATAAAAGCAACATCGCCAATCCATCAGTGCTGGAAAACTGTAAGATTCGCTCAAGTAAAGACTTTTTAATGTTTAATATATTTGCAGGTCTTTGGATCGTACTCTATGAAGAATGGTTGGGTCTTTAAGCTTTTTTTTGAGATTTTACCCATCCTATTTTTCCCAAGCACCCAGTATAGATGACTTGGCTGTATCTTCTCATAATATAGCCAAGGCATGGGGGTAGGTGTGGGAACCCATTAAACAAATTTTTCACTTGTCCTTTGCGAGGGACATAAATGTCCATTGAAGGGTACCAGATACCAAATATCCCCTTTACCTATGATAGGAAATAAATAACCGGCGGGGACCTGGCTAATGGGAAACCCATAAGAAAAAGAACCTCATATGCCCCTTATTGTCTGGCTGACCCTCTATTTTGATGGGACTTTTAAAGATCAATCTGGAGTCTACTGTAATTGGCTTCTTCTTTTTCGTTGGCAGTTCCATCTAATACAGGGAACAAAGTTTCCCAAACTCAATGTCAGTGATGATCCCCGAAATCAGGCCACTACCAATCAGACATCTATTGAATGTCTTGTGGATAGGGATTAACCTCTAATTACAGGTGTTCCCCTACTTAAGGACACCCAATTTACGGATAACCCCTAGTTACAGAAGGACGTCTCATCTGTGACCTCTGGTGAAGTCTCTGGATGTTACTTTAGTCCAGGGCTGCACTGATCAGCTGTAAGGGGTCTGTAATAAAGTTATATTGAGAAATCTTGTTCCCATTACAGCAAAAAATTGTCTTTGTACCTCCAGTAGTCTAAATTATTTTACCATACCAAACATCTCAACAAACTTTGCAAAAATCAGTAGTCCACTATCTGTACATGAGGAAACACAATGGGGCGGATTTGCTTACCCGGCCCATTCGCGATCCAGCGGCGCGTTCTGTGTGGTGGATTCAGGTCTTCCGGCGATTCAATAAGGCAGTTCCTCTGAGCAGATGTCGCTGCTGCACTGAAGTTCCCCGAGGCCCGCCGGAGTGCACCATCCTATACTTGATGAAGGTAAGTGCAAGTCCCGCAACACTTTTTTTTTTTCTAAATGCGGCTGTTTCTCCGAATCCGTCAGGTTATCGTTCGGCCACGCCCCCAATTTCCGTCGCGTGCATGCCGGCGCCGATGCGCCACAATCCGATCACGTGCGCCAAAATCCCGGGGCAATTCAGGGAAAATCGGCGCAAATCGGAAATATTTGGGTAACACGTCGGGAAAACGCAAATCGGGCCCTTAGTAAATGACCCCCAATGTTTCAGACTATTTATATATTTAAGTCTACATTTTCTAGTGACTCTTATCTATGCAGTCTCTGTCTGTAAATTTGCAGTCCACTCTGAGGTTGGGGGTAAAGTCCTAGCTGCTGTGACTCAATTCTCCCCCTCCCCGCTCCATGGAGTTTCTATGTAATATGACATTTCAGTGAGCTTCAATCTGTATTACTAGGATGATAAAAAAAAATCATATTGAAAAAGAGGAAAGGAGAGTGGAGGATAAGAGCAAATTTAAATGGAGAAGGAAGTAGCGTATATACTCGAGTATAAGCCGACCCGAGTATAAGCCGAGACCCCTAATTTTACCACCAAAAACTGGGTAAACATATTGACTCGAGTATAAGCCGAGGGTGGGAAATGCATTGGTCACAGACCCCCCCAGTATATAGCCAGCCAGCCCCCTATAGTATACAGCCTGCCCAGCTTGCCCCCAGCAGTATACAGCCAGCCCAGCCTGCCCCCAGTAGTATACAGCCAGCCCAGCCTGCCCCCAGTAGTATACAGCCAGCCCAGCCTGCCCCCAGCAGTATACAGCCAGCCCAGCCTGCCCCCAGTAGTATACAGCCAGCCCAGCCTGCCCCCAGTAGTATACAGCTTTCCCCCAGTAGTATACAGCCAGCCCAGCCTGCCCCCAGTAGTATACAGCCAGCCCAGCCTGCCTCCAGTAGTATACAGCTTTCCCCCAGTAGTATACAGCCTGCCCCCAGTAGTATACAGTTTGCCCCCAGTAGTATACAGCCTGCCCCCATTAGTATACAGCACTGCCTTCAGTAGTATACAGCTTGCCCCCAGTAGTATACAGCACTGCCCCCAGTAGTATACAGCCTGTCCCCAGCATTAAAAAAACAAAAACAAACTTATATACTCACCCTCCGGTGACCCCGGTGTGCAGCGCTGCTCCCCCGATGTACGCTCCGCTTGTCTTCAGGCTTCCGCGCTCGTCTTCTTTCTTCTCCCGGCCGCCGCCTAGTATGACGCGCCGCTGCTGATGAAAAGACGGCGCGGAAGCCTGAAGACAAGCGGAGCGGACATCGGGGGAGTAGCGCTGCACATCGGGGCCACCGGAGGGTGAGTATATAAGTTTATTATTTTTTAAGTATTTTTTAACTCGTGTATACATTTATGGACTCCTGTATAAGCAGAGGGGACGTTTTCAGCACATTTTTTGTGCTGAAAAACTCGGCTTATACACGAGTATATACGGTACTTTTCTCTGATAAGATGTATTACAAACGTCCTGTATTCATTTGTAATGTTAAAGGGGTTGTCCACTTTTGGCAAATAATTGATATTGCTTGTGTAAGCAAAAGTTCTATAATTTTCCAATGCACTTTCTGGATCAATTTCTCACGATTTTCTAGATCTCTACTTGCTGTCCTTCTATAGAAAGCTTCTATGCTTACTTCCAGTGGATAGAAATCTGACCATGGTCACACAGATGTACAGCTCGTTAGTATAACAGAGCTGTGTTATATATAACGAGCTGTGCACCTGTGTGACCATGGACTGATTTCTATTCACTGGAAGTAAACATAGAAGCTTTCTATAGAAGGACAGCAAGTAGAGATCTAGAAAACTCTGCGGAATTGATACAGAAAGTATATTGGAAAATTGTGTAACTTTTCCTTTCATTACAAACAATATCAATAATTTGCTGAAAGTGGACAACCCCTTTAAGTTATGCATATTATGTTGCAAGTTACTGACCATTTAACTACAGTTATTCTACAAAATGGCCTTAAGAGATGTTCCACATAATTACAAACCACTTTGAATCAAATCAAAAAGAGGAGAAAATACTTCTTTCTATTTGAAGACTTGGCAGAGACTTTTTCGCAAACCCAGTGAAAATCGAAATCTGCCATAAAGAACAGCTGTGCTTCAGCTCCTGAGATATACGACATATTATCATAATGGGTTGTGATGGTAGGAAAAAAAGGATTGCATTTTGGATGATCAACTAAAAAATTCCTGCTGCATCATCACGGAACGGCTTATAGTGCATCGAGCCGCTATCTGTACTAAGGGTTTATAGGCAGAGCCCAGCCGAGCTGAAGCATACAGTCATTTATTATTTATCATAAGGTACATTTTACTTTGGTCTTTTAATGAAGACATTTCTAGAGGTATTGATTAGTTATGTAATTGCATAGATAATTCAGGACTTTTTCAGGAAAAACTGGAAAAAGAATGTCTGTGGTACAGCGGTAGCAACCTTAGCAGCTGCTAAGGGGCCTGCAGCGTCAGGGGAATCTGACTGGACACACTAAAGAATGGAAGATGTGCATTATTATATGCATATTATACTGCACAATGTACAGTATCATGTGTATATTACAGTCCACGGAGGTCCTAAAAATGCAGAAAATTTATCAATGTGGCAAAATAAATATGTGATTAATATTCTGGAGCCCCCACCTGCTCAATGTGGTCGGTGGCCCCGGGCGGTTGCACGTCCAGTGGTAGAACTTGCCCTGCATCTCACTAGACAACACCAATTATTACTTAGCTTAAGGCTCTTTAAAACTTCAGCTAATAAGTGACCAAAAATGTAAAGATAACCTGCAGCATATAATCTTATATAAACAGGGATGCCTCCAACATAATGGAACTGAATAGGGAAGTATTATAACCGCTCATCAGTGGGGTAACTAGGAGAGACAGGGCCCCCTAGCAGGCTACTGCTTGGGGCCCCCCTTTCCACTTAAAAAATATACATATTAGTATACTCACACATGCGAGTTACAATCACATATAAATACACTCATGTGCATATACACACATACAGTGCCATATGCAACATACACACATACAGTGTATACAGACACCATATACACATCACAGATACTGCATATATACATTACAGCATACGTTATATACATATTATGCTGGACATGTGCAGTACAATATAGATATTATAGTGCACATCCTCCATTCTTAAATGTGTCAGGTCGGATGACGGGTCCCCCTGACACTGTGGGCCCCATAGCAGCTGCTATGGCTGCTACCGCTGTAGTTACGCCCCTGCCACTCATGTAACGACTAATGCAAACAAGCCCGGATCAAGGTGGAATATTATTGATAGTTACTCTCCCTTCCTGACCATCGTCCATGTAAAGGGACCTTACCTAAACTCACATAATAAGAATGAATAATTTTGCAAAATCTGACTAATTGTATCACTTTATATCTCAGCTGCCTCCTTACTCTGCATACAATCTGATGAACTACACGACGCTCTCACTTCTCATTGTGTGGTGGCTCGTGGAGAAACCATCATCCGACAAAATACAGTGGAGAAGGCGGCCGATGTGCGAGATGCCATGTCCAAAGCTTTGTATGGCCGGCTGTTTAGCTGGATTGTAAATCGAATCAACGCTTTACTGAAACCAAGTCAAGAACTAAGGTGAGGGCATCACTGTTTTTATGTTATTCGATACATTTTTGAATTTTTAAATACATATTTCAAGTGGGTTTCTAATGGAATTAAAGGGAATCTACCACCAGGATGAAAGATTGTAAACCAAGTGCACTTACATTCTGGTATGTGCCACCTCTGGCAGGACCTGCTCTTGTTTTAGCTTCTTATACTGATGCTTTTACAACAAAAAGTCTTTAAAACTATGCAATTGAGCCTGAGGTACATCTATAGAGCCCGGTGCCCCTCAGTATCATTTGCATCATTTTTAAAGCCTTGTTTTTGTAAAAAATAAGAGCATAAGAAGCTAGATCCTAACAGAGGGAGCACACATCAACATTACGATCCTCGATCCTGTTGATAGATAAAATAAAAAATGGATGTATTATGGTTTCACATGGGGGCATCATTGGGGCTTATTTACTAAGGGTCACGGATCGCACTTTTGTCGGACTGTTTTCGGGATTTGCGCAGCTTTGACAGGTATTTAACAGGGGTCTGTGCTGAGATTGTGCTGCACGCGATCGGATTGTGGTGCAGCTGTGCTGTCTTTCATGCAACAGAAATCGGGGGGGGGGGGGGCGGACAATCCGACTGCTTCAGACTGAGCGCAGGATTTAACTTTCAAATTGTGTCACAAGACAATGCACTTACATGCACCAGGAAGACGATCGTGAACTCTGTTGGACCTGAGCGGGGAAGCGACACATGCAGGATATCGGGCGCATGATCTTTGTGAATTGCGGCACAGCGCATTGGAGTCGGACTGGGTAAGTAAATGAGACCCATTATGTCAAAGGTTCATCAGTTCCTATCACCCTCTCTTCTCTGGTCCCCACTCTGCTCCTTTTCCTGTTGTCTTCCACCACACAGGAAATGCTCTGAGATGTAGCCAATCACTGATCAGAGCAGTTACCACCTCAACCATTTATCGGCTGGACCAATATCTTAGCATTTCCATTATCGGTCCAGGAAATACAAGTTCCTCTTTATAGGGGATCTTATTAGGAAAACATGACAACATTTTTTGACTATGAGCTTCTTCATAGTCAACAGTTGCAATACACCCCATCCCCCCCCCCCCCCCGACTACATACAAGGTTTTCTAAACTTATTTACTAAGGGTTCCAAGTTTTCGGGATTTGCGCTGCTTTGACAGGTATTTAACAGGTGTTTGCACTGGCATTGTGTTGCAAGCGATCAGATTTTGGCGCAGCTGCACTGGCTTCCATGCAACAGAAATTAGGGGGCGGGCTGTCGGACAATCCGACTGATTCGGACTGAGTGCGGGATTTAAGATTCAAATTGGGGCACATTTACTAAGGGTAACCAGGAAAACCCGACAGATTCGGAAAAACCGCCTAATCGGGTGCACGACCTTAGTGAATCCCGGCAGAACCCGAATCAGCGTCGGAGAACGCGCGCTGGATCGCGACTGGACCGGGTAAGTAAATCTGCTCCATTGTGTTGCAAGATCAAGCACTTACATGCACCAGGAAGAAGAAGGTGAACTCCGGCGGACCAGAGCGGGAAAGCGACACATGCAGGATATCGGGTGCATGATCTTAGTGAATAGCGGCACAGAG